>NC_069719.1:7927416-8266583 GCF_027358585.1 Pangasianodon hypophthalmus
TGTTAAATCAGATGGCTTGTACTGATATGAGTCAAAAGTCATGTTTGATTCTGAGCTCTGCTGTTTTTTTTTTGTGTGTGTTTGTGTGTATGTATGTGTTGGAGAATTATGTAGCAACTGCATCTGACCTCTGCTTCTGGAAGGAACTGCAGGCCTCCATAGAGATCAGTGCAGTCAGTAGTTCTCTTGTTGTTGTTTTTTTCCTTCTTTTCAGATGATTACGCATTGTACTATCCTACTGTGATGACATACGCTCAAAGCTGCCATATTTCCTCGCTGTCCACAAAACGACACGTTTTGCAGTTGTGTATAGTAAACAGGGATTTACAAGCAGACAGATTTGTGGGTGAACTGACAAACATCTGACAGACAGACCCTCAGAGGACCCGTCCAATGAGACGCACAGCCTGTTGGGAAGTTTCACAGACCTGCTATGTTTTTGTGTGCCAAAAACAGAACAAAAAAATATATTCAGGCATTCAGTGATCTTTTAAAATGGAAAAAAGACCCACACAACTTTTCCACTGTTGACACTTTAGAGTTTTGATGGGAAGTAACGGGTGTCATGCTCTAAATTTAGCACGTCTGGACTGCAGTCAATATTTTTGCCTCAGATGGTGTGTATTGTGCATAGACAAACAAGTAACTCTCATGAGATATTTCTATACCTGCCAAATGAATGTGTTCATTTAGAAACTCATATGTTCAGGGAAGATTTCTGTGAACATCTGTGAATTATGTGGCTCTCAGCTGTTAGACCTGCTGTCTGACCTAGACACTAAGTAAGTGCAAATGTCTACTGAACTATTTTTGCGATTATTTTTTTTTTTTAAAAATCCCAGATTGCGTAAGAGTTTTGGAGACGATGACTGTTGCTCACCGTCTCCTAACTCCAGCTGGAAAAGGAGAAGAAGGGGAAGCACATCCAGAACTGTGTTTACCTGGTCTTTTTAACATGTTACGTACATCTGTTAGGAAGAGATACACCCTACTTTTTAGTCTATTTCTCCCTTAAGCTCTTTCTCTCAGAAACATTCATCGTTGTGTTCAATATCCACCACTGAACGTTTCACGTTCATGACGTTGCTATATAGCACTGTCCTCTTTCTGTTAACAATTGAGATATCCAGATGTTTCTGCTGGATTCGCTGATTCTGTTTATTATAACACATTTCATCCGTGCGACAACACGCTCATAAGAATGTCTTGTCGGTTTATCTGCAGCTGCGCACAGACACGAAACAGCACTTTCTTTGTTTTGCAGATTGTATCGAGGTTGCCAGTGAACATGTTTAAATCCAGATTGAATGTCCCAGAATATCAGGCTCTTTTGCAAGCCCTAGACTTGTTTTTCACCTGGCAGTAAACATCAGGCTCTTTTCAGATCCCTTTGTGAAATTCCTGACGTCTCGGTAAAATGTTTGTCCTGCTTACAGTCTGACCTGGATATTATTAGCTGCTAAGCTCCATGTTGTTTCCTTGGCTCGAGATGTGGAACAAAAAAAAAAACCAAAAAAAAAACAACGAAGCTAACACCCTCGTGTTTATGGGTGAAAACATGTGGGATTAATAAGGTCTGTTTCCAACATGAAATCTGTTTCTGAAGGACGGGAACTTATCCTGAGCACTTGAGGAATATTTGAAACAGTGGGCTGTCTCCAAATTGTCAGCTTTGTAACTATGAGGCACATATTCCAGTAGGAGCTTATTAAATTTGCCCAGCGCCTGTGTAATAACATTTCAATTATTTATATTACTTGCATTTTTATAGTCATAGTAAATTGTACATTTACATTATGCTATAATTGTGTCGGTTGCAATAAATCCAGACCTTAAAAATCAAGGTTCCAGAAGAGCTTCTTCAAGGCAATGCCACAGAATAACCATTTTTGATTTCCCAAAGAACCTTTTGATCGGTGGATTTTTACATTTCTGCTGGTGCCGCTGAGAACGAAAACATGTTTCCCACCACCATTTTTTGGACAGATCTATGTGGTAGAGAATGATTTTTCTTTTTTATGGCTCAGTGGTGAACAAATTACTAGCCCAGGCAGTGCAGATTTTATGTCCATACTATTGTTTTTTTTTTTTAATTCATAGCTGCCCATCAGACAAGTAGGTAGGAAAAAACTACTTGTTTATTGACTTTTGCGAAACAAAAGCTGTCATGTGATATGTAGTTATGTTTAAACGTTAATGCTGTGACTATAACACAAGCTACCCATTCCGAATCCCACCTCCTGCTGCACTACACACATCGGCAGAAACATGTTTTCAGAATCAGGAACTTGTAGGTATGTGGTAACACTGACCAAAGCTGTCTTATAACTCTCCTGCTTACTACATGCAGTAAAACAGAGAGAGAAAAGAAAAATGCTAGACAGACTAAGATATTTTTTAGGTGCAATGTGAGGACAGAATAAAGTATACTAATACAATTAACTCGCTAACTAGCTCGCCATTTGTTGTTACATTATGTTCGCTGCCACTTTTTAGCCTGGTCAGTTAGGTTTCCAGGAAACCAAAACATTGGCCTGGGTAGCTTTTGGTTGCTTGGTGGGCTGAATAATGAAATTATGATTTGTAAACCAAAAATCGTTGTTTATTTTTATTACTTTTCTCCAGTTTTTCCATATGCTTCATAGCAGGTATGTAAAGCCAGCCAACCGCATCTTTGTCGAACTGCTGCTGATGCATCACAGGGCAGCGTAATACACTCAGAAGAACGTGCTATCCGCCCTCTTCCGCATACATGAGCTCACAAGTTGCCCACAAATGGCTAGTGTTACAGTGATTGACAGGGGAGAGAAAATCGTATGCCATCCCTCCCATCCAGTGATCACAGACTCACGGACTCTCTCTTGGACCCTCGGCCACGGATGGCTGTGGCTTCATGATCGGGATTCAGACTCGCCATCTCCTGGCGCTGGGGTGAACGCATTTCTGTTGCCCCACTCAGGAACCTTTTCTTTATTTTCAGGGGTGTTCTCTCCACATATTCTCTATAAAGGCAGCTCACAAGTGAAAACCACCCATCATTGTACTCGATAGTCTCCCAGATGAAAAATTAGGGACCGAACATAAATTATGCTTATTGTTAGGACTTAACCGCATGTACTGTGGGCAACCAAAAGAAGTGACCATCGATATATCATCCTCCATTTTCAGCACATGCTGTCATGCATAATGCTCTGCAGTGACCACAGGCCTTAACTCACCACACCAACATAACAGTGCTCCTTTGTTTCATTTACAACTCACTGATAAGCAAGCAGTGAATAAAAAGAAGGCATGGGGCCCTCTGCTTATGAATCCATTGTATTCAAAAGTTTTGATGCTTCATCTCTAGAATGCATTACGTTATAATAAGTAAACCCTCTTCATCATGCAAGAATGTATCATTTTATAGTAAGACTCTGTAACTAGTGTTTATCAGTCCTATCAGAGCCCAATCTTCATATTTTACTAAGCTTCTCTGTGGCAGTTTGTTTTTTGTATCTTTTTTTTGTCTAGTCATTGGATAGAAATATTTTTCTGTTCTGCCTTACTTGTAGAAGTGGCTAACTAAATAAATGTAAATGTTTAAAGATGAAATCCAGTTTATCAGTGCTGCTCAGTGTATATTTAAAGCTTTAAAGTGAGAAACCTTGCAGCTGGCATGGTATTTATTTTTTTTGCAACAACAAGGGCATTTAAAAAGGAATAACTCATATTTGCACAATTTTCACCTCATATTCCAAGTATACTGAATCACTCAAGACAAGTTTAGTGTTCAATGTTTGCTTAGTTAGTTTTCCACTGGAGCTAAGAGGCTATTGAGCCCAATGAGTTCAATATTTGTAATGGCACCCCCGGTTCCATAGAGCAGATTTTGAAAAAATGGTGTAATTTTTTTTTTTAAACCAAATTTGTCCTTTAAACAAACCTGCAGTAGATAACTAAACAAAATGTACTACCTCTTTGCTATTTGTCTGTAAACATGCTACTTCTACTTCTTTAGTCACCTCATGGTAGCAGATTAATAAGTAATGATTTGTGCATACGAACATGTAGCAAGGTGCGTGTTATGATTTTTTTCTTTATCCAAATTGGGACTTCATTATTCTTTGTCTTACTAGCCTGAAACATTTTAATGGAATTTTTTTTTAGAAAGCTACTCACTTCATAGAGCTGAAGCTCAGTTATTTCTACCTGTGGTTATATTCTGTTACTCCCTATTGTAAAGCCTGCTCTTTGTGAATATTAAGGGTGGGTGTAACTTTTTGATTGTGTTGCATAGTGCACAATTAGAACAGGAACCACGTCATCAAGTGCCAATTAACAGCTTTGGTTTAATTCTCAGTAACGCCGTTGCTGATGCGCCGAACGTCAGTTCGTTATTTCATTTTACATACGTGCTCGGCTCAATTTCCCAGGTTTACAAAACATGTACAAAACTAATATTTCTGTCAGTAAGCAGAAGAATTATGATCTTTTTACTTTGCATTTGCAGGCTTTAGGTATGTACTGCCGAGGTTGCTTTTGTCTTTTTATTTTTATTTTATTTTATTTTATTTTTTTGAGAGAATGTATTTGTAACGAGAGAGAGCTTTGCTTTAAATGAACACTACAGGGAATGCCTTCCATCTCACCCATTCTCTCCGATGAGTCATTTTACTTTAATTATCCACGGCTGTAATGCAGTGACACCGCTGTGATGGTGCAGTGCAAGAACTTCATTCGGATTTTAATTGGTGGTTTTAGAGCTACTAAACAAAGAGCAGCTTATTGTGGGAAGTTAGCTGAGGCAGTGGTTATGGCTGTGTGCGGAATATGTGACTTTATAGCCATGGGAAAATGAGAGGAGAGATGAAAGCATTGGCCGCGCATCTTGCCCCTGGCTTTTTAGCAAACTGGATTTGTAGTCTAGACGCCACGCATATCTAATACAGTTTGATTTCTTGCTTAGGTTTAAATTAATGATCCATGCTCTGTCTCTCATGACTGTGTGCCAAAGATTAAACTAGAAGTTTTTGAAAGTAATATTTCAGCTCTGTAATACTAACACTCTAAAAAGCTGTATTTTAATAGTAGTGATTTGAATTCAGTACTCATTTTGACTGTTTATAATGGTATGGAAGAAAAAAATATTAAGCCAAAACAATGTTAGTGGCCCTTTCAGGCTTACAATGAAAGGATATTATATCACCTCTACAGATCTTAAGCCAGTAGTGTTTGGCATTCACCCCCCCTTTCCCTCCCAGTGTTCATGATTTCCCATCTGTCCCCACTGTGGGGTCTCTTATTAGTGTACGGGAATGGGATAAGCGCTCCAGGGCAGTCTGTGCCCACTCGTTTTTTTTTTTTTTTTCTCAATTTTTTTTATGAGTCTCTTGGTTCTGGACGGAGGCCCGACAATGGAGAGCCAGAGGAGCTTGTTCTTTGGCATTGTCCACCCATCAATCCCTTGGCCTTCATTTTGACCAGGAAGCTGCCAGGAAAACCCACAGAGAATCTTCTAGAAAGTTTCTCAGAGCAACCAGAAGAAAACAAAGCTATGGTAAAGCTTGTACAAGCCTATGCTAAATCCTTATAATTCCTCATGTTGCAGTAGACAGATTAATAGTGTTGGTTTTGCTACCAGTGTGGATCCTGGTACTCCTGATACACAGTTGATTGGAATTGAACTTGACAGAAAAGTATTATGTAGGGAATTAGACATTTCTGAGCACCACACTGACATGTTCGGTTTTCCTATGGTTATGCGTACCTATTCTGTACCTTAAATGAGCTCAGTGGGATTTTCCCAGCATTTTTCTGCCCTAGGCTTGGTCTTTTTTTCCTAAGCCGTTCCACTCAACCCTACAGGCTTAACCATCGTTCATTTCTTCAGCAGTCCACATTATAAATGGTGTAAGTGGTTTGCCTGGTATTCCCTGTGTAAGCACCTGTAGTCTGAGAGTGCACTGGGAAATACCCAAAGTAAGCTCATGTTTAAACCCAGACAGCCTGGAGAGTGGAGGCAGCATCTTTATGTCTATAATAAGTCAGCAGAATAAATAAGCAGTGGCTGGTCTGATGTCCACTGAAGAGCAGATTTTGCGAGTTATTTTTCCAGGCTCTGTTACAGCAACAAGGCACTGTTTTTCTAGACGGAGACAAGACTGACGCTAATGTTCACCCTTTTTACTGGAGAGGGCAGACGTGCATATGAGCAAACATCCATGTCAGTTCAACAGTCAAAGTGACTGCTAGAATTACCAGTTAGAAATCAGATGTTATAGTAGGATCAAAAAGTCTGAGTTATTTCAGTAGTTATTGAAAGGAAAAAAGAAAAAAGGAACGCAGTTTCGTCATTATACCACTGCACTGTTGGACTCTCGAATCTGATTGGTCGGAAGGTGTTGATTAAATGTTATAACACATTATCATTTCCAGCCAGTAACAGCTCATTCAGAAGGACTTGTATAGAAGACACTCCCTATAATATAGCACTAATAACAAAAAATGTGTTGCTATTTAACAAATAAAAAAATGTATAATTGTTGATATGATAAAACTTTCTATAAAGAGAGATGTTTAACATTTTATAGAAGGAGTCTCCAGTTTCAGAGCTTTGTAATGGTCTGTAAGTTTTCCTTAATAGGATATTTCTTCAGGAGTGAGAGCATTGCTATTTCCTCTTTCTCAGTAACAAGCTGCATTATTTTTGCATTATTAACATCAAGAAAGAGAAAAAAAAAATGAGAGGCTGGTCAGATCAGGTTTATTTCTGCTATAATATATGAGATAACAGGAACTAACTTGTTTCATGGATGATCCACACCATTAAATGGAACTATAAGTGGTTGAAAGTATGACGCGTCATTCTTGAATAAATTGAAAAAAGTAATTATTAATATAAGTTGCTGTGCTGTAAGAGGAATAAAGCACCTCAGGATGTGCACTTATTGGAAAATAACCACTTAATAACTTCAGGTTGGTAAAGGTAACTCCTCCAGCCACATCACACCACCACTTATTCGATTATTTTCCTGTAACAACATTGTTGTGTTTAATTGTTTTATTCCTTACTTATTGCAAACATGCTTACATTACGCTTATATGAATAATACATTGTCATAAGATGACCTCACCTCCCCAGTCACCTGATCTAAACCTAAACAGACAGAGTTGACAAATATTAAGGTTACTTTTATTAAGAATCTAAAATATAAGATAAGAGTTTGTATAATATAAGAGTTTGAAAACATGTTTTGGGTCATTGCATAATTCTATTACTATTTTTTTTTTTTTTGCAGAGATGTGGTAAAAATTGTAAAAATCTAGTAAAAATTGTTCTATGAGTGTGTGTCCAAACTTCTGAAAAGTTAAAAAAAAAAAAAGGTGAGAAAAGGTCCAAGAATTTGTTATTGATATCAATAATTAATGTCAGTATATGAATTAAATAGTGTGCACACAGGATATTCAGATTTATTTCATATAGAAATGTATTCACGAATTCAATTTATCACCAGAGTTAAATTTTGGACTATTTTTTTGTACTCTTGTTTTTTGCCCTTTATTGCAAGTCTCCAAAAGGAAATGTTCTTTTTCCCACCTATAGCATTCAGAGAAACAGGTTTTTTTTCAAGGAATATGTCAGTATTAACACCTTGACCCTTTCTTATAACAATCATGCTGGCATTTTTTCATGGCACGCATGAATATAAGGTGAAGAAAGTGCAGCAGTCCCTGTGGGAGAGTCAGGGTCAGGAAAACTGAATGGTGGCTGGAGTTCCAGCACTCTGGCAGCATTTCTACTCTTCCTTTTGCGTGGAGTGGACACCTTGCATCCCGTACAAAGAGGCCACAACAATGAAGCTCGGAGTGCCCATAAAGAGATTCATTCCAACCTAGACTCGCATGCTTAAACCCTGCTTCCTCTTCCTTCCTGTTCTCCAGAGTTATGAGTCTGTGCGATTATTGTAGCTTTTATCTGCACAGCCCAATAACAAGCATGGGAATGTTTTAAGACCTGTGGTTTATCACACTCTTTGCTGTAACTGATGATGGATGCCTCGGGAAAAGGGAGTATACACTATGATGCAGAGGATGGCTGTGAACTCTTGAGGTCGGGTTAGATAGAACGCATTACTACAGTTCTGTGTGAATAATAATAGAGTTGATCTTAAGCTAATTAAGGAATAAAATGACAGGGTGTGCTGTTATAGGAAAACAATCAACGGCAGGATGGTGTGATGTAGCTCAAGGTGAAGCAGATCCAACTGTCCTGAAGACTGTCAGAAAACTTAAACGAACAGCTGTACCTCTGATTGATACAAAGCACTGATTTTAGTCCAAAAATGTTAAATATACTTTTTCTAATGTTTAAATAGTAAACATGTCCACTATACAAGTCCGTCTGTAAGTTGTTCCTATAGAAAAATAACATATTAGAACGAGTGCATTAATATAAACCTGCAGCCACAACTAATGTCAGAGCTGCTGTTATAGAAAATTAATCAACACCTACTGACCGTTCAGATTTGAGAATTTAAGAGTGCTGTGGTGGAAGTCTTTTATAACTGTTCAGTTTATTGTTAAATTTGGCACTTGCAAGAAGAGAAGCAGAATACTTACCTATACTGGAATTAAACCAACTTGGATTCATTGAATTTAATTGCTTTTTAGGTTTGCTCTGTTTTAATGCTCTTACTGGCCAATGACTCAAAAAAAAATATGAAATATTAAGTATTAAAATAAAAAATATACGTTGCTTTACATAATTCCTGCAGCATCTGTGCATAAAGCTTCATCGAGGCAGAAGGCACATAGGATGCAGTGTGAATTGGACACTTATCAAGCTACTGCTGATTATGTACTGTGTGTCCTTCCAGTTTCCACTACACATCGAATATGCACATTTGGGTTCAAATGTGTAGTGAAAGCTTAAAAAAAATGATCAAATAATGACTGGTTTGGCAAAAACCTGTTAAAGTAGCACCTCACACGTTAGTATTGCTTAATCCGTGGCCGGGAGTCCATGAGAGCAAAATTGCCCGTGCTCTCAGGGTGGGAGGGATGGCATACTCTCTCTCCCTCTCCTGTCAATCACAGTGACACTAGCCAATCAGGGGCGTCTGTGAGCTCATGTATGCGGAAGAGGGCGGATAGCGCTTTCCTCCGAGTGTGTTACGCTGCCCTGTGACGCAGCAGTTTGGCTTGCTTCACCTGTCTCGGAGGAAGCAAGTGTTGGCCTTCACCCTCCCCGGTTGCTAGCTGTTGTATGATAAGGTGAGGATTGGCCAAGAACAAATAAGGAAATGGGGTGGAAAAAGTGTTTTGTAAGTGATATTATGAAGTTTTCTGTTAGGAGATGTTTGTTTAACATTTATGTTAAATAAGGAGTCTCCAGTGTCAGGTCTTTGTAGCAGTCAGTAAGTTTTCCTAGACAAGAGAGTCTTCAGGACAGAGGACTTTGCGCTTTCCAGTTTATAGTTATAATAGGTTATAATTGTCTTTTGCATGTTCAGTAACATTAAATATAACTATAAATGGTTAAAAGGCATGACATGGCATTCATAATTACCTAAAATCTGTAACCATTGGCAAATCATTTTAAACTAAAAGACTTTGGGCCATGCTATTATGGGAAAATAATCCACTTCGGGGTTGGTAACATCACAACAACCCCTTTTTGATTATTTTCCTTTATGCAACAGTTAGTTCTGCTCCACTAATTTGATTGGTCAAGCGGTATTCCAAGAATGTCTATATTTCCGATAATCACACTGGGATGTTTTAGTGCGTGTATCACTCTGTCTGTCTGTATTCCTAGTAATATTCGTAAAATTCCACTTCCTAGTAGTGTTAGCGACATCATCAGCGAACATGGCAAACGATACATTTCAGGAATATAACTCTTGGCCTAAAATGTACAAGCTTGTCAGACGAAAATGAAAAAGAAGAATGGGCGCCAATTTTACGCGAAGCACCTTCAATATGAATGTACAAATCAACGTGAACTAGCTAGCCAGCTAGCCGACGTTCTATAAAGTGAGTGTGGCTTCTTCGGGATCTATTTCTGCTAGCGGAGCAAAAATAAAAGGAACATTTGGCCATATTGTGTTGGAAACGTCCCTTACTCGGTATTAATTTCTCGTTTATAGAACTGTTTTATAAAAGCAATATCGCACTCGCAATAGTTTGGTTATAGTTAATATCAGCACCATATTCGCAACCGTGCCGATATTCAGTACAACCGCACGATTGTTTGTGCGCTATTGCTTAAATAACAGCATGTTTTATTCATGTCATGTTTTATTCTTTACATAATTAGAATAATAATCCACTTTCTTGCTGATTTCTCACTGATGCCACCATTTTCCCAGACATTTACAATAATGTGTCAGTCAACACTTAGAACTCTCTGCCATGTGGGAGTGAAGTCCCAGGGTTCGAGAAAACTGGGCGTTCCCTCCAAACTGTAGCAAGTAGTGCAGAATCTGGAGGCGTTATGCCCACGGCACATCTGTCCTTGGCACAGCTCTGGCAGATCAACATTCAGCCATGCGCATCGAGTTCTCCCGATCTCCTTCTGAAGATGTGGATCTCTGTGATTTACCATGCAATGTACAATGCAGGGATTTGATTGCAAAAGCTCTGAGCACCAAACAGGAAAGGAAGATGTTGCAGGCTCCATTGCGGTATATTCAGCTTTCGTCAGCAATGGCAGCCTGCAAGTGAAAGCCTTTTACTTCTGCAATCTTACATGTAACAGATTTAACCGCAGACATGTTACTAGGGAAGGAGAATATTTGTAGTTTCTAGTTTAATAGAAAAAAAATTTTGGTTATTGTTGCAGACATTTCCAAGCACTGGGGATGGAAAGAAATATCAATAAGTTATTCAGCTGTTCTAAACAGATGATACACTATTTTTGAATATGACGATATGAAACCTACAGGACAAACAAAACCCGTGAATGTGTTGCACTGTGATGCATTTATATAGTTCTTTCATTCATCCTTAGTAACTGCCTGGTCAGGCTTGCGGTGGTTTAAATTAGGCTACTAGGTTGTTTATATTTTGGGAAACAGAACTGCACAAGTGGAATTGAAATGAAAAACAGTCCCATGCGTATCTCTCACTGAGGCTTCTTATGAACTGGAGTGATGTAGCTGAGGTTGAGGAACTGTCAGAGCCAGAATTCACACACGATGCTGACAGTGCTAGAATATCTACCTCTGGGTTTTTTTTTTTTTTTTTTTTTTTTTTGGTGGTGTTGTTTTTGTTTTTTAAACAGTGTTTCCCAGCGTCTAGTGGTGTGCTTCTAAAAAGAACTAAAAAGAAAAGACAGAAAATACCCCTTGTTGTTTAGACCACACCCACTTCAGGTTTAAATCCAGATATAGCTACTGATACTGATATTTCGAGCTTACTGCTTAAAATGAAGAACTGAGAACAACAAATCTAAATTACTGGTATTACTGTATAAATATTACCAGTATTACTAAATATGCACTAAATATAATATTACTAACTATGCACTGGTGTTCAGTTTAGACAACAAAAGCAGCAGAAGCTGCCTTTGATAAAACTGATGTTTTTTTTTAAATCATGTATCAACATGTATAGTGCCTTACTGGAAGGGTAAATGTGAGGAAGGTGTGTGTGTGTGTGTGTGTGTGTGTGTGTGTGTGTGTGTGTGTGTGTGCGTGTGTACATAAACTTATTGCTGTGGAGAAAGATTGCTTTGTCCTCCTCCAAATACGAGCATGTTTCCAGGCAGACAGGACTTTCGGAGTGAGTCACACTGTAAATATTGCATCACTCTACCTGTGTAGGTCTTTGTTTTATTGTTCTCAGCTGGAGATTCAGCACAGCTATCGCACTGTCGCCACCATTGTGGGTTACTGGTCACATTCGGACAGCTGTGGGAGTTAGAGGTCTTCTTTGACGGTCTGCAGAATACCCCTGCTGACACAGTGTGTTTTCCTATTATATCCTTTTTTCTCTTTTATTCTCCGTCTCCGTGCTTTCAATAGCCATCTTTGTATTCCTTGCCCACGCTGTTGCGGGAATCCCGCTCTTGCTGGTAACCGCTAACAGGCCGGGGTGATGATCATCACCACTGGCGCGAGTGTCCTGCCCTCACCTCGGCTTCCTGTACAGCCAGGGAGAATGGGCCAAGCCCTCTCCAACACAATGTAACTCTTTCTCCTCCCTGATATCGATCCGTAGAGAGAAGTGTGTCCAGACGGCCAGACACACAGAGGTCAACAGGCTCGGACGGTCCATTCCGCTGAGTTATTTCCAGCGCTGCTGCTGAGTGGTCATGTTTCTACAGCCTCAACACTGTGTACTCTCAATAAAGCAGCACTCTAATAGGTTTGACCTCTGACTTAGGCACACAGCAGAGGTATTCATAGAGCAGTGACTGATTCCTCTGGGCTGTGTGTGTGTATGTGTGTGTGTGGACTGATCACCAAGCTGTGAGAACCAGTGAAGGCGGTGAATTAGAGCTGTTAGAATAAGTTTGCTCAAATATGACTTGAATGCTAATAATATGGATGTCATAAAATCCACAGTCAATGTTTCAATTTTTGTCACATGATGTAAATCTATCAAAAAAATACACTTTTCCTGAACTTTTTAGCTAATGGCTCTTGTTTCTGGATGTAGGAAAAGAAATCCGTATAAATGGCTTCACATTTTTAATACAAGCCATATAATTAGTCAGAAGGTGTTGATTAATTTTCTATAACTGGCAGCTCTGACAATAGTCCTGGCTGTAATTCAAATCACAGGTTTGTATTAAAGTGCCCTTTCTGATACTTTCTTGTTTCTATAATAATGGCTAATTAACAGGAACTTGCAAAGGAGACATTTATTTAACATTTTATGTTAAGAGTCAATGCTTAGTATCAGTCAGTAATTTTTCTGCCATTGGAAAGTTTTCATGATAGAGGAATCGCACTTTCCATTTTCTTGGTAACATGACAAGCTGCGTTTTTTGGTTTGTTTGTTTTTGTTTTTTTTTTCTTATTTTCTTATTAATTTCAAAAGAGAAAAAAGAGAGCCTGGTGAAGGTACAACTGTTGTAATGTAAGTGAAAGAAGGAACTTGTTTCAGAGATGTTCCAAAACATTAAATGTGACTATAAATGGATAAAATGTACTCTAATGTTGTTCTTTAATTAAAAAGAAATGTAATACTTGGCAAATTGCTGTGGTAAAAGATGAATAAAACACTTCAGGATGTGCTGTTACAGGAAAATCATTAACTTCAGAGTGAAAATCTTAACACCATTTTGTCACTTATTATTTTTCTTACTCGTTCTCATTCTCTGTCTCGCCTCTTTTTGTTTTTTTCTGGACAAGATGCTTGTTTCAAGGAACCCTGCAAGGAACCATACTTTTATACATTCAATACACTACCAATTTAGACACACTAGATTGAATACATTTATTTCATTGTAAAGGATAAAGGATTGTGGTTCAAATTTTTTAAGGCAAATTTGAATAGTTAATGCACATGATGTTAATGCACAATATATACCATTATTTCTGAATCCAGATGTTTTTTTTGAGTTGCTTTTCTTAAAACGAGAACTTTTTTTTTTGATTTTCCCGATTTTCTCCCCAATTTGGTCCGAGTAACACAAAAAAATGCTATCTGCCCTCTTCCGCATACATGAGCTCACAGACGCCCACGATTGGCTAGTTTGCGTGCTATTCGTCATCCGAATCTGTATTTCATCTTATGTGTTTTGAAGAGGATTAGGCTATTTAAGTAATGTGGTGGCACTGTTCAGTGTTCATGTTTCAGATCTCATAATTATGGATTGCAAGCCTTATCAATGAAATCATGTCCGTTTTTATCAGAAGACACTGTCCAGAAAAGAACTCCTCTCACACGGAGACATGAACTTTCTCATGACCGCTCCTCCCACGTGGACTCTTGATGATTTCATTAGAATGGATAACAGCATTGCTTCTTTGGGGTCATACTGGAGTTAGGTATGAGAATCATGAATCATGATGATATTGCTCTAAAAGGCAGGGTGCAGTGAATAAGAGGTCAACACAGTTTCAGTAAAAGAAAAAAAAGAAAAAAACTCCAAACACCTGTATAGGAGGAAATTCCCAATGTCTGGCTGTAAAGAATCTGTACTTTACAGCCAGAGAAATTGCCTCATGCATTCTTCTCCATTATCATCAGGCACCATCTTTCCCCTGAATTATCACGTCTGTAATAATGAAGACTTTTGAACCCTGAAGCAACTGTTTTACAGCAGATTAGCTGTTAAGTGAAAAGATAGAGGACAGTAACTTCAACCTGCAAACAGCTTCTAAAGATAATGCCTTAGAGGCAAAAATTCAGGTGTGTATGCATATCTCTGGCTGCACTCTCGTCTTCCTGCATGTGAATGGATTGCTGTATTGTTCTAATAAGAGTTTTTTGCTCTCTATAGGAGACACTCTGTTTCTGACCATTATGCTCTGTATGCAGCTGAGCCTCCATCATTTCTCAACATTCCTTTGCAGGCATTTCAATTAAATCCATCAGTTTCAGCTGCATAGTCTGAATTGTGTGCTTAATAAGTTACGCAATGTGAGCCTGAATGGACGTCCAGTCTGCTCGAACCCAGCTTAATAAAGCTTGTATACAGACTGAGTCATGGAAATAGTGAAATTTAGAGCGGTATCGTTGTCGTTTCACAGTCTGAAACAATGTTAGGCGTCAAAATATGTTTTTTTAGCCTGGATTTGATTCATAGCACTTGCATGATGACCACTGCTCTTTGATGATCATTCAGAAGGCTGTGTACTTTAGGGTTTACACAGCTACAGCAATGACAGTGTCAAAGAGAACTTCAGTTCACAGGTGTACATAGAGAAAATAAATAAATCAGAACAATAAATGTGCAAAATAATAAATCTGTGTGTTAATTTGCACTCAGCTGAAATGGTTTATTCTGGAACTGAGAGCGCTCAGCATGGAAGCTCATGCCCATCAACAGAGCCGTCCTTATAGCTCAATAACTGGCCTTCTTTGGAAAGAGGATGGAGGATGTTATGTCTACACAGTCATCTGGGAGGTTTTTCCAGCCTGATTAAAAAAAAAAAAAAACCCTGGGAGTTGAACCACCATTTTTGACCGTGGCTTCACTAGCATCTGAAAATTGAGCTGCTAATAGGCTCTAAACTGTTTGAGTGGGATTGGATAGTGACATTTAGGCTTCTTTCTTTACCATCGGCCTCTCTGTGTTTGTTTTTTCCACCACCCATCTAGTTGACATCACCACAGTGAAGACTAGTCTGTGTGTTAGTTGACTAGGTGACTAGTCTAAGCAAATGTGCTTATCTATTATTATTATTAGCTGTTTCTTTTTTTTTTTTTTTTTTTGCCTTTTATCTTTTTCTTGTTTCTTTCTTTGTAAGTTAGATTCGGTGTCACTGCAGTTTATTTTAAGGTCTTGTGAGCCTTCACGCATCAGGGAGCAATTACCCCTCAGAAATTTGGAGCACTGCTTTATAGAATCAGGCCAGTGAAGAGGACGGTGGATCGCTGGGTGAAATGAGGTGGTTCGGGTTTTGCCCCCTGCAATGAATTTACATACCTGTTTCCTCGTCAGGAAAGCTCATGCAAATCAGGGATCACTTATGCAAATGAGGTCAGCCTGTAGGAGGAGAGGTCTGCAAAATGAGGAAAGCAGACTGTTCTGGCAAGAACGGCCTCTCCGCTCACACATTCTCTGAAAGCTCCGTTTCTGGCAAACACCCACTCAGTTCTCCTCACTGACACATACGTCCCCAACCCTAATGCCAGAACGTGGAATAACAATCCTGGGTTTATTGTTATTTTTTTTTTAGGTCTTGTTCTTAATTGATGGTGCACTATTGCATTCCAAACCGTTGTGGAGAAATTGGCATCAAAACAAGGTTGTGCTTATCTCCCTGTGAGCGAATAGTCCCCTTCCTCTTTTGCCAGTAATCTCCGTAGCCTATTTTGCTTATCCTTTGGGCCACATTGTTAAAATTCTTTGGCAGAAGTATGGCTAAATTCCACACTGGTTGTGAATAGAGCGAGACATGAAGAGTCGGGGGGTGAAAGAAACTTTAGGATGTCCTGTGGCACAGCCATTTTCTCTTAAGGAGGACGATGGGAGAGTGTAATTATCGGTCACTAGATCAGGAAGTGAGCTTGATGTGACTTGTTTTAGACTTACTCCAAATGTAGTCCATCACCCAGGAGGTGTTTTTTCCTGGAGTGAAAATCTTTTCTGTAAATAACTGCCTCAAACCACAACCAGTCTTCAAGTAATATCACACACAATTGCTGATGTGCTTTTGAATTGTAGTATGTCTTACTGTAATCGAACAAAATCCAAGAATAAAATTAATCACTTTTTTCCTCATGTATAATAGGATCATTTCCCCAGTTAAATTCTGGTTCCCAAAGTGTGAAATTGTCCCGAAAAGCTGAAAGTTATGTAGATAATAATTTAACTCTACCTAAACTTGTAAGTAAGGACTCCCTCATTTTGAGAAACTAGGCTCAAAAGGGAGTTTTTGAGTCATTGTTTAGTCTAAAATAAGTCATATGTAATTTATTTGGAATTCAGTATGTTGCTTTCCTAAGCATCTCTGATGTTCAGCTGCTCTCTTTCTCTTATGTATTCCTTCAAACTCATGACCTTGTTTACTGTTTGCTATAGTGGTTTTCCATCTAGTACTGCAGTGTTGGTCATCAGTATTAATATCATAATGTCTACTTGCTTTCCTTTCTTTATTATTATTATTTTTTTTGGATTAGCTGTACCATGATAGAAATTTTGCTAAAATTAAGACTGCATCGAAGTGTCCTGAAAGCTAACTTGGCGTGTTGGTGTGTAGCACCTGGTGGCCTGGGACGCGGGCGACCCCGAGTGCCTGCTGCAGCTAGTGAAGGAGCTCCTGCAGCAGTACCACCAGTACCAGTGCCAGAGACTGAGAGACAGCTCACGCCTGCTCTTTGAGTACGACAGCCTGCTCGAGGACCCCAACTATGGCCGCAGCATGGAGATCTACGCCGGACGCAAGAACAGCTGGGTAATGGATTTAACATTAAAAGGGGAGGGGGGGTATGATGGGGGCAGTGGCTCAACAGTTTATATACGAGTGACCTGAATGTATTGTGAGTTCAAATACCAGTGCTGATGGAGTAATAATAATACATAGTGACAGAGCATTGATTAAAAAAATTCACTCTTATGTTATTAATCACTGCATAAGTAAAATGTAGATTTAATGCAGACATGCAGATTTCATCAAAAAATACAGATTGTTAATTAAATTTTTTTTTTTACTAATACAGCCTTTTTTGCGTAAATGCCAACATTTTTTCATAGAAACTCTGCATTTTAACATGAGAGAACACTGCTATGAGTTCGCTTTCAAAAATATACAAAAACAGCAGTCTATTTTCCACCCACTGAAAATAAAAGATGAGCCAATTGACATACGACTCTGGAATGATTGACATTTTCACAGGTGTTTTGAACACTCCGATATTAATGCTGCATCTGACTTATCGGAAGTAGCAAGTCGGAGCTTACTGTTATTGCTGTGAGCAGCCATGTTGATTTGACATCACTTGCTGAACTCTGAGTTAAGGAGACCATCGTGAATAGGTGTTCTCAGTTGAGAGGGCGTTTTCTTTGTTTTTTCCTAGTCACAGGTCACAAATGATGTGTTACCTTTATTGACCTTTAGTCAAATGCAGCATAACTGACACTCCTGGAAGCCCTGCCCTCTTCCCACAGTAATCTCGAGTCATCTTCATTCTCCTGCTTAAAAATGCAGCACCCTTGTTTTCTCTCAAGGTAAATGAGTTAGTTAGCGTGAAAAAGTGGTGTTTTCAGTGGAAATGTTTCATTGAAATGGTCAAAAATGGCACTTTTTCTGATGAAACAAAAAAAAAAAAAGAAAAAAGATAAGTATGCTTATGACAAAGTGTTAAATCGAACAGTTTATGAATACGAATAATGCTTTCAATAATTAGAAAGTGATTAAATCACTGTTTACATGCGCACTTGTTTCTAATTTTTTATGTTCCTTCTTAATATTACTAAAGCTACAGTTGTTGCAACATCGTCTGTTCATCATCTTGTGTTTTGCTTTGTGTGTTGAAATCCATCCATTTTCCATACCGCTTATCCTACACAGGGTAACCTGGAGCCCAGGGAACTCAGGGCACAAGGCGGGGGACACAGCAGGTTCCAACCCGTTACAGGGCACAATCGCACACATACACACTCATACACACTCATACACTAGGGACAATTTGGAAATGCCAATCAGCCTACAATGCATGTCTTTGGACTGGGCGAGGAAACCGGAGTATCCGGAGGAAACCCTCGGAGCACGGGGAGAACATGCAAACTCTGTTCACACAGGCCGGAGACGGGATTCTAACCCTCAACCCCAGAAGTGCGAGGCAAATGTGCTAACCACTGAGCCACCGTGCCTCCCTGTATGTTGAAATGAGTTTGAATTATACAAGAAAAAAAATCAGATATCGGATGTACAAGACCATATCAGATTTGTATCAGTGTATTCTGTAGATGGGTGATGCAGCAGAATTCAGACTGTGTTGATCGTGCACAGAGTACCTGGAGCACTGAGACGTGGGAATAGTACTGTGTGGGTGTGTATGTATTTGTGTGCATTGCTTCACTGCCTCTAAAGGGATGTGGCAAATAAACCTGTGGTTTGTGGGATAACTGACAACTATTACAAAACATTGCAGAAGAGCATATTATGGTGATGCAACTCAGAATACATGCAACATGAGGGTCAGCATCAAATGATCATTTGGTTGTGTACGTAAATTGAGAAAATGACAAATGAATGTGGTTGCAAAGGTGTTTGCAATGGATTTGCAAGATTCAAATCAGCAGAAACTAAGGTGGCTGATGGGGTGTGCAGTCGTAGAGCAATAATACTGCAAACCTATTTGTTTCTGTGAGTAATAAGGGTTAGAGGACATGTTCAAGGCTCACAGTAATGTCAGAAAAGTATATTTTGACGTAATATATATTACGGTATCAGATATTGTATCCTCATATCTCCCAGCCCTGTCCCATGATTGGTTCTGTAATGCTACATTGGCTGGTGAAAGCCGTCATCACTGCACTGATATGTTTATCAAAATCAGACTAAATACCCACCTCAGCATTGTTTTATTTCTCCACTTCTCTCTTATGACCTTCAGCACATTGTTTTTCTTGCCTGCACTGATAAGCACTGTGTGTTTTGTGTGTGCATGTTCGTGTGTGTGTTGATTTACTTTATACCTGTGTTTTCCAGACAGGCGAGTTCTCTGCTCGCTTTCTGCTCAAACTCCCGGTGGACTTCAGCAACATACCCATCTATCTCCTCAAGGTAAGCATAAAGGCATGCAAACACACACACACACACACACACACACACAAAGATATGCGTGAGCTCATATGCATGCAGAGATAGAGGTATATGAAGTAGGGGTATAAAGTTTCACAGATTTGAAAGGCAGCACCATGTCAAAGCAGGATGTTTTGGAAAAAAGTTGGGAGGCAGTGGGTACGGAATCGACCTTTCCATTTTCACTTTCACTTGTGAAAGTGCAAGAGCTCATGTACCACTCTTTGCATTACTAGTGTGCTATTATTTAGTTGTGGTCTTTTTCTCGTTAGTCCCAGCAAAAGAAGTGTGACCTCTGGCTTTAACAGTCACAATACAGGAGGCGTAGCCTCAGAGCTTGGAATGAAGAAGACGTGGCTTCGGGGCCTGTTAGTCCCAGTGAAGAAGGTGTGGCCTCTGTGCCAGTCAGTCCCAGTGAAAGAGGTGTGGTTTTTGTGCGGGTCAGTGCCAGTGAAGAAGGTGTGGCCTCTGTGCCAGTCAGTTCCAGTGAAAGAGGTGTGGTTTTTGTATGAGTCAGTGCCAGTGAACAAGTTGTGGCCTCTGTGCGCGTGAGTGTCAGTGAAGGAGGTGTGGCCTCTGTACGTGTCAGTGATGAAGGTATGTCCTTTGTGCTTGTCAGTCCTAGAGAAGAAGGTGTGGCCTCTGTGCGTGTCAGTGTCAGTGAAGGAGGTGTGGCCTCTGTGCGTGTCAGTACCAGTGAAAGAAGTGTGTCCTCTGTGCCTGTCAGTGGCTATGAAAGAGGTGTATCGTTTGTGCTTGTCAGTACCAGTGAAGGAGGTGTGGCCTCTGTGCTTGTCAGTGTCAGTGTCAGTGAAGGAGGTGTGTCCTCTATGCGTGTCAGTGATGGAGGTGTATCTTTTGTGCTTGTCAGTACCAGTGAAGGAGGTGTGGCCTCTGTGCATGTCAGTACAAGTGAAAGAAGTGTGTCCTCTTTGCCTGTCAGTGGTTAGGAAAGAGGTGTATTGTTTGTGCTTGTCAGTACCAGTTAAGGAGGTGTGGCCTCTGCGTCAGTGTCAGTGTCAGTGAAGGAGGCGTGGCTTCTGGTTTTGTCAACCCCAGTGGAATCGACATGCTTCTATGCCCATCATGCCCAGGGAGGTGTGACTTCTTTTTTCCTTTTACCTCCCACTCCCACGTTTCTCTTAAAATCAATTTGTTCGACCTGTTCTCAATTCTGAACCGTACCTCATCATATCACAAGTAAACCTGCTCTGAAATTTACATGAACTTGTGTACTTGCTTATTATGAATCAAGATGTGCAGAAGGAGAGATATACACCCCTAATATGAAGCGTATAATAAACACAATGATAAAGGAAGAAGTGTGTGTGTGTGTGTGTGTGTGTGTGCGCGCATGTGTGTGTGTGTGTACAGTGGTTGCTGTGGCTGTGAGTTGACTAATCAGCAGCACGTCAGTCCCTATCAGCTCTGAGCTGCTCCGTAACTACAGGCATTCTCTCTCTCTCTCTCTCTCCTTTACACTCACCCTGTGGCTATTTCTCTTCCCCTGCCTTTGCTTTCTCTCCTTCTGTGTGTGTGTGTGTGTGTGTGTGTGTGTGTGTGTGTGTGTGTGTGTGTGTGTTTGTGAGAGAGAGAGAGAGACAGCGCTCATATGGCCTCAGGAGGCCTTTGCTCTGTGGCCTTGGCTTTGTGTCCTCCCCAAGAGAGCTGAAATGATGATAAACATACGGAAAGCAGCATCCGTCATTACTGTCACTATGTTCATGTTGTATCTCTCAGCACAGACACTGATTGAATTGAGCTCAGTCCAGCTGTGTGACTGTGTCAGAGGGAGTTTTGGACAGTTCTGGCCACAAACACACAAACCCTAAAGCTCTATCTTTGCAGTATCTGCCTGTAGGAATGTGAAATAGAGGTTACCTAAAGCCAAAGGGTTGGACCAAAACAGCCAAAGAAGAAAGGTCATTCTGTAAAATCCTTGTGTGAAATCAAAATATCTCAAAAACCTTTTGACTATTATTTTGTCTTAATTAGCACAATGCTTTTTTTGTGTAATAAATTATCACCATTATGGAAAATGGAAACATAATCATTTTAAGTGTATCAGGTAGTGTTAGTGCCACACATCTCCAGTGTCAGGGACATTTTATTTATTTTACTTATTAATTACTGCTAAGCTGATATATTTTGTTATTATTTATAATAGTGATATCTCTATTATAACTCTATTATACAGGAGTTGCTGTATGTATGTATGTATTTATTTATTTAAATAAATATGTACTCTTCATCCTGTTTGGTAACTTTAGATCATCTTGCATGACATCCTTCAATTAAAAATGAGTTTAAAAATCGGATCGAAAATGGTATCAGTATCAGCCGATTCTCACGGTTTCATCATGGTAATTAGAAGAGAAAAAGTGTTATCTCTAGTAGATGTTGTCAGAGGAACTGTGTGCCAGATGTTTTATCCACAGCACTAGTGCTCTCAAGCAGCTTTGTAGTCTTCTCCTCTTTTGACTCACTCATATGAGACCTTCCGTCATCCCCGTCACACACTGATGTCTGCGCAGCTCATCATGCTAATTGAGCTGTGTGGCATGCAGAAACCACACATAAGCCCTAACAGATTAAGATATGCTTTACTATGCTTTACCGTGCTTTACTATTTTCCCACCTCCATTTCAGAGGATGCAGCTTTTAAAGAGACTGAGGCATCTTATTTCACTTGCTGATTTATCTTTTCTGGCCTGCTATTGGTCTTCGTCATGGTTTTTTTGTCGTTTAGATATATGTGTTTATAATTATAAATACCTCGAGTTCTTTATTTTCTTCAGCCAGTTTACTTTGTTGAATGTATATATTCTCCAGTGGCTTGTGTCAGAGCCGGTTTACGAGGTGCATGACGCAAGCGCATACAAGTAGCATGTTTATTTATCCATAATTGTCGTCAGTACACTAGGCAGAGGTGTATATTATGAACCTGGAGCAAAGACAAGACTTTAAAAACACAGCTTAGTAATGCAGGCAAACAAGCACGGTTTTGCAACCACACAGAAACACAGAGTTTATAAAAACACACAAAGTGAAAAAGCTGAGCAGGTGGAAACAATCAGGGAAACAACCAATCAACAAACAGCGTGAGTAAACAAGAACAGGAAGCTGTGACTATGTAAGGCAAGCTGAGGGCAAACAGGGCCAGATGGGGATACAGAGCAGTGAGGGGTCTTTCATGAGTGTGACATGAGTCTTAGCAGTGTGTGACATGTTTTATTGGGTCCTGTTGTGGCTCGTGCATTTATATCAGCCGTTCAACAGATGTTAATCTTCATAAAATCCTCATTCACAACACCATGCATTTTGTTCTGTTGAAATGCTATTTACTTTTTTGAGTGACCAACAATTTAAAACATTTAGTTAGTTCACAGATGTAAGCTGATTTACCATTGATTTGCTCGCCTTTCTAGATATTGTACAGTGTGTCCATTGCCCCAAGTAGCTTCCATAGACTTATTATTGCCCCTTCTTCTTCTTCTTCTTTTGAGAACCACAGCGGTTCATCCGTCCTCATTATGGAAATCCAGCTTATGATCCGCATTTTTGATTTGCCACAGGTTTTACATCGCATGCCCTTCCTGAAGCAACCCTCCCAGTGTATCCAGGATTGGGATCGCCACTGAGCGTGCCACTGAGCGTGCCACTGAGCGTGCCACTGAGCGTGCCACTGAGCGTGGCTTGAGAGTTATTATTTCCCTTAATGGTCAAAAATGGGAACTGCAACAAGCGCTAATAGAGATCCATAGGGGCAGGGTTTGTGCTGCCCCATGCTCGCTCTGTGAACATTTTCAGTGGAGGAGGAGGAGCAGACAGGACAGTTCATGGCAGAGTTGCCAAATTGGGCTTGTTTAATAATATTCTGCATTTGGCACAATTGTTTTATAGCAAAGAATCTGAATTAAGTCAAATTCCCACAAAATGGCAAAGTAAGTTCAGACATAGTTTCTATGATGTAGAGAACAAATTCTCTTGTACAAAACATTGCAAAGATTGGGAGAGGGAACGGGGGATTATGGAGTGGATAATGTCTGCACATCACAAGTACATGTAAAATACTTGTTTCCCGACAGAAAGGCTGAGAAAAAAGAATAAAACATGTCTGTTCTTCCCAATGCCCAAATGTTTTGGGCTAGTTTTAGGTCTGTTTTGGTTTTTGAGAGGTAGTTGGGCTGGAAATTTTGCTGAACCTGTTTACCCTGGATAATGATATTAGCTTGAACACAGTTGAAGGTATTTTTAGATCTTCCTTTTTTTTCTTAGCTGCTAGACTGTATGCTGGATGACTGTATGTTGTCGACTCTTAACTTTCCTATTACATGGTTACTCTAAAAAAAATTCAGTAGTTAGTAGCCTATATTATAAGTCAAGTGTGATAGCCCTTCGATTTAATTTAATTTGACGTTATGTATTATTAATGAAGTCCTTCCCCATTAAAATCGATGGTCATTAGCCGCTGCTGCTTTAATCTACCTTGAAATAGATGATGAAAGTGAGTAGGGTAAGGCTCAAACAAATCACCATAAAGGGCCCTTCTAGTTTCACCCCTATACTAAGGGCAGAAAATAAACACTTGCTAACTATTGACTAATGTTATAATATGTGGATGGTCAGTTCAACCTTGTATTCCTTTTGACTTGGCCCAGGTTTGTGTGTTTGTGTTTGTCTTTTGGCCCATGCCGTAGCCAGGCAAGGTCATGACCAGGCTTGGAGGAATGGTGTCATGCACTGCGATCGTTGCCTGCAGTGTGCCGTCTCACTGGTTTTAGCTCACTGGCCTGGACATGTTTACCTTCTCGAATCGGCTCATGACCTCCAGGGAAAAAGAGGCCTGTCACAAGAGCGCAGCTACTGCTAGTCAAGATCCACAGAGAGTGAAAAGGACAGTGGTACGGAGATACTCTGATATCAGGCGTAAGCAGTTTCCTTTTCTGTGAGAATGAAGAAACTTTTCTACATTCCTGCAACTCATAACATGCCTATTAGACCATTTACCTTCCAGGCATTTTTCTTTATCTGGTTTTCCAGGAAATGAACCTCTGATTAGACATGCTAAAATCTAAAATGCCTCCAGATCTTGTATGTAAATACACCTGTATTCACATTTACATCTATTCGTGTCACAGTTCATAAACCTTAAGGGTTGGAATTTTCCACTTAGCAACAAACTTTTAGCCTCTACATGTTGAAAGTGTAATTTAAATGAAAATCATGTTCCCTACTATTCCCCAAATGCTGTCAGAACTCCCCCAAGAGCATATTTCACACATCGTGATCACAGACAGACGTATCTATCAGGTCTTCCACGCCGCAGTCTGCTTTGAAATCTGTTCCATGCTCTAGTGGTTTAGTGTAATTCAGAGCTCCTGCTTGGATCTAAATGTCATCTTGCGGTCTGTGCCACAAAAGTCACGGTGCTCATGACCCACTTTAATCGCTCTCACTCCAGTGGAGAATCATGGGCTGTTAGCGCAGGCCTGCGTCTCTCGCAAAGGGCAGCAGCGGCAGCGATCGCAGTGTCTGCCCGTGATCGCTTCAGACAGGTTAAACACGCCGTACTTCAAGTGCAGTTCAGTACCAAGAACTGGCGGATGAATATTTGTGTGACTTGTACACTTGCCTTACTTAAAATTTCAAACCTTGGATAATATGTATAAATATCTATATGGATTGAAGAATTGTTTGATATTTTGTATTTTCTTAGCCAAGAAGCTAATAAAAATGTGCATTGAGTAAGCAATAAAACATGACGGGGCATGCTATTGTAGGAAAATAATCAACAGTGGGGTTTTGTGATGCAATCCAGTGAGAAGCAGAGCTACTGTAACCATCCGAATGTTGATTATTTTTCTATAACAGCATGCCATGAAGTGTTTTATTCATCATATATCACAACAATTACAATTTTTATGATTAGTTAAAGAATGCATATTGTACATTTTATCCATTTGTAGTTACATTTAATGTTATGAAACAAGTTAGTTCCTGCTATGATTTTTAATGCGGCTATAAAGTTGTTCCCTCACCAGCCTCTCTTTTTTTCTCTCTCTCTCTCTTGAAGATAATAAGAGAAAAAAATGAAGGTTCATGTTACTGAAAAAGTGCAAAGCCTCTGTCTTGAAGACTGTATATCAGAAAATGTAAAGTTGCAGCTTTACCCCTGACTGTTACAAAGCACTGACACTGGAGACTCCTTCCAATAAATGTCTCCTCTCAGAAAAATTAACTATATCAAAAATCACACTTCTTTTATCCGTTTATGTGAAGCACCCACCATACAAGTCCCTTTATAATTTGTACTATACAAACAATAATGGATTAGAACGAAAGCATTATTATAAACATGTGATCTGTCTTGTAGTCTAACACTAACGCCAGTTTAGTAAACCAGCCTGAATTTGTCACGAGTAGATACAAGTGGCATTTCAGTATCTCAGGCTCCAATAGCAATGTCATATTATCAGTCATAAAATAATAATAAAAATATTCCAAAATAAACATTACTGCATTACATTAGCTAAGTTAGCTAGCAGGCCAGCATAGTACGGATGTTTCTGGCCTTCTGTTTTATCCTTTTATGTTGATCACGATTGTCGAGGAGCCATGGAAATGATTTTGTAAGGTCGTTAACTGAACTGAAATGTCACATTCCCTGAATCCGTTTATTATGGAGGTTTTAAATGGAAAGCGTGGTCTCTCCTTTGTCCTTATTTATTCATCATTGTTTTTATTGTTGTACTCTCTCCTAAGTAGTCTTAAGTGAATAAATTTGTGTGTGTGTGTGTGTATGTGTGTATATGTGTGTGTGTGTGTGTGTGTGTGGTTATCCCGAACCCATAACATAATGTCCAGCCTTGGGGAAGCCACATAGCTCTCATCCTCCCCTTTCTCCTTTAACACAAATAAGGGACTAGGGCACTGCTGTCTAATTAGGATTGATCTCATTATTTCTTTCCAGTTATTTTCCCCTTTTGTTTTTAACTCATTTAAACTCTGCAGATGAGAATCAGATGAAATGGTCCTTCAGGGCTCTGCCTTAGCCTCTCAACTTTACACTCATTTATCCCAAAGCCTCTTTTGGCTATTTCTGTCCTATCGCTTATTTCTGCCTATTTTCTTCTCATTCTGGTTCACTGAAGGTGTTTTTACTGGACATTTGGACAGTTAAGTGCTACAAACACTAGAGTGATAACCAAAAGACTACAAAAAAAAATGAGATACCCAGTCTTTAAGCCTTTTTAGGGCATCAGTTACTATCTGGGATGTCTGTGCCAAGTGAAAGTTTTAATTTCAATTACAATATAACATACCAAATAAGGCAGGAAAAATCTTTATCAACAAAGCATAGCAACATGAGTAACAGAAGATAAAATTTCTTTAAGCCCCGAGGGTCGGAGTTCATAATCAGTGTCATTGGCGACCGTTCAGGCAGCCGAGGGAGTGTTTTAAACTGAAATAAGCATTGGCATGTCCATTAAAGCGGGCAAGGGATTAAGAATTAAGGATTGAGAATTAAGGATTGAATCTTTTTTTTCTCGATCTGGCACTGGATCATATTAATAAGCATGTTTTCACCGGTTTATTAGTGCTCTCTTTTTAATGCCTAATATACACAGGATATATAAAGGTTAGAATCATGTGCAGGTTAGTATAAAGCCCCAGTCTCAGACAGGAAAACAGGTGGAATTTCAGCTTCTTGCAAATTTATTATACTTTATAAAACTGACTTTTTTTCCCCAACAATATCTATGAAGATAAGGAGGTTGGTCCTTTTAGTCCCTGGTTCTGCTTTAGTGTATGACTTTCTGACTCATGTGTGAAGCAGATTGCGGTCTTTGTGCTATAATTCAACCCACTAGTCGATAAATTTATTCATCAATGCCAGCAAAGGTAGTGCTTCTTGAAAACAGAGTTCTAATTTTAGCATCCTGACTCCTAATTCTTCACGTTATGTATATGTGCCAGTACTTTTACATGTAGTGATTTAACCCAAAAGGATCGAATCAGGCTCTCTGACATCCATAAAACCTTCTATAATAGTTGTAGCTGATTTCAGATTCTTCAGTTCCAAAATGATTTTTTTTTTCTGCTATTGAATATTGCGAATTCCTTTAAAGGTATGTTCAGCATTTTTAGTGGAAGTTAGTGGAAGACGCTTGTAGTGCGTTTGTAGTGCGTTTACACTGGAAGCAGCAGCGAGATGTAGGGTGCTATAAATACCCGGATGACAAGTGATGTGCGTAACACTTTTTGCACTTCACAGTTCACGGCACGCTGTATGTAGAGAAAGGGGCGGGGTTATCCGTGGTGCAGAAAGGCCAACGAACCAAGCAAGAACACCTCTAATCCCTTGCCGCAATGTGGGAGCTTTTTTTTTTTATACTTTTATCCAACAGAATGAGCACACTAAGTGGGTGAATACTACATATAGTCACCCTGTGCTTATGCCTTCTTGGGCAAATTGAAGCTTTGCCGTAAGCACATGACTGCCTGTCTGCACAAGACGCTGTTTTGTTTTGGCCATATCTGTATTTAGGACATTAGGAAGCCTGATGAGTGACATTAGGCATTCATGGCGGTAAAATGATTAAAGGTGTGGTCAGCAATTTTAGAACACATATGTAATATTTGTTTGTAGTTCTCCCCACATTCCAGCAGCTTCCATAAAACATCTGCACAGAGAGAAACCCTGGGTTTCGTGGTTCCTTGGGATCTGTAAACGGAGAGAAAGCAAATGATGTGGACCACCAACATCTAGACCATCAGGACACAGAGATGTTTACTGACCTGACAGTCATGTTGCCCTTCAGTTCAGAAATTGGGCGTTCTAGCAATCTTTGTTGTATGTTTTGGGGTGTGGTTTTGCAGAGAACGCTGAAGGGAGAGGCCGTGTTTGTTTAAAGTTTACAATTCCAAACAGATAGCTTCAGCTAACTTCATGTAAAATCACCAACTACACCTTTAAGTTGAGCAATGTATTGAGAGCAGTGCTGATGGATGTGAGTGACACAGTGTTAAACAAGCACCAACTTACAGCAAACACACCCCCTTATACACATATCGAGTTCTTTTCTTTGTGCCAGATGGGTGAACGCACTCTTTCTCCCTAAAGATCATGTTAAAGAGGCATAGCTCACATGCTGTGAGTAGTGAACTAAGAAAAGATTCTTTGTTGCTTCAGAGCTTTCAGTCTCATCTTAAAAAAAAAAAAAACCACACCTCTCCCGATCCAGCAAAGCTCAGATTAGAAGAAAGCAGAGTGACACAAAGCCCTTTAAATATCTGCACTTTAGTTTCCTCCTGCAGTCATGCTGGGCTTCATGCTGCTTGTTTGTTTGTTTTTTGTTTTTTTTTTTTCCTGTATGAAGGATCTTTATCTGCTTTCACTTCACCCTTTCTACAAAGCAGTTTCCACTTCCTGTCTCATTATATCCTGAAGCAGTTGTCTCTTAACTTTTAAGCCTTAATGCTACATTATACCAAGAAAAGTCGCTCCCTCTTCTGAGTACGTTCTTACGTTTTAAACTGTTTTCGCATCAAAGCTTTAGAAAGTGGTTGTTCTTCCTTTTTGGATAAGCCTACTCTTTTCCTTTAGACTTACAAGAACCTGTTGAGTGACATTACGTGTTACAGAGCAGGCTTGGTTCTTCTGAATGACAGTGTGTTAAGTAGAACAGTAATGTCTTGGGAGCAGCGTTGATGGGTTTGAGTGATATGGTGTTAAAAAGAGCGCCAACAGCAAGCACATCTGCTTTTACACCCTCGTTCTCTCCTGAGTGCTGCGTATTCCCAGTGGTTTCCCAAATCTTCTTTCTGATTGAATTCACCCTCTTACTTTTTCCCAGTTTGCCTTTGGAATGTTCTTGAAATTCCTAGATTTTTTTTTTCTTGCTATCGGGGACACAGTGTAGACTGTAGATTTATTAGCGAATTTATTAGTCCTCCATTTTGTCCAAGAAAATGCACAGGTTAATACAAATAGTCGTGCATGTACATAGCACACACACACACACACCCTCTTCCCAAGCTGTACACACACAGACAGCTGGATCTGACTGAAGTGTTGGTTAAAAGACTATGATTACGAGCTCATCGAGTGCGACTCCCGCCCCTTTATAAGGCCACCATTAAAGATGTAATTAGCTGTCCAAAAAAAAGTCAGGCAGTGCAATTGATGCCCTAAACTCGGTTTTCTTTGTCAGAAAGTTCATCATTAGCCAAATTATTAGCACCAGTATGTTTTTTTACACTTTGCACAAAAGAGAAGGCTTTCTACGCCTTACTCCTAAATTATTTATTGGTTTTGCAAGGCTATAGATGACACACCTGCATTTATATGACGTAAATATGACTCATGAATCATATGACTGATCTTCAATACCAGAAAAAAGTCACACTTGCAATATTGTGTTAATTACTGAGTCTTATTTTATATGTTGTGCACGTTTTAGTGCCCGTTTCTCACCAGAGCTTTCTCCTTCTTTTTTTTTTTTTTTTTTTTTTTCTCCCCCCAAGTTCTTGAGTATGTAGATTTAACATGTTTAGTTGTTTGTCAAATTTGTTCACTGGTTGCCAGTGGTGGCGGAGATCCAGACCCAGACTCGGTCGGCGGATTTCCCCTGGCCTTGATCTTGTCCACATGCTCACTCTGGGCTGCTTAGTCTTCTGTCTGTGTTCGCTTTGTGTGGCGCTTGTGCAGCTCTGCGACCATGCGGGTTGTGTGGACCGTGCCAAGCCAAGCCAAGCCAAGTCAAGTGGCTTTATTGTCGTTTCAATCATATACAGCTAGTACAGTACACAGTGAAACGAAACAGCGTTCCTCCAGGACCATGGTGCTACATAAAACAACACAGAGCTACCTGAGACTGCGCATTACTACATAAAGTGCACATGTGCAAACAGCACAAGACAGCCACCGCAGGCCTTCAGTGTAACTCTGATCAGCTGCACCAATTAAATTGAACCATGACATCTTTTGAGGGACTAGCATGTCAGTCTGTTTGTTTGTTTGTTTGTTTGTTTTCTGGCTGTTCAGATGTTTTCAGGTTGTCCATACATCTGTCTGAGATTCTCGTTGGCGTAATAGCTCGAGAACGAGTGCTTGAATGAATTTATTAGATTTTTGGAATTGATCCAAACAGGGTCAAGGTCACGGCGAGGTCAAATGTCTAAAATAGTTTTTCTTCAATAGCTTTCTTTCTGTTTGTCATACAGAGATATTACTTGCACCTTCATGTTCAGGAACTCAAGGCCCATTTTCTGACAGTCTAAGATTTTTATAAGATTTTTGTCCATGCATCCATCAGAGATTCTCATTAGCTCAATATCTCAAGAACAAGTGGGTGAACATTTGTAGGATTTGTATGAATTTATCATTGCAACCTGCAGATGAACTGATGAGACTTCAAGGTCACAACAAGGTCAAAGGTCTTCAAAAGCTTCCTTCCAGTTTCATGTATACTGTGATATTTCAGGCATACAAATTAGTAGCAAGATGGATTAGACGTGGTGGAGGAGACATCCCTGTCAACACCACTGGCATCAATTTCTACTTGTCTGTTCATTCATTTTTTTTTTTTTTCTCCAAAACTCCAAGACCTTGGGCTTGCGAAAGGCAATATAAAAATCAAACGTTATTATTATTATTATTATTATTATTATCATCCAGTGTCACCCAGAAGAGGCTGGGTTCCCTTTTGAGTCTGTTTCCCCTCAAGGATTCATCCTTATGATGTCTCAGAAAGTTTTTTACCGCCTCATTTTCCTCTTTTCTTTCCATCATTGCCACTCCCGTCTTTGGCTTTTCTCATTAGGGATCTAGATCTACCTCCAGATTTCTGTAAAGCTGCCTTGTGACCAGAAGCCCCATACTAATGAATTTGAATTGAACTCAATATTTATCATTTCTCATCATTTATTTATTACTGGACTAATAGTATTACACACTATATGTTTAATCACATAAATCATAAGACTGTGATTATCTTCTATACCAGAAACAATCACACTGGCAGCTCTGTGTTACTACAGGTGATGTAAAGATTAATTAAAGATGTAATTAATTTACTTCCTGTAAAATTTCTTTGTGACGAAAAGTGCTAATAGAACTAAACTATTCAATTGAATATATAAGTTCAATAGGATTTCTGCTCCTTGTTGGATAAAGAGATAATTGGGAGTATATTACTAATTGCTTTTGCAAGACCATAGATGACTCACTGGCATTTATGCAGAATTAACACTTTGATAAACTGAGCCTTGCTATAAATAATCTCTTGAATCATTGTGAATCAACCATGACTACGATACCAAAAAAAAAAAATAATAAATCACAACAGCAATACCATGTCTTTGCAACTGAACTAAAGGATAATTATGGTCTCTTATTTCATATGCAGCAGTTCTCTATGTTCTTCGCAAAGTATTTTCCAACCAAACAGGAACAAACATGTTTTTGTTAGCATAATTTTGTTCACGTGTGTTGCACATTTGGAGCTCAAACCATGACAAGTGCACATGACGTAGCATATCGTGCCCAGTCGGGTTCAGAGCAGAGGGCACAGACTCTTCCCTGCCCTGTGCGTGACTGTGTAGCATTTGATGCTTGTGCCAGTAGTTGTAATTTGCAGCCTGATTGTGCCCTGCAACAGTAAACACTTACTAAGGGCTCAGGAATCTTAAGAGGTATAAAGTAATTGCAGGTTCCCTCTACAAAGATTTGTGTGTTTCACCTCTCTGCACTCTCGGCCAGATCATCTCTCTTTTTCTTTATCAGACATTGATTTAAACGAGAGAAAATTCCTTGTATATTGGACCTGGATTATGGAAGTTGAGGTTATAATTTACATGGCAAAAACTTTGTGAGCAAGAGCTTTTCATAATGTTCAAAGTGTAAAGTGCTGCTGATTTATTTAGCATGCATAGACTAAAAAAAGGGAAAGATTTAAAGATAATTGGTAGTTTAGGGCATTTCTAATGCAGCGCTAAATAGACCAGCTAAGACTGTCGCTCTGATAAACAATTATGCAGCTGTTTAGCCTGCCAAATTATCCAGACTGGCTCTGAGGGTCAAAATAAAATGTCATATTCACAAATAATTTCACAAAAAAAATTGGCTATAGCTAGTGGATAGAACTGCTGGTACAGAGGCAATTTGGGTTTAAAAAAAAAAAAAAAAAACTGGAATATCACATCCTGTTTCTGCTTCCTGTAAAAAATAGTGTCTATGGATAATTACTGAATGGAGCTGTATATTATGATTGAGACACACATTAGATTATAATCTGCACTTGAAAATACGTATCAGATGATATGACAGCTCATTTGTACAGATAATCATTTGAGAAGTATATAACCTGCATTAAAGTGAAAGATCTCTGAAGGGAATGGTTAATGTAGTGCATGAGTCAAGGTTACGTACTTAAGTTTACATATATTTTAAATGTATATCACAACAGCTGGGACGTACTGTTATTTAATAAAACATCTAATCATTGGTATGGTGAAGCTTTCTGTAAGGAGATAGTTATTTAACATTTACGCAAGGAGTCTCCAGCGTCGGACGGACGGCTTCACGCTTTCTGGGTTCTATGTAACATGACGACATGTAAAGGAACGACTGTAGCTTCTATAGCGTACGTGATAACAGGAAGAGCTTGTTTCGCTGGCGTTAAAGGTAGCTAAAATTGAATAAAATGCACACCGTGTCCAATACTTAAAATGGAAATCGTTGCTGTGGTGTAAGAGGAATAAAACACTGTGGGACATGTGCTTATTGGAAACGAATCAAAAATGTGGTGATAACTCCGCTTCATATCCGACCGCATCACACAACCCTGTCATTGATTATTATTCTATAACAGCACACCCTGATGTGTTTTATTTCTTACATAATAAAGGACACATCATGCATTATAACTGTTGTAGAAAATGAGGTTTGTACAAGCAGAATGAACCAGTGAAAAACTGTTTTCTAGTTCTGATACATGACTAATTCAGTACAAAACTTGGTTTATGTACTTATATTATTAATAATTTCAACCTCAAACAGAGTAATCACCAGTTTATGTTGGATCATTTGTCTGAAGTTTGTATTATGATGAAGAATCTTTGTGTCCTTTGAAAGGCCATGCCTAAATGAACCACTTAGCTTAGTATGATACTGATTATACACACAGTACAGAGAAGTGTACAGAGAGAAATCTGCTGAATCTGCCACAGGGCATCCGGTGTGTTGCAAGACAGTGTCAGTTGTTGCAAAATGGTGCAAGCCAGTGGGTGTACCCGCAAAACCACCAATATTACGACAGTGTTCTAATAGATGAGGAAGGAGGCAAATTCGAACAAGAAGTAATGAAGTTGCATCTGAATATGCATCATGGAAGTGCTTGAAATGTGTTTTACATTACAAACATTAGAGGTGCATCAATCTGCATATCTCCGAAGTCAATAATGGTGGTTGGTGGAATGATTTGGTCATTTTATTTTGTTTTGGTTTTCCTTGGAACACACTAGAACAGGAAATGATTTCCATAAAATTGCATCTAAAAAAAAAAATCACCTCCTGAGTGGCACAACAGAAAAGCATTCGCACTATCGTCGAGAGATCGAGAGTTTAAATCCCGACAATGCCATCCTCGAGTCTTACGCACTCTCTCCCCTGTCAATCACAGGCAATGACACTAGCCAATCATGACCGACTGTGAGCTCTTGTATGCGGAAGAGGGCAGATATCGCTTTCCTACAAGTGTGTTGCGCCGCTCTGGGATGCAGCATGAGCAGCAGTTCGAAAAGATGCAGTTCGCTGGCTTCACGTGTCTCGGAGGAAGCGCGCGTTAGCCGTCACGCGCCACAGTTTGTAACTGTCGTATGATAAGAAGGGCTGGGTGGGAATTGGCAGGTGACCAAATTAGGGAAATATTAGGGGTACTATTAATTGGTTCTACTTGTTTGTAGATCCAGATATGGAAAAAAAAAAAAAAAAAGCCACTGCAGTACATTTCAGCATGAGAGAGTTGACATGGCAATAAACATAGCTATTCTACAAGCTATGTACAAGCTATTCTACCGTGTTTATTGTTTTAAAGTCAAGTTGTATAATGTGTAAAATGTATATTTTTGCAATTATTTTAAATGTAAAAAGAGCATGGACCTGATTTTCAGCATTTCTCATTGTGTTTGGTTCATCTTGGGTTTTTGAGCATTCATTTCGGTGATGGATTCCTGCCAAGTATTATTAGCTTCTGCTTCACATAATCTCTCGCAATTGCAGTTCCAGTAATCAACTGTCAAAGGAGGGAATGTTCTTGTTACAAAGCCTTCAGTCCACACCCATCACATTCCCTGTTATAGATTACTTAAAAGATTTTTTCTACAGTTGGTGATTGATTGTGCTGTCGTCCATGCACTTTACAAAAAAAAAACCAAAGGTAACAAAAGTACATAGTTTTATAATTGCTAGCTAGAGATTGCTTACTGCACCTAGTACAGCCCATTAATCACTTAAAGGCCATTATTAAGAGGATGATTATATAGTCATGGCCGATCGCATGTGAGTCTCATTAGATGGTTATTGTGCTCTTTGTTTAGACTCTGTCATATGGAAAGCACTATCTGAACATCTGTTTGAAGACACAGAGTATGGACACGACTCCATGTTACATCAAAAAGCAACCTGGCTGTTTAATGCTTTCTTTTCCGTGTGTTTCTGCATGCATGCATGCGCGCACACACACACACACACACACACACACACAAGTGTTTACACTCTTGCCCTCAGGACAGTCTGCACATACAGCATGCATTTAGACCATGGCGTGTAAACACAGTATTATCTCTACAAAGGGCTGCATCAGCAAATAAAGGCCTGTCCGCCCAGTTTTTGCCCCCCAGCTGCAGTTTCAGTCTTGCCAACCTCCACCCGAAGCACCTGCCGTGACCGTGGGTGGCACTGCGTTTGAAGTAGTGCTCATCTCTTTTGAGTGGATGGAGTTTGACAAACAGGGCAGTTAGTGGAAGCCCACCACAGAAGGTAGCCATGTCTTTGTTGACCACAAGGCTTATAAACTCTCACAGCTGCTCCTCGCATGCAAAGGAAGCATCTTCGATTTTCCCTGTTAAGGTCATCCAGGGATCAACGGTCTTGTGCACTTTATTTAGTCGTAATTACTTGGTGCAGAACTTCTGAGTGGCAAGCTTACATTAATTAGGTTCAAGCACAAGTTGCGGTCGTACTGGCATGGACGGGGTGTTTGTTGTAAAGGTCAGGCTTTGGTAATGGATTTGGGCGCGGTGTTCTTTTCTGTTTGGATATCCTATTTTCTACGCTCCTCTCACATATGCATCATATTTAGAGCTGAGCAGCACAGACGTTTTGAAAATGCCATTGTGGAATCCACAGTGCGTTCACATGCCCGCGATTTGCCCGGGCCACTCTGCTCGCTGAACCCTGGCACTGCACCCAAAAGCCATTTAGTGCGCCTATCTGACATTTATTTTCGAACAGAGGGAAAAGCGACCTTCAAAGCTGTCATTATCACATGTAATTATAGGAATGGGGCTTGCAGCTTTGTGATCTCCACTTCTCATCTCGTCTCTTCTCTCTTCACTTATCTGCGTCTCTTGATAATGGTCAAAAAGCAAAGGGCCTGTGTATGTACATGTACACAACACACGGTCTTATATATATTAGAATCGCGCAAGAGATTAAATGCACAGCAACGGGAAATTAAGCAGGAAATAGGATTTGAGCAATAGGGGTGAAGTAGTGCTATGCAAGATGTTACACTGGAAAAGCCTGAATTGTGTGTACAGCTGTTTACAGTAAATAATGGGTGGTGGAACACAAGTGCACTTGTATGTATATGCTTATAATAACTTCAGGAAAAAGATATCTTTCTTTTTCTGCAGAATATCAGCATTTAGTTAATCAAAGGCTTTTATGGAGATGTAGAAGTCAGTAAGATTTGCTCTGCTAGCAAAATTTAGCATAGGCGTCATCCCCGGAGTATAGAAATGAGAAATTAGTGAAAAAGTATATCAAACATTTAAATAGATATCTGAATAATATTTTAGCAATATACTGGTAGTGTAATAGAAGAGCTGCAATGTAGAACCCAACCCTAATGTTGCGTCATTCACGGAGCCGTGTTGCATCATGTTACAGATTACCAAGGAAAGCTGTTACTCCCTCGGTTTCCGGCATCCGCATGGAAGTCGAGCAAGGCTTCCTGAGTACTGTGACGTTTCTGCTGGGAATGAATTGGCTGCTGGTCAGGAAGAATGTGCAGCTGTAAATGCAGCATGTCCATTAGTTATAGTGAAAAGTGCACACTTCCCAGTAATTGAACATTAAAACTATCTAGCGAACATTCAAGGAGTCTAGCTTAATGAGTAGAAAAGAGTTAATGCTCCAACAGGTGATTTATAGCCTTTGTGTAATAGGTGACCTGAACAGAATGTAGCAGCTTAAAGTACATGAATTATCTTCTGTAAATATGAGTTTGCATCGTGACAGTCGCGGGCCACACCTTGTGGTTATGAAGTCAGTTCGTAATGCCAAAGAAAGCTTTAGGCCAGGACAATATGCTTATTGTCTTCCATGGCAAAAGGTGGCATTTAGAAAGCAAAGGATTGTTGATGTTGGAAAGCTCCACCTTTGTAGAGCTTCCTGGAAATTCAGGGAAATTCAGGGATTGTTTGTTAAGACAATGTATTCTGTACAATTTGCTTGTCTTTTTTTTTTTGTGTAATTCCTATTGATGGTGAATGTAGTAAAATAAAGCAGATTTATGATTTTTTACTGCTACTGAATATGAGCAAGCTGTGGGTGTGACTGGTACTCATTGAGAAGAGGGTGGCAGTAAAGGTCGTAAATGATGGTCGTCTATGATGCATGACACGTGTAGGGTGTATGTCACCACTGCTACAACCATGACCTCTCAGGGTTTTTTTTTTTTTTTTTTTTAAATTCAAAGTTCAGAAATTCCTGTGTCAAAATGTCTGATTTATGATATGGCCTCAGCGGTTAAAATAAATGAAAGATGACACACTTGACAGCTGATTAGATATAACGGCACACATTGTACATGAGGAGACAATGACATGTCTTTTTCCATGCACAATGTGTGGCAATCATTTTTATACCTTTATCAGTTTTCATTTCTCAATTCACAAGTCTCATGTTGGCTAGGTATTATTTAGTTAGCAGTCTATTTTCAACAATTTACAGCAGGAGTGAAGGATTACATTATATGGGGATTATTGCATGCATGTTTTTTGCTTACTCAAAGTATTATTCTCTGACAAAAATCTGTAAATTTGGAGTCACATGTTTGCGTGGGACAATAAAAGAAAAACGCTAGCACATCACTTAATTAATAGATTAAGAACTATTCATTTTTTGTAACACCCCAGTGGATAAACAGATGTTTTATTTTGTTACAAAAATGTACATTTTTTGTAATGACCGTTCTTGCCTATTAATATGGAGGAACAAATGGCCAGGTCAAAACCCTAACCTAAATCTTAATAAGATGCTGAAGAGGACTTTTCAAACATCCTTTAAACATCAGAGCTGTGGAGTTTTGTGAAGCAGTTTGAGGAAATTCCCCATGCCAAGACGTAAAAGACTGGTGAATTTTTTATTGGAGGTGACAGTGTGGAGTTATTGGTGCTTTTTAAGGTGGTTTTTACTGACTTTCAAGGGTTCATTTATTTTTACAAGATTAACTAGCAGTGTGTTAAAGCTGCAGTGCATTTTTGATGTCATGATGTTACTGAGCTGTTGTGAGTCACCTTGACAATTCTGTAATTTTTATTCACAGTCAGTTCTGTGTCAGGGCCGTAGATCAAACCAGTTTAGATATGTCAAATGTGATCACAACCAATTTTTGGCAAGAAAGAAGTCTGGCTACGTAGTGACAGACAGGAGCTAGCAGGCAGTCAGCAGAAAAAGAGAGGATGTGAAAAAGTAAACAAAACAGGAGTGAGAGGATTCAGGATTAAGGGAGTTTTAGGTTTTTTCCTTTCTGAACAGGTATTTATTTACTTTAATTTGGTGGGACGCTAATGAATGCATATCTAAGAGGGTTAGGATTCGAACGTTTTCTAGCATATACAAATCAGCTGTGCAAGCAAAGTGCTTTTAAAGTGCACTGTACAACCAACAAAGAACTTTGCTCTCTAAAGAAACAGGATCTTTTACCCCAGAGTAAGATTTTTTTTTAAATTCTTTTTCAAATCCCCTTGATTGAATGAGGTTTGGTACTGTTGTTGAGGTACATGCCATTCCTCTGAAATAGCGCAGTAATATTGGCACTCCATCTTGATGCTTCTTTGGCCAGTGCTGAATTACGTTTCTAAGAACGGTGATGTTTCAGAGTCAGTGAAAGGCCTGAAGTGGCCTGAACTCAACAGCATCATCAAACAAGCAGGCCTGTATGATGGGTGGGTGTACTCTGTAGACCCCTAGGTGCACTCAGAGTACCTTTAGAAGAAATCCACTAGTAGTGTACAGTTTGAGTGAAAGGCCATTTAGAAATCTTTTCTTAAGACAGCTCTTCCAGCATCTCCAATTTTGACATTGTTTACCATAGCCTTGACCTGTGTAACTTCCCCGAAAAGTCACAGACAAATTTATCTGATTTGTGTATCATACCACAACCCCTCCCTATTCGCTCTGTTCCACAGAAGCTTGTTTCCTCACACTTCTGTGGAATTGCTCCATGTGACTTTCTGAGCACTTCCTTATAAACCTAAACTGAATGTTCATTTCCTCAATTTCCCTCTCATTTTTCCTGTGTTTTACATTATTGCATGGTGCACAAAATTTGGTGATAGTGGGAGTTGTCACTTGTGCATAGTAGTGATACTTAGAGTAATTCGATTGCAGGAATCTGGTAGTCTGTCATAGAAAGTGAAGCTTCAAACCACTAAAGGAACATTTTGGCGTTGGATTCGATCATTTACAGAAATGTGCAGCAAAATGAGCCACATAAATTAGGTGTGTTGACCATCATTTGGGATGAGATTCTTGAGGAGAGATGAAGACAAGAAGACTATGCAGACTCATGAAGACTTTATGGGAAGTGGCTTAGATTAGATACTTCTTATTTATCCTCTCATGAATGCCATGTTAATGGTGGGATCAGTGATTTTTCAGTCAGAAAATTTTGTATAATGCAATATATGGGCAAAAGTTTGTGGATACCTGACTATCACAGCCATATGTACTTTTTGAACGTCCCATTCCAGATCCATTTGGTGTTATAATACCCTCCATTCTTCTGGGAAGGCTTTCCACTAGATTTTGGAGCATAGCTGTGGGGGATTTTCCATTCAGCCACAAGAGCATTAATGAGGTCAGGCACTGAGGTCTGGTGAGAAGGCCTGGAATGCAGTCTGTGTTCCAATTCATCCCAAAGGTGTTCAGTTTTTTAATTTCATTGACTCATCAAGTCTCACAAGCCAGGGATGTGCATTAAGCTGATGCTAGCATTAGCACCTCCGCAGATACACACTGAATTGGAAAAGTGTAAATTCAATCAAAAGTGGCTGGAAAACCTTCTGTGAAGCAGGCATACCATTTAAAAATAAATTAAATAAAACTTATAGCAGTCATTTATGTTGATTTGTGCTGCAACTTGTTTGTGTAGGGTTGGCTACTAGAACATATTTCATTGTGTCAAAGTTTGATGCTGCAATGCATTTAACCCCACTGAACTCTTTCGGATCATTTGTTTGTGTCCAAGTCCCCATGACGTCAGTATGCAGTATATCAGTGTTAATTCATTTTCTATAACATCATTTCTGACAGTAGCTCCAGCTGTCATTTAAATCACTTTTTCTACTAACTAAAATAGCGACTTGCATGATGGACGCTCCACATAAACAATTTTTTTTTTTAAATGTGTGTAATTGTTGGTATGGTGGAGTTTTCCAAAAGGAGATGTTTATTTTGCATTTATGGAAGGAGTCTCCAGTGTTAGCACCGTGTAACAGTCCGAGCTGTAAGATTTCTGACACAGGAAAAGGGCTTTGCTGTTTCTCACTAACAAGCTGCATTTATTTAGTCTTATTAAATTGAAGAGAGAAAAAAGAGAGGTTGGTAAGGGAACAACTGTTTATAGCCATTATAACATAAGTGATAACAGGAACTAGTTTATTTCACAGACATTCCACGACATAATCGGTAATGGATGAAAGTGTGATGTGTTGGAAGATTGCTGTAGTATAAGAGCAATAAAACACTTCAGGAGATATGAATTTCGAAAATAATAAATATCTTACCGTCGGGCCACATTATTATTATTTTATTGCTCTTAGTCTGCAGCAATATTCCAACAAATAACTCTTTAATCCATTAAATTTTATGTTATGGAACAACTGTTTGTACCTGCTATTACATTAACCCTCTGGGGTCGACCAACGCGCCGGCGCGTTTTGTGGCATCTTCTACTGATAACACCGAAAAGAACTTAAATTACTCAGTCAGTTTTGATCGTACAGATAAGAGCAATACATCATTCGAATCTGTAAAGGGTCTACTTTTATTTGTATACACTCATAATAACAACAAAACGCTGTGCTTTTGTAGAATAAAGAAAACAGACAGGGTGCGCTCTCTGTCTTCTCTGTCTCTGTCACCTCTCTTCACAGACACGTAAATAAAACACCCTGAATCTCAGCGAATACTTGCCTCAAAGACTTATTTCAGTGACTTAAAAATTTTAGTTTTTCACTAACCATGCATAAACACTGTTTTCTCAAAAACACAATCATGTATAAACATGCTGCTCACATATTATTGTAGCCCAGTTTGTGCTGATTACAGTGTAATCAGACTTTAGCCATTAATATGTTCATTAAAAAGCAACTGAAAAAAGCACAAATGTCAGGGCATGTCAAAATTTGTCCAGGGTCCCAAAACACCCTCAGACCCCAGAGGGTTAATGATAACAGGATCTAATTGTAACCCGACATTAAACAGTTACGAAGTTCATTATATTCCAATAAGAGCACGTCCCATTTTGTTTCATTCCTTACATATTCTCATGATTATCTATTCAGTTATGTGTTTAGTGGAATTAAACAGTTTGCATGCTTTTGACTCTGGTCTGGCCTCGGAATGGCTCAGTTTATACACACTCAGGTTGAGTCACGGTGTTGTGAATACACTCTTACACCGTCTCTCTCTCTCTCTCTCTCTCTCTCTTTAACCTACATAAGAAGGAGATCATTGCATTGCTGGAGGTAACACACACCCAGAGCTCTAAGCCATGACACTCACATAGTGTCATGACACACAATGGTGTGCTTAGCTGCGATATGTGACACACAATGCTGAGAAGTCATGCTTATGAACGCATCATTCTGTTTACTGTGCGATGGAGCATATCCTGACTGCTGAAGAGAGAGTAGAGAGCAGAGTGAAAGGCCAATGAATCGTTCTTGGCCACTTAAAGGTGTTTTGTGTTGTGGCCATACCTGTTTGTCTTTTTGTGTTTTTGGTGTTATTGTGTACCTAAAGACTGTTGCACAAGATCTGTACCTGCGGTTTAGCCAACATTGGTTCAGGATTATTCTAAAAGCCCTTTATGTCCTAATCCCTGTTTGTATTCAGTGGAGATTTTACAGTTGCTCAATACGGGCTGCTCTTTGTGTGCACACTACAGACTGAGTACTTTTCTCCTCTGGAATTGATTGATTGACAGACACAGCCTTGTTTATTTTTCTGTTAGCTGGTACCTCTCTCTTAACTCTTCTTTTTTTTTTTTTTTCTTTTTTCTTTTCAGATGTATGCATGCTAACTGGTCGCTTTATTAGGAACACCGGTACTCCTGCATTTCATGCATTTATCCAGTCCGTGAGTTAGTGTTCACATTAAACATCAGAGTGCAGAAAACAAACATGAACTCGGTGACTTTGAGTATTCTGAGATGCTTTTCTGCTCACCACGGTTGTAAAGAGTGCTTATTTGAGTTACTGTAGCCTTCCTGTCAGTTCAAAACAGCCTGGCTGTTCTCCTCTGACCTTTCTCATCAACAAGGCATTTCTACCTGCAGGACTGCCACTCACTGGATGTTTTTTTTTTTGTTTTGTTTTGTTCTTTTTTTTTCACACCATTATGTGGAAACTCTAGAGAATGTTCCCACAATCCCACACAAATTCTGAAATACTCAAACCAGCCAGTCTGGCACCAGCAACCACGCCACGGTCAAAGTCACTGACATCACTGAGATTTTTTTTTTTCCCCCTTTCTGATGTTTGATGTAAATATTAACTGAATCTCTTGATTTGTATCCCTATGATTATATGCATTGCGTTACTGTAACGCGATTGGCAGATTGTTCCTCATTAAGTGGACGGTGAGTGTATATCTGTCGTTCTTCGACAGCTTTTTCCTGAATGCCTCTGTGTTGCCTCACCTTGTGCTCTGTAACACCTGGAGCAGAGTGTGTGGTTTGTCTGTGTGTTGGTGTGTGTGTGCGCCTTTTGTTTTTTTTTCCCCACACAACTCACGATTGCGTATCAAGCAGCTGTTGACTGTCCTGTGTGAGTCATTAACAGGTGTTTCATCAGCCATGTCCAGGCAATGATGCTGCTGGCATGGTGTGTGTATGTGTGTGTATGTGTGCGTGTGTGTGTGTGCGCATGTTGTGCTTTGTAAACCACGTCTGAGTTCATAGAACTGTGTGCATGACTAATTTGGACAGCATAGATGTGCGGTGTTGTGTGTTTTTCTTACGAGTGACTGTGCGTCTGATTTGCTTTTTATGCTCATACCGTTCATGGGAGTCATTCAGCTCTCTGTGTTCCTACATGTGACTCATAATACAGCCATCTCATTTTATTAGATTCCTTTCATTTTGTGTTTTATTACAATCATCCAGCGACTGATTCATTTTTCTTGCTATTCCCACAAGAACCCTCCGATTAATAGAAGGTTTAGAAACCCAAGAGCCCATGAAAGCTGTTGTGTAAGCACAGAGCTAATGTCTTGACATGCAGTATATCCGTTTTTGTGGTGTGTCCATGCATTATTGTTGTGGCAGTTAAATATCCGCTCTGTGACTATGTACGAAGCAGTAGGCTTTACCATCCATCCTGACACCTGGTATTGCATCATCCTGCTTTCTGTAAGGTGAGTAAAGCCGGGGAGGCTGCCAAAACAGTCACTGCTGTTACCCTGTCACATGTGAATTTCATTCCATCACTTGTCATCATCATTTTCTAGGCAGAGTTTGATCTATTTTTCTAAATATATAGAAACGTTGAGGCAAGTCTTGTAAATATATATACAGAATAAGTGGGGGAAAAAAACACTCTGGTGAATCTAATATTCTTTGCTTTAGTATTAACTAAAATATGCCTCATCAAAAACAATGATTTTATAAAATGTTTTCTTTCAGTCATGGCAAGTGTGGTTTTTTTTTTTTGTTTTTTTTTTTTTTTTTGATCATCCATATGTGATTAAATGAAGACTTTATTCCACAAACATATAAGCGCTTTACATAAAACAGTGTACAAAAAAATTCAAATATAAATTATTGTTTGTTAATATTTCAAATGGCTTGTTTAATTTTCCATCATCTCAGTAAGCAGAACTTTGCATGTTGCCCGTGCAGTAAGTATGGAATAAAACATGATGAGATGTGCTGTCTTAGGAAACAAATCAAGTAGTGTTACTACTACCACATCAGAGTTTATTATTTTCCGACAACAGCACATCCTGAAGTATTTTATTGCTCTTGGATTAGATTAGTTTTACATGGGGATAATGGAATTATTACCAGAGTATCTCTCGGATTTTAGTTCCATCCAAATCTGACATGGCAGTAATTTTTTTTATGGACTGCACATGCATGCATCTGGAAAGATTAAACCATATTTTACCTTCTATAAAATGACCAGTAGAGATAACTCTACTAAACACTACTAGGTATTATACAATCACCGTCCACTTTAATAGGAACGCCTGTACACCTGCTTTATGCAGGTATCCAATCAGCCAATCAAGTGGCAACAGCACAATGCATAAAATCATGCAGATACAGGTCAAGGAGCTTCAGTTAATGTTCACATCAAATAGAATGGGGGAAAAAGTGTGATAATCACTCATAATCACTCTTTAAAAACATCCAGTGAGTGGTGATAATCACTCTTTACAACCGTGGTGAGCAGAAAAGCATGACTGAATGCACGAAACATCGAACCGTGAGGTGGATGGGCTACAGCAGCAGAAGACATTGGGTTCCCCTCTTGTCAGCCAAGAACAGAAGTCTGAGGCTACCATGGGCACAGACTCACCCAAACCAGACAGGTCTTCTGCTGTTGTAGCCCATCCACCTCAAGGTTTGATGTGCTGTGCATTCTGAAATGCTTTTCTGCTCACCATGGTTGTAAATAGTGCTTATTTGAGTTATTATTTGAGTTACTAGACTTCTTGTCCTCTGATCTCTCTTATCAGCAAGGTGTTCTAACCTGCAGACCCTCTGCTCATGGGTTGTTTTTTTTTGTTTTTCGCACCATTCTGTGTAAACGCCGGAGACTGTTGTGTAGAAAGCAGTTTCTAAAATACAAACCAGCCCAACTGGCACCAACAACCCTGCCACAGTTAAAGTCACAGATCACATTTTTTCCCCATTCTGATGTTTGATGTGAACATTAACTGAAGCTCTTGACCTGCATCTGCATGACTTTATACATTGTGCCGCTGCCACATGATTGGCTGATTGGATAACTGCATAAATGAGCAGGTGTACAGGCGTTCCTGTTAAAGTGGATGGTGAGTGTCTATACTGTCCGAACTGACATTTATACAGCAACTTGCAAACGATTACATTTTTTAAATTTATTAATAAACAATGTGGCATGTTTTTTAATATAATGTTGTGTAACTTTTCTCACTTACGTTATAATGGTTATAAACATTCCCTCTTATCGTCTTACTGTGAAAAGTGATGGACACTGGAGACTCCTTCCATAAGCATTTCCTTACAGAAAACATCACCACATCAATGATTATACATTTTTGTTTGTTACATAACAAAACTTTTGTTTATTATTAGCTAGAAATTATAGCTAGCTAGCTAGAGTTGGAGCATTCTCTATGCAAGTCCCTATGAATGACCTACTATAGAAATGATAACATATAAGAACGACGGTATTAATATAAACCTGTGATTAGTCTTGCAACAGGCACTACTGTCAGAGCTGCTTTTACAGAAAGCGCACACCTTCTGACCAACCAGATTTGAGAGCGCCGTGATGTAAGATATCTATACACCGTTCCCATGTCTTTCCATGCCATATCTGCACTCTCTCCACACTCTTGTACATACATGGACCTTGGATATTATCGGCATGCTCTATCGACTCTGTCCTTGAGTGCTCCATAACATGACTAATTGGTCTACCTTGTCCTAATGTGCTCTTTATTATACCTCTATTGTACACCCAAACAACAAAAGTCCATTTGTGCAGCACACAGTCTGAATGCATTCTAGGTTAATAATTGACTTTCTTTCCTGAGCTCATATATTATAGTGTTTTCAGCCATCCTAGAAAGAGTGCCATAGAAACAGGAAGAAGTATAGTCCACCTGTGTGTGTGTGTTTTCTGTATGCTTTGCGTGTCTTTCATACCTTAAGGTTTGGAGTTTTGGTATACTCTGATGTTCTCTTGTGACTTTGACCAAGTCTTGGCTTAAAGACAGCTGTCACGTCTTCATGTTAGTATGCCTTGTTCCTGGTGTCTTACCCGAGTCAGGGCACAGGGCACCCAGTGCTCACATGAGGGACTGACTTAGAGGCATCTGTACAAATGCACAAGGGTCATTATTTTGGAACAGGCTGTAGTAAGCGCTTTCTCTCTCTCTCTCTCTCTCTCTCTCTCTCTCTCTCTCTCTCTCTATTTATTCCCTGCTTCGTATTTCTCTCTCAGTCCTTGAGCAAGGGTCATTCAAACAGTCATTACTCATCACTGGACTCTTCATTAGTCCTTTTCGTACTTTGTCAGAATGCCTGTGGACTGGACAGAGGTGCATTCTAATGAGTGACCTTTTTTATTCATATTTAAGATGAAACATTTAGCCTGAAGTGTACATAAGCATGCATGTATATATATTTGAATACATGTCCAAATAATATGTTTTTGTATGAATTTGTGCGGAATTGATTATAATGATTATAATGTTAGCCATATCTATGATTTTAAGGAAAGCTCGACCCTGAAACATATTAAATACAAACACAAAAAAACTGTTCCAGATTTAGTTCCCCCTTTGCCCTCGTTCAGTGTCATATTGATGAGAAATCTAATGTAGGAGTAGTGGAGACATTGCAAAAGTTGGACTCAAAATTTCAAAACGCAGTGTAGCTATCCAACGTAGTTATGCTGTGTTACGTCAGAGACTCGGTTTGGCTAGTTTGTGATCTTCGAGGTTACGAATGCGATGGCATTGACGGTGGCATTGGCATGAAAGTTGAAGCTTTGGAAGCTGATCTGTTTAAGCAGAGTCTACAGATGAAGAGGTGAGAGAGCTGGACATGCTAAATCACTAAAGCGCTGCTGCATCATTCTCTCAAGGTAGCGACAAAGCGAGAGCTAAATTCCACTGGTGCTATCAGTGGATAGTCGAGCAGCATTGTGGGTAATGTAGGAAATCAGAAGGAAAATAGATGGAAGAGGTTTAAATTTAAAAAAAGACAACTCAGGATTTCATTTCCAAGCTTGGACGCCAGTGAAGATCTGATCTGAAGATTAGTATTCATGATGTTCAGGGTGGAGTTTTCCTGTAAGCTGAGAATTATTTTCCAAAATCGATATAAACTGCCATAATATTCTTGCAAGATACTTTAGCCTTCAGCCATAAAAAGTCATTTAGTAATATCCATTGCCTCAATCCACCGCACTTCCTGTCTGACTCCTCCTAGCCAAACGGTCAGAAGATACACACTGTTCCTGCTATCCGCCAAACCTGAATGGACATGGACAGCTAAAAGGACACAGTAAAAGAAAATTCTTCTTTTACAGCTGTAAGATACTGATGTTTGTACAGCAGCGTCAGCAGTGACTTGTCTCACTACTATGGACAGAAATACGATCATCCACTAGTCTCATTTTCTACTATTTGAAATGTAATTCCTGCCCAGCTCCTGTTCCAGGCTTTTCACAGAGATCTATATTTTTGAGAGGATTTGCCAATCAAGACAGAACCCTTTCAACAACTAGGGAACATGATATTCTCTTTTTTACTTCGATCACCAACTTAACTTGTAACGTTCTAATGACTTCTACGAAAATAAAAATCGATAAACATCCTAGAAAAGCATTTCCAGAAAAACTCCTCTCCCTCATTCTGGCCATGTTCTAGATTTTACACTACGGATACAACGTGCTGTGCACTGAAGTGAACTAATTTAATTAAGCAGCACATTTGGCCATAGACGCTCCTTTTTCCAGCGTTCTCCATCTTTCGGAATATGCGTGAGGAGTGGGAAGAAATGGGCAATGAGGCTTGCATTTGACATTTCATTCATGTTACTTTCACACACATTTACACACTTGCTGTCAGAGTCTCATAAGATTCATCCTTACAGATGAAGATGCTACATTTTAAACTCAATCTGTTACATCGATGTTCGCGTGTGTTTCCTAGTGTGCCAGTTCAGATGTTTCATTACAGTATACATGCCGATTTCTTTATGTATGTCACATGAGATCAAGTGAAATGCCCCGTTTATACTTGACATGCAATACGCAGTATAGGTTCTATACCTGAGTATCTACAAAATATTTAAAGATTTGGACATAATGCATCGTTTGTAAACTGTCCGCGACACATCGTTTGTCTGCAGGTTGCCTTGAAAGTAATGTGGTTTCAATTTATTTCCTCTCCCACACAGAATTTCAGTACCGTTTCCGTCCTTTCAGCATATTACAAAGGCATGCAAATGTAGTGAGAACACCCTCAGCAGTAGATTCCAGTAATAAGATCTCTGTACCATGAAATCCTTCAGCACATTTTTACATGTTCTCTATACCTGAATTTCCAGTAGCTCTTTAGTTTCCTTTTGACCACTTAGGATTAATTTAAGTGAGCTTTATACAAACTGGCAGATATTGAGGATTCAGTGAAGTGCTCTACTTTGACCTTTCCCTAATACAAATGTGACTTTGATATTAATGTGTTCTCTTTCGAAAGGTAAAAGTATTTTATGCACCCAAGTCATGTATGGAAAGAAAATAAGCTAAGAAAATATAAATATACGTATGATAGTGCTATAGTTCTCAAAAGAGCTGAGTATAGGAAATTGTCAGATGGTGTCTTACTTACTAGATCATTTCACTATGTTCCTGAGTGAATGAGATTAATTACTGGATTAGTTATGCAGATTAATACAAGCAATATGACGCAGTTATGAACAACATTCCAATTTTGATTAATCTAGAGACTGGTTTTCTTTGGGGTTTTTTTTTTTTTTTTTTTTTTGAGTTTTCTTTTTTAGTCCGTTTTGAACGTTTTGAGTTAAGCGTTAGCACTCATCTTGTAGCTGGTAACGTTTCTCTGGCACCACGTGCAGCCCTGCGTACTGCACGGCAGGCAGTAATTATGCCAAATGGATAGGTTCAAACCAACTGAAAGTCATTTGATTAGAGTGCAGGGTCTCGTGTGCAAACGACGCTCCAGCAGGGCCTAGCTCGAGATAAACTGAGAATGAACAGCAGTCAGAATTGAAGAAGAGAATTTGATCATCTGCAGCCTCTACAGGCTCTTCTGACACGATTAGAGAGAAACAGGCAGACATGGCCGTGCCTGAGTTAATGATGAAAGATACACCATTTCCAGATGAAAAATCAGCTCAGCGCAAGTCACTCTGACACATTACTTTTTTTTTTTTAATGGTTTGTTTGCACATTTTCCCATTTTTTAATGTTTGTGTTTTTCAGGACACGGCTCTGGACCCGGGAGAAGATGTCGCTCTGTTGTCAGTCAGTTTTGAAGATGCTGAGGCTACTCAGGTCTTCCCCAAACTCTTCTTATCGCCCAGTATAGAGCAGTAAGTAGCTCCAAAACATAAACCTTTCAGTTACAGTCGACCCCAAAATTATTGGCACCCCTCATAAATCCACATGCAATACGCAAACTTTTTGCACTTTAACAAATGATGTTTAAGTGTATTATTTTATATGCAATATTTTGTTGAAAATATTATTTTATCTATCCACCCCAAGCTGTTTGGTTTTCCCTATGATGAAAGAAGACATGGGATTTTGTGTGTGCAACCTTATATTTGGTGAAACGCAACAACAGACTTCCTGAAGAATGAGAGTGATTTTAATTTAATTTGATTTGCTTCAAGGATGCCATTTCGTTTGCGTTTATTTAGAATACGCCTTGGGCATGTTAGTAGGTTTGCCAGAATTTGCTATTATTTAAAGAGAAAATGGAGTGAGTTAGAAAGGAAAGTGAACAGTTTTCCGAGAAGAAAATTTGAATCATTGTGTGTAATGGTTGTTGTGTACAATTATTTTTTTTGCTAGTTCTTTTATATGGTCCCAATCATTTTTGAGTTTGACTGAAATGTTTAAAAGACTACATGTCTATAAACAATTGTTCTGAAGGCATTTTAAATATTGGTGCATGTCAAGCATGATTTTATATATTTTATTACCGCTCCCTCTCTTCTGCCACCTAATTAGTTCCTCTAGCTCAGTTTTTTTTTTTTTCCTTTTGAATTCAAGCACACACATGATTAAATGTATATTTGGAAACGTGATGATGTTTTTCCTTGAGGGCTACTCATACACAGACCTTATGGAAAGATTAGTTTCCACAAAACGGCCTTCTGCTGGTATTTCAGAGATGGATAAACACAGCCCATGACACACCTTATCTAACCGTCGAATTCATGAATACCATAAGACAGAAGAACTGCTTCTTCTGCTATTTACTTCCCTAAAATAAGGAAAAATTGGGAAGTTATTAGGGGTATGGCTGTGTGTGTGTGTGTGTGTGTGTGTGTGTGTGTGCGCGCATATGTATTCGTACACCCATGCACGTATGTGTGAGTTGTTATGGCTGTGTTTGTGCGAAAGGTTACACAGTAAAATTAAGCATGATTATGAGAGCATTCTTTCCATTTGTTAAGCCTCAGTGGTTTGTTGGTTATTCAGAAATAATTTGTTTGGTGTGTGATCATTAGAGTCACTCAGTCATGAGTGTGTAAAGCTGTGACCCTTTTAAGTGCACATCTGGCTTTTCTGAGCTGAGATCTAACATCATCTGATGATGATGCCACCGACCCTATTAGGCATCATTGTTTCCAAATAAACACAGCAACATGCAGCATAATGTATTTGAATTCAGTATTCCTTATGTAAGAGTTCAATCAAATTAAATAAATGATGTATAAAATATGACATTGGTGCCAGAAAAAGACTTGTTTGCCATCTCTGTATGCCATCTGCTGTGGGTGGACTAACCACAAGGTCACCCGGCTGTAGAAAAGAAACTTCATCATGTCTTGACAACAGGCAGATCTCTTTAGGCAAGGTCTGCTAATGTCCGCCTCTAGGCAAGATTTATTTTTCTTTACATTTTCCCTATTCTGTCTCTCTCGAAGCCACCCTTGATCTACTCAGACGTGCCTAGTGAGAGGACGTGCCCGTTCTTTCCGCTCGCTGGCTCTCCGGCCATGTCAGCTTCTATCTATCACAGGTTCTTTCCCCTCGCCATACTGCATTGTGGGAGTTTTAATAATGTGCTCTTGCCCTTGCGCTCGTACATTAACGGTCTGGGCTCGGCTGAGTGAGGGAAAGGGATGGGTAGGAGTGGATGTTTTTGTTGGATTGCGCGAGTGTGTGGGTTGACGGGTGTGTTTTGCAGACTGAGCGAGGGGATTATAATAAGGGTGAAAACACAGGGCTTGTAAGGACAAACCTGATCCTGAACAAGGCCATTTAAAATGAATATAGATTGTGTTCTGAGTTGGCTTACAGTGCTTTTCATAAACACATAATATACCAAAATAAATATAAGGCTGTGTTCAGAGTTATGTCAGTATTTACACAGGGAAAGTTACGTGTGTTCAGAGTCTGGCTACGCACCTGCTGAAGTCGATTTACTGAGTGTTCAGGTTATGCAAATCACTTACGTGTAGTTCACGTCCCCAAAGTCATGTAGAGGTGTCAGAGACAGGGGTTTTTCAGTAGGGTGTAGATGTCTAGACCACAAATATCAAATGTCATGTGATGTAGCAAGCAAGCAAGCAAGTAGCCAGCAAATAAATAAATAAATAAATAAATAAATAAATAAATAGTGGAGTTTAAATGGATGATACTATTGAGTAATTATCACATTTGGTCTTGAAGGGCATTCCATAGTTTTCTGAGGTATTTACAGCCAAAACTGTAAACTTTTGATGTGACATATTGTGGGTATCAAAATGTCAAACAGTAATGCACCCAAGAAAAATGGGCTTAAGTCCAAGGTTAGAATCACATGGAAATGAGACACGCCTCTGTTTTACTCAAACTCCACCCCACATGTGTAACTCTCACGTAATTTCAGTATTAAATCCTCACTGTGCGCGCTTAACTCAGCTCTTGTGCTTTTCAAAGTAGCTGTGATTTTGAGTTTGCATTTGCACAGGATGTCTCTTCTGAACAGTAAAAGGATGCGGGGAGAGGAGCAGGATTGCCGTCGGCACTGCTCGGTTTTATTCCCAGTTGATGTGCAGCTTGTGTAGCCTCAGCCAAGACGAGCTGTCCCTGTGTTTATGCCTTAAAAAAACTCGGCACATCTGAAGAACTCCCTGCTCCATCTCAGAGCTGCCCTAAAGGCTGATGCTGAACACATTGCCCGCAGTCAGAGAGCCAGCCAACCCCTCTGGATCAGGCACAAAGCAAGACAAAGAGAGTGAGTGGGACTTGAAAGAGAAAAGCCAAGAGAAAGGTCTCTATCAGCCACCTCAAGTGAGGCGAACACACAAACCGCATAGGAATCCCGCGCTCTTTCTCTCCGCGTCTCTTGGCTTTCTGTATCTTTTTCCAACTCGTTCTCTCCATCTCTCAAAAGGCCTCGCAAACCCGAGCCGCACACATCCGCGTTTACCCGCCGAACCTTTCACACTTCAAACATCAGCAGTGCTGCAGCGATCGCTGTTCTGCGCGCCCACACACTCGGCTCTGTTATTATTAGAGTGAGGCTCTCGCTGTTTCATGGTGGACTCCACATCTCTCTGTTCGAATGGTGATGCTGACAGATTCAGAGACTGACTCCTACACACGCTTATGGGTTGATAAAGAGCCGAAGATATTTGCAGTTGTCTGTTTCACTTTTTGTGTCTATTCAGGAGACAGGCTGTTCGCTTTGAGAGCATTATCTTTTGGAATGGAGCGTTTTGCTTTACTTTGTGCCAGGTGTGCATTTTTATTGTGCTGTGCACCAGCCCTTCGCAGTCGAGCACCGGACATGCTCTGTTATGTAAAAGCATAGTGTGGGCACCATTTCTGCCTCCATCCCTGTGGGGAAAAGATAAAGTGTTTTTTTTTTTTTTTTCTTTGCGTAATCAGAGTTATGTTTGTACACAAACATTTGCTTAGTTTATGTCTCCTACAGCGGCCTGGTCAGCCTCATAATTCAGTTTAATTGAGTTTATTTGTATAGCGGTTTTAACAATAGTCACAAAGCAGAGTTACAGAACCGCTCTTTACAGGAAACTGGACAGTTAAAGTTTGGAAAATGACCAGGCGACATTTTTCCCATCTTCAGCTGTCCAGTTTCGGTGACTCAGTGCCCACTGTAGCCTCAGATTCCTGTTCTTGGCTGACAGGAGTATAATGTGATCATATCCTACTTATTTTTGTAGCCCATCCGCCTAAAGAGCCGACATGCTGTGCATTCTGAGATGCTTTTCAGCTCACCACGGTTGTAAAGAGTGATTATTTGAGTTACCGTAAGCTTCCTGTCAGCTCAAACCAAACTGGCCATTCTCCTATTAACCTCTCTCATCCTGCCTCTCACTGAATGTTGTTTGTTTTTTTGCACTATTATGCGAGACAAAGTTGTGTGTGATTCTCAGACGATCAGCAGTTTCTGAAATATTCCAACCAGCCCATCTGGCACCCATTTTTCATGCTGATCAAGAAAAAACCCACTGAGAAGACATGAGAAAGAAACCTTGAGAGGAACCTTGATGTGACACTGGATAGTGAGATTATAAATATACAGTGGTGTATATTTTAAGGATGTATTTAATTCACCGATATAAATGTTAAAACTCTACTTTCATACATTGCTCAAACACCTACATGTTCGTCGATCTGATGTTATGTATTTGAGCAGGCCTATGTCCTGATGAAGACGTCAGTAAAGCATCGCAACATGTCTCCATGGAGATCTGAGCTCTATTGTCGGTGTTACACAGTTCTTTGTTATTACGGTTCTCTTCCCCCCACCCCACTTTGTCCAGCTTAGTCTCTTCTCTCATCTCTTCCATTCATCTCCTTCTGACATGATTATGAAGGCCAAAGGAGTTATGATAGACAAGCATTCAGAAAGCTAGAAGCCTATACTTTGACAGTTGAATAACGTTAGGCAGTGAGCGACGTTCCCGATAATTTCCCATTTCCGCTTTTATTTTATGAATAGCGTGTCTGTGCAGTAAGCACTTTATAGGGTTGATAGACACGAGTGACATTTGCATGTGTGTAATTGCTCTCCATCTGCTTTAGGTTGTTTCACTGATGGCTGGTTGTTTTATCTGTGAAACATATTCTTGATCTAAGCCCTAATGACAGCACTTGCAAAGCTGCGCCAAGGTATTAGCGACACTTAAAGGTGAAGAGCTCATTCTTCGTATGTGGGAGGTTGATGCATTTTCATTTGCAAATCTTAATCCTACCTTATTTGTTCTTCCTGAATATAAGATTGGAGCATTTTTTTTTCCCCTCTGTGTTTTATGTACGTTACCAAAAGAGCGTGAGACACCCGAATGAATAGTGAAGAGACAATCATTCTGTGTATTAACAGGTAATGAAAGCCTCCTCTTCTCCCTTTTTCCTTACTTAATAACTGAAATCGAATCACACTTTGCATGAACCCTGGTGTCATCCTGTGTCAGTTCATGATAAAGTCATGCACTGTGGAGGAAGTAGGAGTTGCTCAGGTCATGTCTGTTCCGGGATTCTTTCTGTGCTCACTGCCTGTCTCTTCCACATTCCTCTCATTTTTAACCTGTTACTTTATTTTAACATAAATGGAAATGAAGATATGTAAAAATGATTTTAAAAAATTGTCTTATGCGTTTTATTAAGCCGATTCAATTTAGCTGAGCCCAGGAAATGCTTACGTAAGGAATAAAACAGTATGAGGTGGCGAAAATCATTTTCCAATAACAATATATCTTGAAGTGTTTTATTCCTCTTATACCACAGAAGGTATCTAACAGTTACAGTTTTTATGCCTTCACCACAAGGTGGGTTGTCCATCTGTTCATCCATCTGAGAAGAACGAGTGGTTGAATGGTTGTAGGACTTGTATTGAATTAACACTGTAACCAGCAAATGAACTATTTAGATTTTGGAATTGATCCAAACAGGGTCATGGTCAAATGTCTCAAATAGTTTTTCCTTCAATAGCTTCCTTCCTGTTTGAAATGTTCTAAGAGTATTTCAGCCATACAAATTAGTAACAAGAAGGACTAGATGTGTTAGCTTTGAGTTCAACTTGTTTATTTATTAATAAGGACATCTCATGCTTTATATTTGCCTTTATTTATGTTTAAAGTTGTAAAATGACTGCTAAACAAGTTAGTTCCTGTTATCGCTTACATTATCACAGCCATAAACAGTTGTTCCTTCACCAGATTCTCACTCTTAGAGTTAATAAAAAGAAAAAAAAAACACTGTTTGTTAAATGATAAACCACAATGTCCTCTGTCCTAAAGACATTTCTGTATCAGAAAACCTAAAGTTACAGCTTTACCTCTGACTGTTACAAAGTACTGACACTGGAGACTCCTTCCCTAAATGATAAACAGGCATCTCCTGAGAGAAAATATCAACAATTAATCAGTTTATGTTGAGATTCCCCTATTGGAGTCCCTGTGAAGGACCTGTGGTAGCTGGGACTGTTGTAGAAAATTAATCATCAACTTCTGACCAATCAGAATCGAGCATTCAACAGCAGCACTGTGGTATAAGTCATACATAGTGTTAAGTACTGCAACACATCTGATATCACTAATGAGCTCATTTCTTTTAAATAAAAGTCAGGGAGTGTCTTTCCAGGATTGACAATGATACATAGCGATACAGTAACCACTACAATAAGTCCTGTCCTGCTTTAGTTAAATTGTGCTCTTGCACTGCTGTGTGATAACCCTTATAATCACACTGTATTAGCAAGGGTAGTGTTAAAGCCTAGGTGCCCAACCCTGCTATTGCATTTAACTCCTACCTTAATCTACCACACCTGCCAAGGAGGCTCAAGTGCATTTAAACACTTTAATTTGGTACAATGGGTGTGTTTGATTAGGGTGGGAGCTGAACTGTACCGGAGGGCAAAACTTCAAGAGCTGGGTTGGGCTGAACCGTTTTAAAGATATAGAATATTTTACATAGCTTAATGCAAATCAACAAGAGTCTCTGTTCCGTGGCCAGGTCTAGATGTTGTAATGGAAATATTAGAGCCATGCTGTGTAGATTTTAAATATCAACGTCCTGTTCCCGTAAATGTCACAGTTAATCAACAGCCTATGGGCAAATGCTAAACATACAGCGTCCTAGAGCACAAAAGGCGTAGACATGAGGGACACGGCAAGGGCAAGTGTCGTCTGCCATCTCACGTCAAAGTATCTGCCACGCGAGTGAACTTTGTCTGAGCAGCACAAGGCGACCTTACAGCTTTAGTCATCTCATTGACGTAGCTCCTCATTAATCAGCAAGCGAGTACAGGAACGTTGTAGAAAAGAGTGAGGAATGAGTAGGATGAATTTCTCATGAGATTCTCTGGAAGACAGGATGTGCAGTTTGTGGGATGTTGCTTGCAGGTTAACCAACTGACTTTGTTTGAGAGAAACTGTTTGAGTGACCTGCGCTGCCTCCACACATGCACTGCAGTCAGAATTAGCATCATAGCATGGTTTCATGTTCCATTCAAGGTCTTTTCCTTGCCAAAGGGCATGAGGTGGGAAAACAATTTGGATGGGACACCAGTCCATCACAGAGCACCATGCACATGCTCATTCACACATTGCTAATCCACAAACAGGCTTTTTTTTTGGGGGGTGGGAGGAAACCGGAAAGCCAGGTGAAAACCCACAGACACAGGGAGAACATGCAAACCTCCACATAAGACAGTAACACAAGCTCAGGAAAGAACCAGGAACCCTGGAGCTCTGAAGCATCACTATGCTGTCACATGTTGCTTATAGTCATTATGAGAGAATAACAATCCTCAATTACATTCATAAAAAAAATTCATCATGCAGCACGTTTCAGAAAAATTACGCTACACTTAATGAAATAACTATGAATCAGAGATGTCCATATTCTGATATCAAAGCTTGAAGTATCAGTTCCTGATACTGATACCATGCTGACATCCTCTCCATACATCTCTTGCCAAGTTGTGAGAAACGTCACAGGTATGATGACGACATGCGTTAAGACAATTTGTATCCTGTCTGCACATGCTTGCTCTGTGTTGTATCAGCCAAGATCACATATTCAGAGAGGAAGCTATGACAAATCTGGTTATCCCGATCCACTTTTCCAGTATCAGATTGGTGTATCCGTAATATAAACCTATCAAAAATTTTAACAACAAATACGCCATGCTAAACAAGTACATTTAACACCTATATAGCATTCATATATCCTAATAAACGCCATTCCAGAGTTTAGTGGGCGACTGGTGAAATTGTTTGGAATGTGTGTAGGGTGTTTTGCCTAATTTCTGAGCCATTTCAATCGTAAAGTAGAAACAAATGAATAAACCATGTCCCTCACCGTGTCTTCCACAGCGCCCTCGGAGGACCCTCAGCCCTGCATATTCCTGCCTTTCCAAGTGGAGGCTGCCTCATTGACTATGTGCCTCAAGTGTGCCAGTTACTCACAAATAAGGTAAAAAAAAAAAAGCCACCTTCTTATTCTGTCTGTATTTAGTGTGTAGGCACATAGATATTGTGTATCCTGGGTCCATTATGGTGCAGGTGTGCTGTTGGGTGTGAACTTGTATATAAGCCAGTTATAGTAAAATAATCATTATAATTATGTGCATAAAGTATTATTGCTGTATTGAAGTACAATTTGTACATATTGAAGTAAAATGTCTACATATTTACCTTGATCCACAATCTTCAGCGTCTGATAGGCTTTGATATTTTATGACAAAATGTTACCTGGCTTGTCGCCTCTTCAGTAATAACTCAGATTTTCCATTGAAGTTTTCAGTTCAATTTCTTAAAACTTCTACTGTGACAGTTTCAGTTCTCACACTTCTGCGCACTCAGATCAATTCTCTCAAAATGGTTTAATCATCAAAAAAAAAAAAAAAGATGAAATCGTTTCTGAATTCTGTTTGCATGTGTGCATGGCTGAACACATGTAGCATGTGTAGGTCTACATTGGCTGGTCTCTACGGCCTGGTTCAGGCCCGGAAGGAGATCAGAGCTGACAGGTGGAGATAGAGTGGAGAAGCTGTGTTGTGTCAGTGGCCTTAGGGAAGACCTCTGTACTCCCTGCTCTTCTCTTCACCTGAAGAATAGTGCACACACTCACACGACAGCATGCATAATCAGGCCTTTCCCTTATTCCAGTTAGTGTTTGCCAAAGCCACAGGCTTCACTCTCCTTAACTAGGGTCGGGGGACAAGTTCGGGAGAAACTGGTTCAAATGTGACAAGACTGAATAATTACTAAGGCTCATACTATGGGCTCTTGACAGGGCCATTGTCTATGGCTTCAAATCCCGACGATGCTGCAGGAACATCCGTGGTACAAGTCCAAGATATTACAGTCCAAGATAGTGTAATTGGGCTGCTTTCTGGATCGGAACGATAGCTTTGTTTGAATGTTTGAATCTTCATTGCTCTTGATTCATGTAATACTTGCCAGTAATTGAAAAGGGCAGTTAGTGCTCTCCTTCAAGCATGTTCAGCTGCACTGCGATATTGTAAGTGTGTAAACAGTACAGTGAGTGGCTTTATGTCTCTTCTTGCCTATTCTAGGGGATACAGATGTAGTAAAAATTGGCAACAACTAAATTTGGAGATAATTAAGTTTTTTATTTTTTAAGTCCAAGCTATAAAGAACAAGGACATAAATTATAAACTAGGCAACAAGTCACTTAATGTAAAAGTAATTCAATATGCATTCTGTAATGTTTAAAAGTGTTTGTAGACCTGAGATAATCAAATAATTAAAAACTATCCTCAAACTGATTAATAATACTGTCAGGCATTTTTTACATTTGACAAACCTAAAAAAAACATTGCTCCGCCCCCAACTGGAACAAATCTGATCAGTTCTGCCCCTTTTCCTTAAGAGGCAGCTGTCATGGTGTGCATAGTTTTAAAAGACTAAGTGAGATCGAATAGAAGAAGAGGATAGCTTGCCAGGGTGTTTGTTACAATTTGAATTTGCTTCAAAGAGCTCTAAACATTACAAAGTGCTCTTTTAATCCAGTCAAGGACAGCTAATATAAAACTGCTGACAACAGAATTTAGTGTTTTATCGGAGCAGTGAAGTGCACGTACTTACTGCCCTCACAAAATATGCACACGTTTATACACACACACACACACACACACACACAGGAAGTCGGCTTATGCAATGTAGCATGTCTAACGACCAGATATTTTAGTGATGACTCACCTATCCACACGCATTCACCTGCCAATTTTAGGGCTGGGCCTGACCCCCGGCAAGGGTGTGGAGTGCAGTGAGCCATAGTGCTCTGATTAACTCTTCCATCTGAACAAAAATTCAACCAAGAGAGAGCGAGAGCACTGTGTGTGTGTGTGTGTGTGTGTGTGTGTGTGTGTGTGTGTGTGTGTGTGTGTGTGGGGCACATTAGCGCTCTCAGAAATGGATGCTTAGCAGACACAATTAGGACTAGCTGAGTCATGAAGTGCAACACATGCAGGCCTCAAAAAGTGCAAAAGGTGTCATCTCTCTGGTCTGAATATCTCACAAAGTACTCGAATGTGCTAATGCGGAAAAAGTGCTAATGTGTTCCAAGCGCTAATGGTGTGTCATAATAAGCGAAGCGAGTTATCGTCATGGCGCGTTAGCAGGCCGTGTGCCCTCAATTCCGCTCTCTACAGTCTGTGTCAGTCTGTGTATTATAGAGGAAACTCATTAGCCAAACTGACTGTGTATAAATTACTTTAGTACAAGTGTCTATCATCAGCGTCATGCAGGATTGTCTTCTAAATTCTTTGCGTGTGAGAGATGCAGTTTGTTTCCTGTGAAACTAAAGACACCTACCCAACAAGCCCTAGATTGTCAGTGTAGACCATTTGCTTCTGTCATCACTGAATTAACCAGCCATGAAAAGGTATACACATTAGTCACTCACAAATTGACACTGATTAATTCCATGTCTGCAGCTTACACACAAGTTTTAATGATTTACCTAGCTCAAGGAGCTAATTAGTTATAATAAACTTTATCACAGGTACCACAGGTAAAGCTTTAATCTTTGCAGTTTCAGTCATAGCTCTGTAATGTAATGTAGGGATAACGCCTGCGTTAACCATGACAAACACAGATAAAGAACATTTAGACCAAAAGTATTCAAATAAGATTTGTAAAGGTCCAGTTACATTAACATCCTTGTTTACAAAGGTCCAGATAAGCGAAGTACATGACTGAATGGCGACAATTACCTCTTATTGCTTAACCATTTAGTGATTAGGTCATGGCTATAAATAAGACACATCAGTTTAAAGTGTTTTTTTTTTTTTTTTGTTTCACACTGGTGCTTCATGTTTCCACCTTTGACTAGCACTATGATACACCAATTTTGAGCTTGAACAGGAGAATAAACACACACTGCTGTCTAGTCTGCTTTAGTAATAAACATTTTTTAACAAAAAGCTATGTTGTAAGTTCACTAATCAGACCAGAGAAGGTTATTGAAACTATAAAAATCAATAAAAGTCTGTGAAAACTCTTTCCTTTCTCAGTGAGCTGTCTTTAGGTAAATAATTTACCTAAATGCATGTAACTGGCCACAGGATCTGCTGCAGAAGCCACACCGATTGATGCTTAAAAAACTGAAGTCACAACATTTCTGCTACAGTATTTATTTTAAGTACTCTGCTGAAATACTTTGCCGGATCCATATCCTGTTCGCGGTCCGCCAGTTGATAACCCCTGATTTAGATAGATGAGTAAACAGATATTGATTCACACAAGCAAAGCTATAAAATGACTCAGTTCTAAAGTAAAAGGTTTTTGTGCTGATTTGTTATACTGAAACTGAGAGAAGCCTTATACATTTCTTATACATTTGCAGTCATGGTGATGGGCAGATGCGGATTTGCATTATTTGAGGTTCCGTCTGCCTCAGGAAAACACCAGCACCATGTCACTTACGTGTCACTAACACGAGCCGTGAGTCTGTTCATTAGCAAGCCATGCTGTACTGTACACCCCCAACGCTTTCACGGGACTCACTCAGTGTTTGCCTTCTTCCTCACACCTCCTTTTTTCACTTTAACTCAGGTGCAGTATGTAATCCAGGGCTATCACAAGAGGAGAGAATACATCGCTGCATTTCTTAGTCATTTCGGAATGTGAGTTCTTTCTTCCCTCATTCCTGTCTTGTGTGCATATTGTATGTAATTTGATGCTTCATGGATTTTGCAGACTTTGATGAATGTTATTTTGCTGCTGGGGGTAAATTGCTTGTCTCTGCCTGTTGTTTCTGTGCAGGGGAGTCGTTGAGTACGATGCTGTGGGCTTCACCAAGCTCACACTTCTGCTCATGTGGAAAGACTTCTGCTTCCTGGTGCACGGTGAGAGAGAGACACACTGTAATCATACTCACTATTTCTTAAAGCAGTTTAACATCATCACTTCTCATATAGCCCTTGAGAAATACAGCATGGTATGGCTACTAATCCAAATTCAGAATTATCCGTATACTGGTTAAGTGTGTTTCCCATTGCATAACAGTCCCTAATGAAAATAGAAGGATTTCTCTGTGATGGTAAAAACAGTTTCCCACACGGTGCTAGTGTTAACCATAAACACTCTCAACAGTAGCAACAAAAGAGGAGCTTCAAGGGCTGAGTTATTATTTACTCTGAGTTTGGTTTTATATGAAGAGGAATAAATGACTTTGGGCTCAGCCTCAGACGTTTGAATGTTTTTCCTACCATTTTTATGCACTTTTCTGGCCATAACCTTCAGATTGTTGAAGGTTGCAATCTGATTGGCTCTCAGCACTTCCATGTGTCACTCGCAATGAGCTTTTCTGAGCATGATATAGTTGCTTCAACTTCAACTTCAACTTTATTGTCCTTCTAGGGGAAACTATTTTTCAGCAAAGTGCCATGCCATAATCACATCAGTCCAAAATTTTAGTATTAACAAAAACAAATACAGTACATATACAAATACATAACAATACATACAATACAAATATAAAATTGCAAGTTACATAAGATAAGATCACTAACTTTATACAAATAAATTATCTATCTTCAGAGCAAGCAGAATTCAATAACCCAGTGGCCTCAGCTACAAAGGAGTGTCTAATTATTTTAATACTACCTCTTGGTACTGTAAAGTGACAACCTAAGGGCGGCATCTGAAACTCAGTGCATAAGGAATGATCCAAAGTACAAAGAATGGCTTGGGCATTCCTCAGAACATGCATATAAAATATGTCAGTAGGACAGGTCTTCCTCTGCAATCATTTCCCCAGCCATCTTTACAAGGCTGGCTAATCTGTTTTTTTTTTGTTTTGTGTTTTTTTTTTTTTACAAGGTGAGAGTTCCATACCAGGCCACAATACAAAAGGAAAATACAGATTCAATAAAACTTTTATAAAACAGGGTCATCATAGTGGAACAAACTCATAGTGTTTAACATCCTTTAAAAAAAATACAATCTTTCTTGAACCTTTTCACAAACAGCCATAACATTGGATTCAAAACTCAATCAATCACCACTCCTAAATACTTACAACTATCAAACAATTGTCTGAGCCTTTTATTGTAGTCATCAAAGGGCTAGGTTGTGACCTCCTTAAGTCAATCACCATGTCATTTGTTTTTGTAATACTGAACTGTATAGTTGTTAGAGTTTTGTATGAAGCATGTAGTGGAGAGTAAACGAGGTAATCTCGTGTGTTTGCGAGTAAGCTACAGGAAAAGGTCTGTGGTTGGTCGTCTGCCATTTTCTGTGAAAGTAAGCAGTTCTTGACCTCATTTATTTCTGACACATACCATACTCTGGCTTGAAAGTCTATAAAGCAGTCAAAAGAACAGATTTTCCATTGTATTTGATGGGAATGTTAGCAGACAATATTATTTAAGATTGCTGCACTATATGGTTCATATAATGGTTCATATAGAAAAGCCCAGGTTTTTTTTCCCCAAAATGGCGGCTGTGTCACTTCAGTGATGATTCTGTGATCGCTGAATTTGATCTAATCTGGATCTAATGTTGGATCTGTGACGAATGCGCTTTCTCTTCACTCTGTTCTCACTATAGTGGACCTGCCTCTGTATTTCCCACGAGATCAGCCCACTCTGACCTTTCAGTCCATCTACCACTTCAGCAGCAGCGGGCAGCTCTACTCACAGGTGCAGAAGTCGTACCCATACAGTCCACGCTGGGACGGCAACGAGATGGCCAAGAGAGCTAAGTAAGTCTTTCAGGCTTACACGTGTTGAATCTTAACACCTTAACAGTTTAGTTTTACATTTTCAACAACGGCATCAAGGGTTACTGTGTCCTTTTTGCCTTTGAGTTTGTTGGTCGGGATCATTTCCCTGCAGACAAGCTCTGATTTTTTATATTCTGCTTAAGTAATCCTTCATATCAGGCCAAGAACTTTGGCAATGCAATCTGGAAAGGAAATATGAAAAGAATCTGAAATGCAGACTCTTGCTCTACTCCTGACGATCTGCTAATTGACTCATCTCTACTCATTGCTCCTATTCACTGCTTCTTCTCAAGTTATGTAAACCACAGGCATGTGTGGTAAGACAGATTGCTCTCACCTTTGGCCTGAGTGCATAGCCACACCTTACTGCTAAGTAAAGCGATAAATGCTGACGATAATGCAATTCCCAATGTTTGCCTGCTGGTTTCCATAATAGAAAGTTCATATCTTATCATGCTCTCTGTGGCATTGTTTTCCGTCTCACCATTAGCTCATAGGTCCTCAAGAGACCTGTAGCAAGCAATGTTTAGATCTCTTTTTCTTTTACATTATCAAAGCAGTATTAGACTACACCTTCAAAAATGTTGCATTAATTGACAGTATATTTTCAATCATTATTTTTGACATGTTTTGTGTCATAAACTTTAAATGTGTTTAAAGATAAAAGCAATACACAATTAGTCAGCATGTTATGTGTTAAAGCACACTGTAGACTAGCATTAGCTTGCTCTCACTGCAACACAGCAGCTTACTGCTTTTTGATTTTTACATGAATTTTGTGCAGGTGTAGCTAAATAACCTGTGTTGCATAAGCAGTAAAACAATGGGGTGTGGTGTTTTAGGAAAATAATCAGCTATGAGGTGGTGTGGTGCAGCCTCACGTGACCTGGAGTTACTGTTACCACCCTAATGTTGATTATTTTCCTATAACAGCATAAAGTGTTTTATTTTCCTTATACCACAGCAGTTACGATTTCTATTTATCACTTAACAACACGTGTTACTTTTTATCTGTTCATAGTTACTTTCATGTCTGCGAATGTTACATTGCAGCAGCTGTAAACAGTCATTCCTTCACCAGCCTCTCTTTTTTTAATATCTTGTGAAGTTAATAAGACAAAATAATTAGCTTGATTTGGAAATTGGAAAGTGCTGTCTTTCCCAACTGGTACAAAAGCACTGACACTGGAGACTCCTTCCCAAAATGTTAAATGTCTGCTTACAGGAAACAATATGATGACATATTTTTTAATCCATTTATTATTAGTCTTAGATTATGTTGAGCGTCCACCATGTGACTTAGCTGTTACTATACAAACGATAACGCATTAAAACGAGCACTTTTATATAAACCTGTGATTTGCTTTACAGCCGTAACTACTATCAGAACCGCTGTTAGATGAAATTCTAGAAAAAAATCAACACCATCTGACCAATCAGATTTGGGAATTGAACAGTATTGTGGTATAACAGACAAAATATTCTCATATATTTTTAAAAATCAGACCTTATATTGTATATAATAACTATAATAGCAAACTGATTGTGTAAAAAAGCAACACAAAATGAGTTAACTAGACATGCAAATACACTACATGTTTTTTTTTAAGATATAATTAGGATTTTTAAAAGAAATTTAGGAAATTAGGGTTTTTTGCATTTTTTTTATTATTATGTGTATATGTTCTTGTATTCAAAACAGTCCAACTGAGTTTCTTTATTTCTCTCTCACTCTCTCTTTCTCTTTGTGTGCATGTGTGTGTGTCTGTGTACGTGCCCTCCTCCCTCTTGCCCTCTCTTCCTCTAGGGCGTACTTCAAGAGCTTTATCCCTCAGTTTCAGGAGGGAGCGTTTGCCAACGGAAAGCTGTAAATGTAGAAAAACAGCGAGGTGGGAATCACTGCAGGTCTGAAGAGAAATCAAAACGAATATCTGCACTGAAGAGATGGCCTTGAATTAGGACAACACAACATAATTAACACAACATACTGTCCTTCATGTCTGCGAATCTTTACCCAGAAACACACTCGAACAAGATGCCACCATGAACAGACTATGAAAAATATTTACTGTTCTGCACTGGAGAACGTCTAAACGGAACTGTTTAGTAAACACATTCGTTTGGGTGAACTCTTAAGAAAACGCAAGTGTCAACAATGTACCATATGTTCCAATAATGTCTTGTTTTTATATGTGGATTTTTTTTTTTTCACTTTTTGTTTTTGTCCCATGCATTTTCTCTTGACGTGAGAAAGCCAGAATAAATCAATTTTCTTGATTTCAGTTCCAGTTATTTTTTTTAAACCTTTGATTTAACCAGGCAAGACGCTAAGAACAAATTCAGCCTTACCCAAAATAAAAATGCAGTCTTAGTCTTAAAACCTCTTTTTTTTTTTTTTTTTTAATAAATGTTATGGCCTGACCTATGCCAGGTCGTAACAGCTCCATGTTCCTGAATCCCAAATTACAGCAGCAATTTTCTGTAATGAGGTGGTGAGTGCTTTGCCCGCTAACTCATCAACCCAGCATCATCTCCAACGCAATCCACACAAAAGAGCCAATATCAGCAGCGTGAATGAAACCATGGTGCTTCCAGTCCAGCATGGCTTTCATGGCATCCTCTTCTCTGTTTTCCCTTCATAGTGGAACAGGTAATGGTGAGTAATTAGGTTGAGGTATTCAGCTCTGTTGCTCAAGGGCTGCAGGATCTGCAGGTTTCTCTGACTCATTTTCTATTGTGAGTAAAATATATAAAGCTGCTAGATTTAAAGGATTTTTTTTCTTACACAGTTTTTGTAATATTTAGCACAAAGGAACACTTCTCAGTAAAATATCTGACTAGAGGAAGACCCAGTCTCTGTGGTATGTCAGACTCTGTAAACAGGAAAAAAATAAAAGAGGTGGTCCACCAACATCCAGCCAATCAGGATTAAGGGGTTATCAATTTACCTGTCAATCATGTTAGCTGTCAATTCATAAAGGTCATCCTCTAGTTATAGCCTCAGCATGTTTATGGGGCGTGGCTTTGGATTGAGTTTCAAAATAGCTAGTAGCATTTCCACCTTACATAAACCTGAGCTCGGGATCGTCCCTGGTTAATCCTGTGCCTGTGTGGGTTTCCTCTGGGTTCTCCGGTTTTCTCCCATTCATTCATCTTCAGTAACTGCTTTATCCTGGTCAGGGGCATGGCGAATCCAGAGAACACTGGCTGGTACACCAGTCCATTGAAGGGCACCATACACATTCAATCACACACTCATTCACACCTAGGGCCAATTTAGCATAACCAATCCACCTACCGGCATGTTTTTGGGAGGAAACCGGTGAACTTGGAAGAAACCCAGATTGACACAGGAAGAATGTGTGAAACTCCAGACAGAGAGTAACCTGAGCTCGGGATCGAACCTGGAGCTGTAAGGTGTCAACCCCTCTCTCTGTGTCACCATGCCACCCTGGTTTCCTCAAAGCTTCCAAAAGAACACTCTGATAAATGGATTATCCACTCTAAATCCTGAATGTCTTCCTGCCTCACACTCAGGGTTCCCAGGATTGACTCTGGATCCACCATGACCCTGACCAGGATAAACTACTTACTGAAGATGAATAAATGAAAAATAGCTAGCTTCAGCTAATATGAACCAAAATGGCTGACTAGGCACAATAATCCATAATGCAATAGCATAACCTTATACATTGTGGAGTATTAATATAAAATTCTCCATTTGCCCAAGTACATCACTTTCTAAATCTTAGAGCTGATAGAGATTTGTCATTAACAGAACAAATTCCAGTTTGTCCTCAGCAGCCATTGCAGCACTGGCCTTCATTTCATCTTACATGGCCATATGTCTTGAGGGAAGCTTTCTTCGTTCTTTTTCTTTTTTTTTTTACCTGAAGAACCATGTCTAATTGATACTACATACAGCAAGACCATAAATAGATTAAAGACAAGACTTTGACTATAACAGTACACTTTTACCCAGAAAAATAAGCCTCTATAAAAATTAAATAACTAAATAAAATGTAGCTTCGTACCCTATTAAGCAGCAGAGCATTGTACTGTAGGATACTGTACAAATAAATAGTTGTGTATTTAAAAAAAATTCAAAGTGAATGAGTGTGTCAATTTGCTCAATGACGCATCAGTTTTTTTTAAATAAAGCACTGTGTATGTTTCAGTCAGGGTGGATGTGATGGGTGTGTGCATATTTGTTAAATCTGTGAACTGAGGGCATTTGTGTTAGTCACAAAATGGTATTATTTGCACACATTGTCGAACATCGCTGCTTCTGATCTTGATTGACAGTTTCAGAGGTCTCGACAGCAGTAATACTATATAAATGCTCCTGCGACATGAGAACTTGTGTGAACACTAGTGGAGGAATGTGGGTGTGTGTGTATGTATGTGTGTGTGAGACAGGAGAGGGAATGTGTGGGAGAAAAAGCATCCAGGGAGAGAAGAGAGAGAGAAGTGTAGAAAAAGAGCGAGTGTCATCATTAAGCACGAGGGTCATTGTCAGGAGTCTGTGTTAAGCCCGAGGCTCAGCCTATTACTATATTTATTGTTCGTAATGCAGGAACTGTCGTGTTTAATTGGGAACTCTGGGGTGAATGTATCTGGGGCATTTAATGGAATCAAGTCTCTTAATAGAAGAATTAAAAGCAGTGCTCTTTTAGCTTGTTTCTGCGTTCCATACTTTGTGTCGTAACGTTGCTCAATCTGATCCCAATTTAGCCTTCTGGACTTCATTTTGCAAAAGTGGAGATAAAATGCTTAGATGTGTTCTTACGTGAGATTTGAGGCATCACTGGATCTTTCTTTTCCCTTATTTCATTCTTACCTGAAATATTGAGTCATTGCAATCAGAGTTATGTTTAATTACGTGGTTACTTACTTTTATCTGTGTGGGATGGGCTCTAATATTGAAGCACCTCTCTGTCAGTAGGGAGTCAGATTACTGGCCCTAAAGTGAGCTGTACTTGTTTGAAGCTTGTTTTTAGAAGATGCGTTTTTCCCTTCATGCTCTCTACTTTTAGTACAGAGACCCTGCCTGCCAACTTAGCTGTTAATACGCTTAATCCACTAATCCTGCCTTGTTTAAAGCATCTCGATGGCAGCGGGCCGAAGAAAATAAGGAGCTTGGAAATTTAAATGATACTTGGGTTCATTAATTGCCGTGGCATTATCCTACAGAGCCAGTGAATTAGCCTGTAGAAAATTGGGGTGTAATATGATAGATAGCTAAGTTTTCAGATGAGGTGCAGGATATTTCCCAGGTATGGGGTGAAAATAACTTTCACGTGAAGAGGTGAACGTGCCTACCTGACTTGTCTCCCATCTGAACCATATTCACTTGCCTGAAAGAGCTCCGAGTTCCCCGAGAGACAAACACTCCTTGGCTGATGTCTAAAGCAGGACCATTTGGAGAGACACTGACGCCATTTCTCAGAAATTCAGATGCTCTGTTCCTCTCAGGTTCTTGATTATGGAGATGTAATTTACAGGCAGGCTGCCTTTTCTGTACCAAAACCTCTTCAAGCTGTTAATGATTCAGCTCTCGGGTTCATAAATACTCTCATCATCATCATTGTGTTTCACAGAGAAACATGAGACAGGCTTCTCTGGGTGTAAGCAAACTGAAATGTTTATTTATATAGTGATAATATATAATTTACCTAGGAAGGTCAGTACCCCAGCTCAGGTTTATTCTGACATGGTAAAGACTTTCAGATGCAGTGTTCCACATAATCGGCATATTCAGAATTACCGACTTTAGTCCAAAAATTACATCAATATTTTATGTGGGAAAGTTACTTGTATTCAGAATCGGGTTACTGGGCGGCTCGTTCAGAATATCCAAATTGTCTTTGTGTAGTTCACACCTCCAAGGTTGCCAGATTTTTCTTGAATAGAAGCATCTGAGACCGGGTTTTTCAATAGCAACTAATTGCCTTTAAGCCAGAAAACAACTGCGGACTGAAGAAGGAAATAATGTTTTTTTTTTGTATTATCATTTTTTTAATAATTTTTTTTTCTTTATCAAATGTAATATGATGTAACTTAAAAGCCAGAGACCATTTAAAGATAAAAAATGAGATAATAAGAAGATGATAATGCCAATGAGGAAACATGCCCACAGTTTAAAGGATAAGCTGACCAAGCACTCATCTGCTATGCTTAAAAATTCTGTTATGCATAAAAATTCGGTCCTTCGGATAAGCAATATCTCTTAAGTTGCTCTCTCCTCTGAATGTCCTCCATGTGACAAAAACTGTCCCAAAATATATATTTCATTGTGACATATTGCGGTTACCTCAAACTATCAGAAGACTTAAATCCCATGCACTAATATCATAGTTCCATCCTGAATACCGCCCTAGCTGAACTTATAGTGGCGGATCTACCTATTACACTGGGCTATTTTAAATATTTCCTGATGAGCCTCATTGTAATGTTTCCTTTTTCTGTTTATGTCTCATATTTCGGATTCTCTCTGCTGTTCTTGGTGCCATTGTAAACGACGGCTTGTGCACAGTGTGCTTTCTGAGATTTAAATAAATAAAAAAGAAAAATGAACTGAAACAGCCTGCGAGGAACATCACAGAGCAGAGCAAAACTGCAACAAACTTTACGACCCCCGCTGAGAGCTTTGCCACATTCATCAACTTCAAACTTGAGTTAGAGCTCCAAACTTAAAAAGGGAAAAATATGGCATCTTGATGTAGAGTAGGAGGAAAAGGGAACTGATTAAGAATCCTTACTGCCATCTTAAATTTGCTTTTGTCCCTGAAGATGCTAAGCAGAGAGGGCAGCTACACATACAGGAGATAACTGGAGCGAAATGGGGAACGTCACACAGGCCTGGATATGTCAGAGTGGCTGTGAAGTCCAAGGAACAGCAGCCGCCTTCATTTGTTTACTCCTGCAGACTTGCCCAAGCTGTCATGCCTGTTGTTTTTTTTTTTTTTAAACACAACCTCTGTTATTGGTCATACTTTACTGACAGTAATGAAATGCATAAGGACAAAAGTTACCGAAGACACATTTCTGGGGTTGGAGAGGATCACAAAACTTTCCTGTCCTAGTAACTTGGGCGTCCTGTAAATTCAGAGTGAGAATTATACTTCTTTTTCCTCAGCATGCTGGAGTGGAGGATTGGGGATCCGATTTGGCAGCACTGTGCTCATAGACGTGAACCATGTTAGGGATGATGGAACTGAGAGGCTTAGCTAATTTGGGAGAGAGGAGAGTGGGAAAGGAGGGGTGGTATTTGGGGACTTTTATTGCAACTCGTTTGATCTGTGAGCCGGGAAAAAAATGGCCTCCAAGACGCTGCGAAAATGAGAGAATTAATGCTGTGGGTTTTTTTTCTTCCTCATTGCCTGGCTTGGGGTTGTTGCACATATTTTCTCAGCAATGTGAAAGTATTTTTCCTCTTGGTTGATTTTAACTTCCACTGTCTAAACTCTACTTGTGGCCGTGCATCAAAAGGCAGGAGAAAAACCTGATAAGCAGATCAAAATCAGTCTGACTTTGGTGCTACCAGGTTTCTCCCCGTCATTCTCTTTGGGGAATTTTAATACAGTTTGCTTTTGATTAGGGGTTGACAAATAATGCTGAGGTTTTTTTTTTTTAACCATCTTCCTCTAGGCTGTAATCAGCATTTGATTTAAACCTGTCATGGATTTGGATGAGCACAGCCCTCAGGTGCTTTAGTCCTGGCACAGAGGCTTTGGCTTTCACGCATTTTTCTACGGAATTGGCACTTCATCATCATTTTGGATGGACCATCTCCAAACTACTGATAAAACCATTGTTTCCAACCCTGAATATGAGGTCATGATTTTTCCTTATCATCTTATTTGCATTTTCCTACTTTATCTAATGTTTTGAGGTTTAAATTTCCATATGCTACACAAATAGGCAATGTTACTCACTGCAAATCTTTTTTTTCCTTGATATTACCAATCATTTGAACATTCAACACCTTTTTCTTCTTCGATTTCCACTACATTTCCTTCTTTCTTACCACTTCCTCTCTACGGCCTTATCCATATGATCTCATTCCTCGTATACGTGAACGTTCTTGTGGCTGGCCGCTGGCATTACCGTCTGTCAGAGCAGATTAAGCAGTGCATGCTGGGAAACTATCAAGGTCAGAGACGGCTTCTGATGCCATGTCTTACTGCTAGACCTGTCAGGTAGAGTGACACACTTACAGTGACAGTTACACACAGAAGATCAGGAGGCCAGGGGCTTCTGTTTACCGTCTCCCAAATGTTTAGGAATCTGGATAATGCAATAACCCTTGAGTGAATTTTTCTGATTTTTTTATCTAGTTACCAAACTGAGCAAATAGTATAATATACAGTACAAATTCATTTATCAATCTGCAGAACTATTTGTGCAATAATTTTTAATGTCTAACAGATATGCTTCACATAATCTAAGGGACAAAAATAGTAACCTTAACCACAGGGGAAGCACAAATATCCAGCCTGGGTTTATTATGAGATTTTAGCCTACAACCATTTATTGAAGTATCAGTTAAACTTAATGAGTCCTGTAATTAAGCTCTGAGGCACACCATTACTGCTGTAAGATCTTTACTCCCCATGTCTGTGTGGTGAGGATGTAACCAAATTCGAATACATTATTCAGAATGAACAGATTGTGTTCTAAACAGATACAAATATAGATATGAGTAGGAGGCTGTTGGAGACTAAAGGTGTGCAACGGGACAAAAAGTCACATAAGCTGGAGGTTTTTAGTCTCATGCAGGCAGCAATCAGAGATGAAGCTCATGGGACAAAGAAAGACCACATTCATTAATGTGTACTTGGTGACATGAGTTGCAGTGTTTACAGCTTTATTCATCCTTAGTAACTGCCTGGTCAGGGTCATGGTGGTTTAAATTAGGCTTCTAGTTTGTTTATATTTTGGAAAATAGATTTTTTCCCCATTTTCTCCCCCAATTTGTTCACCAATTTGCCAACTCCCACCCACCAATCAGCTCTCCTCTATGATATGTTGGATTGCAGCTAATAAGTGCTTCCTCTAAGACACATGAAGCCAGGAGTTTTCAAACTGCTGCTCATGCTGCATCACAGGGCAGCGTAAGACACTCTAAGAAAAGCACTATCTGCCATCTTACAGATACATGAGCTCATAGACGCACACGACTAGCTAGTGTTGCTGTGATTGGCAGGTGAGAGAGAGTATGCCATCCCTCCCACCCCGTGAGCATGGCTAGATTCTTGACCCTCTAGACTCCAGGTTATGGATGGCCACGGTTATTGCTAACAGGCACAAACAAACAAAAAAATAATAATAATAATTGCATGAGCGAGACTAAAAAACAACAGTCCTGCACTAGCTGAGGTTACGAATTATAGATAGGAATATTTGAAGCACTAAACAAATACAGATACGAAAACAGATAGTGGCATTGCAGTTCACCTCTACTGTGTAGGTTTCCACCTGGTACTCTGGTTTTCTTCTACCTCCCCAAACAAGCCTGTAGCTACACTTATCGCATTTGGCAGAGTAGCTAGATTCCCTCTAGGTGCGAATAATTGTGTGAGTGTGATGGATTATCATGCGTGTACTTGCAGCTATAGCAGAATAGGCTGCAGATCTATTACAACCCTGAATTGTGAACAGTTCTGGTCTTCTCTTAGAAGCCATTGATAGATAAATACACTCAAAAAAAAAAATCTTATGCGCCCCATGATGTTCACTTTGAATCTGTGCAACAGCAAAGACTGAATCACACTGTCAGTGACCAACAGATGAGATACTCATCCTCAAGGAAAAATATTATAAAGGCTGGAGAATACCTCACTGCGCCATGGTCATGGTGTTAGTTCCTCCCATGGTTAAGTTCAGGGTCAAAGCTATTATGAAAGATTACTTTTCTATGCTAGATTCTACAGTGCACCTGGGACATGGATGGAACAAACACTGTTGTACAGTAATAAAACGTCATTAAGCCATCTATGAACATGATTTTTAATATAAAAACTATGATACTAAAGATCTGGCATTAAATAAGCTGGTAGATTTTTTAAAAAAAGAAGAATTCATTTAAAACTTAAAGCTTCAAAAACTCTTTAGTGTCTGATCAGGCATCTCCCTCATGAAGTGCTCATGAAGCATGTACGAATGACATCACTTTTGTTTTCATGAATGTTGCGTGGTGTGTTTTGTACACATTTCTAGCAGCACGGTGCTGGTGCTCATGGAATGGTAATTGAGGATTGAGGTTTGTGTGCACTCCACTGCTATTTCCCCTTTCAAACTATTTAAAAAAAACTACACTGATCAACACTGCAAAGTGCAGAAACAGCGTGCATATCTTAGCAAAACAGATTAAAATTAGTTTCAATGTCCTTCCATTGAAGTGCCTACTTTAACTCAGTGTTCAGCAGCCTGTTGACTGTTTAGAATTGTGACTTCTACTGTGGAAGCTTGGCAAGATGAGATTAACGTCGTATTTTTCCATTTATAACATCGATTTGATCATAGAAACCCAAGAAACACTGTCAGAAGCACAGAAACAGTGTCAGTCTTGGCTTTTTCATGTGCCCATGTATATGTAATGAGGATTATAAAACTATACTAATTAGATAAAAAAAATTACAGCTTACGTATCTTTTCGTAGTACTAGGTGTAGATCGTGATTAAATCAATGAAGTGCAGCCTCTCAGCTAATTCTCATTCCTAATTCTGACTGATACTTGAAGAGCATTGATGTCGCTTGAACCAAATATAGCCCCATCCAAATCTTTTAACTGTTCTTTCCTTTGCAGTCAGTGATAAATGCTCCACAGACGCTACAGCTAACAGTAATAAGCTAATTATGAAAATGAATTTACGGGGGCTTTAAGGGTTCTTTGGATAATTACGGGTTCTTAGCTTCCAAATAAAGGGTTCAACGGAATCCTTCCTGATAAGGAAGTATTATTCTACACCTGTAATGGTTCCCCCACAGGGAAAACCAAAAAACCATTAAGGGTTCTACATTTTCTAAGCGTGTACTTGTTAGATGGGTTCAGACACTTGATCAGAGCACAAGGTGGTCTCTGCTAATGGCTTATTTACATGGACGTCATACCCATGAGGACTGCGTTGGAGTGAGCAGTAGCTGCTCAATCAGGTGATGGTCATTCTTTGTTTGTCACTAAAATCCCTTTCAGCAGCCTAATTAGATTTTCCACATGTGCACACGTGCATTAAGTCTCCATTCAGCCATAAGAAATGGACACTAGAGGAGTACAGGCTGTGCTTTGTTCTTCAACATGTCTCCATTTCTAACCTCAATATGCTTCACCATGTAGAACAGGAAAAGGTGTCGCACTGAAATAATCTCAGGTGCCGTCCTATTTCTTTTCAACCCTCCTGTTTTCTGGGTAAGAGATTCAAAATAGGACACTGTCACTCGCACACATGCATATTTACATTTCTAATACTGATTAGGGGATGAGACTGCAGTAAAAAGCTCTATCTGGAAGCTGGCAAAAGGATTTTAATAAGAACTTTATATATTTGAATTATATACATGTCAGGTGTATTTAATAAATTGACATTTTTCCAATGTTTTTCTTTTGTTTTGAAGTTGTTCGAGGTAAGATTTACCTTTAAAAACATAGAACCTGAAATTACTGGTTATGGTTTTGAGATTAAAAGAAATAAAAATCAGAACCCTGAATACAAATCCCCAAATTTCAAATCTCAAAAATACAAATTTGATGTAAATTAGGCCAAAGCTGAAGTATCTGAGACTCTCAGGGGAAAGTAGACGATGTCAGAGTGGTCAACTAAATAAAAACGTCATTAGGTTCAACTCTAGTAGCTAGTTTTCTACAGTGAGGTTAAACACTCGATGATTAGTATATAGCCAGCGTAACTATTTATGTATTGTTCATGCTAGTTAGTTTATGCTAACATTAGCTTGCTGGCAATCATTAGCAACTAACAGCCAATGTTAGCTCCTTAGGAATAGGAATTTATCTATTTCCATAGGAAACCTTTATCTTTCATTTTAACTGTGTTTAACTCTCCTCCACATATCTTCACGTCACTCTATGGACATGAGCGTGGTAAACGATTGTGATTGGATAGATGCTGAAAGTGTTTACTTCTCCATGAGAATCCCAGATGCTTCACATTTGACCTAATTTACATGAAATCTGTATTTTTTATGATTTGTATTTAGGGTTCTGATTTTTCTTTTTTTATTTATTAAAATACTATCACCTGTAATTATATATTTTTAAAGGCAAATCTTATGCCTAGTAAGTTCAAAACAGGAAAAAAAAACCCCACAAAATGTCAAAAATGTCAAAAATATCCATTTATTAAACACCAAATTATAAATATAATTTTAATCTAATGTAAGTATATATAGTTCAGATATAGAACTATACAAATGCTTTTATCAGCTTGTAAGCCCTGAGTAAGCTTCTAAGTATTCAGCATTGAAAAAACCTGTATATGCATTTTATTTATATACATTTATGCATTGCAATTTTAGTTATGTATTAATGTGTTTCTTGCTTTAAAAAGAGAAAATAATACGACATTGACCTCAATTCCAACAGTCCTCTCTCAGCAGTGAACCTTGTACCTTTGTGTCCTTTCTATTTATTTAACTTTTCATTCTTGCTGTGTGTGCTACACGGTCTCAGAGACGGGATGCAGATGGCATTACAGGAACCTTATCAGATCAGAGAGGCGAACAACAGCGGTGTGCTTGTGTTTAGAACAAATCCATTAGCATTCCACAATACAAAGTACACCCCCATCCCGTTCTTAGTTCTTATAAATCTTTTGGAACAACGATACCGGCAGCTGGAAACAAACTTCCCGTTTGCGTTGCATGCCTGTGCAGAAAAACAACTTATAGGAGCTGCAGAGGAAATAAACAGTGAACGATGGAGTGTTGTTGCCCCTGTTTCTTTCCTCCGCTTCACTCTCAGAATGAAGACTTGCTGTGATGGGTCATAGTTCCCTTGACCAAATGTGCCAGATTACGGGAAGACCCCAGTCGCTAAAATAGTGGGGCTGACACTTTTCTGCCCTGGTTTGTAGTCCCCCCACCTCTTTTCTTTCTCCTCCACTCGTTCAGTTCTTCCATTGCACTCCTGTGCTGTTTAGAAGTAGCCACCGCACACCGTTCCACCGCTCTCTGTTTTTTTCGAGTCAGCCATGCGTTGGTGACGCACTTCCTTCCACTGTTGCAGGAACTCGCAGGCCTTTGTAATATTCACACTTTCTCAAAAACCACAGTTCCAGCGTGTTACGTTCTTACGACTACAGCGGTAAAGACAACACCAGTGGGATCTTTCTAGTTTAGATCAGTATTTCCTTTCAATGATTTGGGGGAGAAGGTAAATAAAGAGCACTGGTGTTTACTGACATGCTGTCAAAGCGGAAATAATGCACTCGAACATCTCACATCAGCTGAAATGGGTCCATTCGGTGGGCACATTAGGACACAAGTAAATGTTGAATGCCGGGTTCCATGACAACATTGAGTCACTGCAGAAAGGCCACTATGTTGGCCTATATTCACAAACAAATAAGCAAACAAATTCAGTTGTCAAGCTAGTGGTTTGCGGTTTTCAGTGGACACACTGTTGTCCTTTGTCCTGAGTTATGTGCTAAGGTGGCTGTACTTGTTAATAAGAGTTTTCTTAAACATAATGGTAATGTTAATTATATCATTGTATGCCGTGATACAGAAATAATGAGTATAATGATAATGAAATCAATTTTGTCACATATATTACACTATTTATACCCCAGAGTAGGCTACTATTTTAAAGTAAAATATTTTAAAGTATCAAAACTGACCTATTTAGATTATTTGTTAGGTCATACACATTTTTCCGTTATTTTTTGCATTTGCCAGCCTCTCAATGTTTTCACATTATGGAAGAAAATCATGTCATGATTTCCATTTCACGTTGTCTGTAAAAAATTATAATATACAATGCAAAACAGAAAAGCGTGTATTTATATATTGCTTTGCTACCGATAGCTAAAATTAAAACATCATTCCGAAATAATGTAAGAGTTGCTGTGAATGTGCTTGTTCTAACACGCTAACGTTTCTATAGTAAAAACTCATTCACTGGAGGACGTTCAGCATAACCTAATAAACTGATTTTTAAAAAGTGTTGTTGTAACAGAGAAAAATGTCATTGTTGATATGTGAGGAGATGTTTATTTAACATTTATGGAAGGAGTCTCCAGTGTGACAGTGTAACAGTCAAAGGTAAATCTGTTCCTTTAGGTTTTCTAGCATGTTTTCTAACCAGGTTTTCAGGACAGTGGTTTCTCAGTAACACGAGAAGATGTATATTTGTCTTATTAGAAGGAAGAAGAGAGAGGCTATTAAGGGAACAACTGATTTGTAGCTATTTATAGCTATTATAACATAAGTGGTAACAGGAACTAAGTTGTTAGTGGACATTCCACTACATTAGATGTAACTATGAATGGAAAAAAGCATGATGTTGTTCTTTAATAAATGAAAATACTTAGCATTCTCTGGTATAATTCAGCCTTCGACTCCTTCTGGGAAGATTATTAAGATGTGGAGTGCGTTCAAATGGTTTTGGCTGGAAAAAATGGATGGCATGAGCAAACTTTTGTTTTTACTTCATTTTCATCAACGACAAGATGTTTATTCAGCCTGACTGAAAGAAAATGAAGAACAGATAACATGCAAAATTACCACTTAACTCTTACTCTTAAATCTTGCTGTACGCATCATGTTCATATTGGACTCATATGATTCACATGACTTTTCGTTATTGACACGCCCCCAACTTTCAAGTGGGTTCACCTCAGAATTACACTATTTCTGACTTGAAGACAGCATAAGAGGAATAATGGTATGTACTGTTACAGGAAAATAATCAGTGATAGGGTGGTGTTATGCAGCCCGAGTTACTCTTACCACTATGAAGTTGATTATTTTCCAATGTTACATTCCAATTTGTTTTATTCCTGACTTTTAACTGAAAATATGGTGCATGTTTTTGATTTTTAGTATTGTTCTACTGTAATTTGCAAACGCCAGTGTGCTCTTATTTTGCAGTCACTTTTAATTTTCTCTAAGCTTAGCATCTTGTTTGCACTTCAAAGAGCACCTTCTCTGTTCATTAATGAGGTTATTCATTGTAGGAATGTGGTGTGTGTTACACCAGGTAGTTGACGTACAAGAGGTGAACCACTGCAGTGTGTCAAACTTTCCTGTCATTTGATTGGTGTAATCAGTGGAAACGTTGCTTCATGAATCCATTTACTCTCCTTGGAGTCTCTTATTCCCCTGGAATGTTCACATTCTGGCTCTCTGCTGTTTGGCACCGCTCAGCTTGGGTTACCATGGAAACCTGCAAATAAAATACAAAGAGATAGTCGAGATGCTAATCTATATCAGCTGTCCTTACCAGTCTGTAATCTGCCAGGCATCTGTGGCCTCGAGACGGAGACGGTCATACACCCAGTCCTGCCAGATGCACTCGATGCAAAGGAAACCTGAAGTGCTGAACACTGAACAATCTGGGTAATAAAACTAATTGTAGAGTGTAGGAAATGTTCAGATTTGAAATGTTTAGGAAATGTTTAGATTATTTTCCAGTCTGAAAAAGACTAACATCCTCGATAAATACATGCATACAATGCATAAGACGTCATTTTTTATGATAATTTTGTGATATCATTTGTTACATGGCTGTGTTTTCTTCGCCTTTTTTGGTCTGTGTGCACGTGCACAGCATTCATGCATGTGCATATAAAGGTAAATGGTTTATCAGATTAACATCCAGGAATATGTCTGATGATATCTGCCCTAGAGAGTTAATCCTTTAATCACAATGTTGACATTACAATTTATCAGGGACTCAAAACCTCATGTGTGGTCTCGTTTTTTTTGTTTGTTTGTTTGTTTGTTTGTTTTTTGGTAGTTATTCTCCACAAACCCTTTTAAAAAAATCTATCCAAAATTCTTGTAGAATTCAATCCTACCTGAACCACATAACTAAATGAATGAATGTGAAATGAATGAATGGGGCAGCAAGTTGAAAAAGTCATGACTGATTAATTCCTGACTAATTAAAGTCATGATTAATTCCAGTGCTCGGTAAAATGGCCTTGTTGTGCAAACATTCATTATGCGCCTTGTTGACTCACTGGTTTTCCACGTGTCTTAGACTATGATTACAGGATCATGTCCACTAAAGCAGATCTATTTACAGTAGCTATCCATTTTGGTTTGTTTCCAGCAAATTTCATTCTAATTCTCTACTTGAATAGAATTTACAACAGTGTGTGTCCTCATATAACCATGATCACCAACTTCATCCAGATAATCAGCCTACCCCAGAAGCTCGATCAGGTTTATTAGATTTACACCTGATAGCAGACAGTCACAGTTCTTAAGAATCGATGCAATGTGATATGTCATGGCTTTGATATCCATCATAATCATAATCAAGGATGCTGAAGGTAATATTTTTTTGCTTCCTCAGTAAACCTTGTTGTATGATCGGTGACCTCTGTATGCTCGCCATGTTGTCCTATATCAGATCTATTTCTCTTTCCCCAAACATAGCTGTTATTAAATTTTAATAATAGTAGAAATGAAATATTATCTTTATCATCTCATCTCACTTCCAGTGCTGCCTCCAGCAACTGCCAGCTATGACTTTATGGGTGGAAATGAGATTGAGTGTTGATTTTGTGTGTGTGTGTGTGTGTGGGTGGGTGGGTGTGTGTGTGTGCGTCTTTCTACACTACATGGCCAACTACATTCCCCAAATCAGTGCACAAATTTGGAAGCATGCAATTATCACGAAAGTCTTTGTATGCTATAGTTTACAATTTCCCTTCACTGGAACTAAGGGACCCAAACCTGTTCCAGCGTGACAATGTCCCTGTGCACAAAGCGAGGTTCATGAAGACATGGTTTGTCAGCTTTGAAACACCTTTGGGATGAACTGGAACACTGACTGCACCTCAGGCCTCCTCACTCGACATCAGTGCTTGATCTCACTAATGCTCTTGTGGGTGAATGAACACAAATCCCCACAGCCACGCTCCAAAATCTAATGGAAACCCTTCCCAGAAGAGTGGAGCTTATTATAAAAGCAAAGGGAACTAAATCTGGAATGGGATGTTCAACATGCACATAGATGTGATGGTCTTTTAGCCATATAGTCTATCTATCTGTCTATCTGTCTATCTATCTATCTATCTATCTATAGTGAGGGGAAATAAGTATTTGGACACTTTTTGTTATTTAATTTTAATATAATTCCAGAGCATTTATCCACTTCAAATATACACACATAATGTCTTTTGACTTAGTTTTTATAAATATGAAAAATATGCATTCGTAAGCATAAACAAAGACATAAAGCAGTTAAAGCTCCAAGACGTCTACTGTCAGCGGCAAGAGAATGTGGTCACGTTTGGCCTATTCGTCTGGGCAAATAGTCTTCAATTCCCCAGGGTTACTGGGGTTTCTCTGATGGACTTCAGTATCCTCAATAAAATGATCAACTATCTATCTATCTGTGATAAAAACTAAAACATCAAAGGTCAAATTTGGAATTAAGGCATGCATGCATATATATATATATATATATATATATATATATATATATATATATATATATATATATATATATACACACACACACACACATACATATACATAAACATATATATATATATATATATATATATATATATATATATGTATGTATGTATGTATGTATTTTTTTTTTAGAAAGTGGACAATTAAAACAACAGTCCCATGTGGTTCCCATAAATAGCTCTCCAAAAATAAGATAAAAATAAAAACTAAATCACATTACACTATTAGTTAGTCAGAACCTTGTCCGTAGGCTCCATAGGGTAGGTCAGTTTGTAGGAGTACGTGTAAGAGTATATGACTGCTACATAGCTCCATTTCTATCTTAGACTTTTCTTCCTTCCTGCCATATAACCTTCAGGAAAAGCACTGAGTGGCTTTAACCTGAACAGAAGCTGTGAGAGTAAATCCAGAGCTGGAGGTTTTACTGTTAAACCGGACCGGCCTGAGAGAAGTCAGAGCCGAGAGAGAGAGAGAGAGAGAGAGAGAGAGAGAGAGAGAGAGAGAAAGGGAGGGAATCCCTGACGCACCTTCACCAAGGAAACCCGAACCCGCGTCTACGCTGACGCAACTGCCCATTTTTGGAAACGTACGTCAACCGGCCGATACCAACTCAAGAGTCCACAGGGGGAGACGCGGATGTTCACGGACGTCGCTCATTTACGCTTTTCTCTAAAAAAATTTTTTTCGATATATAGTATACGTAGTGTTTATTCGCAGATTTTCTCAGATCTTGCATTAAAATTAGCATGTACATCACTGACTACTTTATTCGTCAGCCTTCCTTTGCTTTTAAGTGGTACGTACCCCTAGTTCAGCGAGCCATTGGTTCTGCCTGGTGCGCGTGGAAGCAGGTTGGCGTTGATAAACGCTCGCAAGCGCTCTATAGTGCCATTAAAGTGAGTCATCCTTCAGCAAAACTCAGAAAAAATACCTACAAAGCAGAAGGCAGTGCTGTGACTCATTTGTAGGGACGAAACAGGACTGAAGCGCGCCAGCACTGAGTTCATTCCAGAAAGTAGGTGCACAAGAGACATTTTCATTTTATGGTTTCTCGCAGAACAACTTAAGCAGCCTGTTATTAGTCACTACTTTAAAGCGGGGAACAGCTTTTAATCCAGACCTGAGTACTGGACTAAGTGAACTCTTGCAGAGCCTCTAATAAAGCGTAATTTTAAGTGACTCCTAGGATCTGGATGGTTTAAAGCTGCTTGAACGTTTATAATAATTTGGATATTTAACTAACTTTAATTAACTACTGCTAATTAAGCTTTTTAGATAAGGACAGTCGCTTTGCTTGGAAGTGCTTTTTTTTTTTTTTTTTTTTCCCAAAAGAAGACGCAGACTCAGTGTCGGAACTTACCCTGTGAAACTTTTCACTTTTTAAATTATTTTTCTTCTTTTTTTTTTATTATTATTATTTTTTTTGTCCCTCTGGATAATGTACCAGGAGTACTGCAGCAGCAGCAGCGGCGCGTCCCCGGTGCGAGTGGACTCGTTCACGAGCGGAACAGGCGGCAGTCCGATCTCAGCCTCCGGATACCAGGTAAAGTCTGATCCTCCTGAACATGAACTCGATCTCAGGCTCACTGTAACACCATTTACACTCCTGATTTTCCTATAAGCGGTAATCAGTGATCCACACTACACTGCAAAGCAAATGAAGCCTCAGATTCTCACCTGAACACCAGCATTCTCTCTCTCTCATTCTCTCTTTCTCTCTCTCTCTCTTGGCACAGCAGTGATATTATCCACACATACACTGGGGTTATTTCAGCTTAATAACTCATCATGCTTCACGCAAATAATAATAATAATAATAATAATAATAATGCTATCGATTCATGCTAAGACATAGCTGCTTCCAAAGACATTATAAGAGCTGGTGAATGGTGTTCATGAATAGTTTTGGCACCCCGCAGAGCAGCTGCTGTCGGGAATACTCTGGGTGTGTGTGTGCGTGTGTGTGTGTGGTTTAACCTGCATGGACATGGCGTTCATTGCATCTAATGACCACATCCTGATCTCCATCAATCACAATACAATTCGCTCAATAATAACGAAACTCTGACAGGGTACACACACTGACCACAGACCTCATCCTAAAAACGGAATTGTACTGTGACACTGAACTCACACATCCGTCTGAAACCACACGCTGCAGCCCAAAATCTCTGACGCACTTTTTAACCTTTATAATAAATATGCGTGCAGAATAAGAAGAATAAGAGGAATAAGAAGACTTGCCAGAGAATAGCACAAGGTTACAGTGATAGCCTACTAATACTTAATCCTTAATAAAATCTATATTTATTAATGCAACTCTTAATATTCCGAATATTTTTTCCTTAAAAAGGTTTTTTATTATTATTATTATTATTATTATTATTATTATTTTTATCTTTTCTTTTTTTCCCCTCTACCTGCAGCTGAAAAGGCTCCTCTGAGCACTGGGACACAATCAACAGGTTGTGCTCAGATCACAGAATAAAAGTGGATTTAAATCTGCAATGTCGAGCTTTAGTTTTCTGCTCCATAAATCAGAGCCTCACTTAATGCCACTTGTAGATTTAGGGTTTCTTTTTTTTTTTTTTTTTTTTAAAAGTAATTCCTTCTAACTTCAGCTGAAACCCTCAACAGTTGTGTTGTCTTGTGCGTCATTTCCGGAAAGACTACCGAACGTCCTACTGTCGGGGGGGTGATAGACAGAGTGGTTTCAGTTAGTTGGAAATGAACTCGGATTTCTCTTCATGTATGTGCGAAATCTAGTTTTGGAGGAGACGCAAGTGCGCGCGCGCGTGTGTGTGTGCGTGCGTGCGCGCGTGTGCGTGCGTCTGTGCATGCATGCGCGCGCTCCCGTTTGGTTCGCGTGAGACAGGACACGGCGAATAACGCCAAAGAAGGAAAGATGATCAGGGGATCAGTAGGCGAAGAAGCTGTATCCTGTATGTTTCTAGGTGAATTCCTGATGTTAAAGTGTGGTCCAGTTCTCAGAAGCTACATGCTTATCCCAGGCAGCCTGCTGAATAAGCAGTCTCCCATCTAGCCCAAATCGCTTTTTTCCCCACTCAGTAGTGTGCCAGAATCCTGTGTTTCCCGTGTTCATGCAGTTGGTTCATGTTCTGTTATAAGGAAGGCTAGTGCGCGGTTTGGGACGCGGCCATTGGCTCGGAATCAAGTCCATCTTTTTTACGCGTTTCCAGAAATGACGCGCTCCAGCACAAGCCCACTTTCCGTAAATGTTGCCCGTCTAAATACCTTTCCGCTACACACGCTTCTGGGATGTGTGAATGCGAGGAAGTCCTCACATGTGTCCAGGCTCTGCGGATGGGAAGTGTTTAGGGTCGAGTCCAGCCATTATGCAGCGTTCAAGTGCTTATCGGAATCGGTTGTGAAAGAGCACAGGCTGCCTGCGCCACATTTCTCTGGAATATTCACGTCCTGACTCTTGACACTGTTCAGCATAAATCAGAAACGTGTCATTTTAAGCGTGTTTGTCCTACAGTACTTCCATGTGATTTATTTTTTTTCCTCCATTGTAAGCTATTGACATTGTAAGCCATTAGGAATTTTCCACATGCAATAATATGAAGTCTATTATTTTGTTTATTGCATGTTATTTTTTTATTATTTTTATTATTTTTGCGATTGTATACAGTCTAACAGGTGGGATATGTGTTAGATGACAGAAGCACACAGACTACAAGCGTCTCTGTTTATTTACTTAACCACTCGAGTGCGCGTCGGCCGTCAAATATAACTTCCACACCGGAAGTAGGATGTGACGAGGAGCACGGGAACGCTGCATTTCTAAATATAATAGACTTCCCGCTTTACTGGAATAAACATTATACTCGCCCATAGCATGACTCAGCGCTAGATAAGGAGCCACAGCACTTCACTGTGCACTGTTACACATTAATCTGCTTTTCATTCCAAGTTAATGAGTAGAGAAGACTACAGCTGTTGCATTTTGACTTTTTGGAAATGGAAGATTGAAAACATCTGATTGTTCTGCTTGATGTTTCATTCATCCAAACAAAAACTAGTCAAAAACTAGCTCCTTTTTTTAATTACATGATTTTATTTTATTATTAAAATATTTTATTGTTTATATATAATATAATTTGTTTATAGTTGTTCTTGAGTTAAGGACAGGTGTTGCATTCATTTCCTGTGCTGTAAACAAGGCTTTACTGTAATATCTAAAGTGAACTTGTGTATTGTGGTCACCGATTACTCTGGAAACTTCTGAAGCTAGTGGAAGATTACTGTATCTTTGAAAGAAACACATCATGGTTTTTATGTGTAGCCCCTTTTGTCTAGCTGATTAGAACTGACTTCAATCACATACATTTTCTAAAAAATTTTTTTTACTGCTTATCCTACACTGAAAGAAGACAATGTCAAGCATGTACAGAGTGAATAAATGAATCAGTGAATAAATAAAACAACCTGTTTGAGATAAAGAGGTATGTTCTCTGATCATTTGGCAGAGCTTTTTTTTTTTTTTTTTTTAATCTAAAGTTACGTAGACTTGAGCTGAGCAGGTGAAGGTTAGTAGCTTGGTGGTGCAGTTTTCAATCTAGACTGATTTTAATTTCATTTTGTATTGAAGTTACCGATTCCTCATTGTGAGAGTCATCTTGTAAAGTGCATTACACCAATTGATGTCATTTCTATACACTGATGACTCTGTTGCCCAGTACATCACTAAGGTCATTATCTTAACACTAACAGACCACTGTGTGGAAATGCTATGGGCTTTCCCTCAATTCACACAGTGTGTCACTAGTAAGGGAAACACGGTCAGTGGTGTTGCACCGTGTGGTGATTCATTACACTGTGATGACTACAGTGCACGAAACAGATAAAGGGTTCATGAACTAAAATGAGTCACCACAAAATTCAGAAACAAATTGCATGGAAATGCATATGGCTTGAAGAGGACTGCGCTCTTTAAGAGGAATCTCTGTTTTCATCAGATTTTTCTTTTTCCTTCTCTTTTCAGAAGTACAGAGTTGACATGCCTGGCTCTAGCAGTGCCTTTATTCCAACCATTAATGCCATAACCACCAGCCAGGACCTGCAGTGGATGGTCCAGCCCACAGTCATCACCTCTATGTCTAACCCATACTCACGCTCTCACCCGTACGGCCTCTCAGTGCCCAGCGGTCCCAGCCTCCTTGGCCACACAGCCCTCACGCGCCCCGGGGTCATCCGCTCCATCGGCGATGCCAGAGGACGACGTAAGAGGGATGAACAGGTTTGTGTATTTTTAAATTTTTTTTAAAACAGTCTTGCTTTTTGTTGTTCATGTACATAGAGCAATTCAGTGTATTATGATACATGATAAATAGATGTCAGAAGTTGTTTCTGTGTCTTCGTGAGAGCTCATTGCGTCTGTTGTGCATACAGTTGACACCAGAGGAAGAGGAGAAAAGGAGAGTGAGGCGAGAAAGGAACAAGCTGGCTGCCGCTAAGTGCCGTAACCGTAGGCGGGAACTGACCGAAATGCTGCAAGGGGTGAGTTTACCCACTCGTGTTGCAATCTGAAAACATTCACCATATACAGTAAATATACAGTAAAAAAACATTCACCATATACAGTAAAAAGAGAGTATATAAAATATCTACAAAGAAACCTCTTTGTCAGAGCACTCCTGGGGGAAAAAGAATGGTTTGAATGCCTGCGCAATGTTTGAATACTCCAGCACCTTGACCCCATCTGGTCTTCTTCAGCTTCTTGACCTGTTTAAGTAAAGACATTATGTAGCTGCGCCAAGCATGTTTAATTAATCTTGCCGCCCTTCAGAAGCTGGAGACGGCTACGACGCCTGTGTGGCCTTTATGCCTTTAAAACCCCAGTGTTGTCTGGTAGAACATGGGAATGTCCCCTGTAACAGAAAGTACAAGCAGTGATTGAACTAATTATCCCTACAATGTCATCTCTCAAGTGTCACGAGAGAGGAATGTGCTGCAAGGGGGTGAAAACGAATGTCTGATATTGTCTGAAGAGGAAACCACACAAGCCATTAGACTTTACACACTGCTATCTTTATCCTCCTCAAACTTCACCAAATAAGGAACAATCACAAATCTTTGATCTCTTGTGCCCTGTCTGTTTAGTTGTAATTGTGGTGGCTACTTTGCTTTTAGCTTCCTTCTTCCTCATACCAGTGGCATGAAGTCAAGGCACTCAGACGGAAGAGAATACTCTATCATCGTCTAGCCGAGCCGTCTGACTTTGCTTAACCCCCCGAGGCAGCCTGGAGGAGCATACTTGCGCAAAAACCCCAATAAGATTTAGAACTACCAATTTAGAACTTGTACTTAGATTGTATATCACTAAATTACCTCAGATGGGAGTGTCAACAGCAACAATGGTTCATTTGTTTGAGACTGTGTCAGATATCCTCATAAGGTTCTAAATGGTCCACGAGTTGATTTGAGGACAAAGCTTTTTCACAAAGTAAATGTATCATGACCGTATAATTTTAAGGGTACATTCTGAACAAAAAGAGCTTTGTAACATCAGACGTCAAGCTGGCAAAACTCTCATCTTACTTCCATGCTCTCATTTTCTCCTAAAACTGCCATAAACGTGTAGTCTCAAAATACCAGGAAGTTGATTTTTGACCAGGTGTCACACTTTGATTTTGTAGATTTTGTAAGGTTTTATCTTGGTGGTTTTGATTAAATATCCCTCAATATCAACTGTTAAGTAATGCTGATGGTGTTCAGAGGTTTTAATAAGAAGACATCAGGTATTTAATTTTGCTCTTTTAGAACAGCATACATATGGACATACACATATGGACTCTATTTTTATCTTGTGATGTTGGATAAAGTTTACAGCTACAGCACTTGGGAGTGTAAGGTAGTGTAAGGTGAAACACCTAGGTCCTTTTGCTAAATCTACGCTAGTGCAGGGAGCTAGCTAAACCAGTTAGGGCAGTGCCACTGTAAACCTCAATACCAAATCATCATACCATCTGCTATTGTTCATTTTGTTCACTATGCTTACAGTGGGTGTTGCTCCTGATAAACAAGAAAAAAGACTTGCTAACATATTAGCTTTCAAATGTGCTAATGGCTTTCTAGTTGATCAGAATCTGACATCGTCAGAACAGATGGATTTTCATTACATCCTGTCTGGTACAACCTACATCCTGTTTGACACATTAAAACACTTTTATTGCTACTTTTTGCTGCTCCAGTGTGTCACAACAAGCACATCCATTTTTTTTTTTGTCAGGAAAAGCTAGCTAGTTTCTATTAGAGTTCATTACTCTTTCACTACATTTAACAAGGTAGTGGACAGCTTTTTTTTTTTTTTTTTTAGATATTAAGTTTTATATTATAAAATTTATATAATTTATATAAAGAGATATTTGTGGTTAAAAAACCCACAACCAAATGAGAATGAGGTTCTGATGTCCCAGTGGTGAAAAATTTTTGACCAATATGCCAAAAAATAACCTTGTGTCCTTGCTTTGATTGCATCTAATAACATTTATAGCAAAAGAGTATAATCCTGTAAAGCCTGCTATTGAAGTTGGTTGCCTTGGAAACTAGTGTTTCATAAAGTGCAAGTATTTTTCACTTTCAGTTTTTTTGTGCTCATTTTCTTTTAACTGATTGTTTTTTTTTTTTAATAAAGGAAACCGAGAAGTTGGAGGAGGAAAAGGCCGACTTGCAGAAAGAGATCGAGACGCTCCAGAAGGAGAAAGACAAGTTGGAGTTTATGCTTGTGGCCCACAACCCTGTGTGTAAACTTCCTCCAGAGGAGCGTCACCAGAGCTCCCTACCTGAGCAGTGCGCCCCTCTGCCACTAACCACCATGCGCCCTAACCTATCCCGGTCTTCACACAATACCCACAATCCTATCGTGGTGAAGCAGGAGCCCATGGAGGATGAGGAGCGGGAGGAGCAGGTCAAGAGCCAGCACTCAGTCATCAAGCCCATCTGCCTGGGTGGTGGGATGTACTGCTCGGACGGAGACAGCCTCAACACTCCTGTGGTTGCTGCTTCCACTCCGGTGTCCACTCCCAGCAACCCCAGCCTCATCTTCACTTACCCCAACATGCTGGAGCCTGAAAGCCCATCGCCCTCCTCCGAGTCATGCTCCAAAGCCCACCGGCGCAGCAGTAGCAGCGGAGATCAATCCTCAGACTCGCTCAACTCTCCCACCCTGCTGGCTCTCTGAGAAACACAGCTCATCACTCGTTCATTAGCCCTTTCAGCTCAGCACTCTTAACCAACAAGTCCCCTATATGGGACGGACCCAAAACCTCATCTCTACAGAGCCGAGAACTCTCAAGGGCTACCTTGATCGTTTTATTTAAACATCTCAAAAGGGAAATGTCTTTGTTTTTAAGTGTTTGTGACTATTTTTGCCCACACGCCATTTCAGCTACAAAGAACAACTTGGACTGAAAACATGAGAATCAAATGGTGAGAAGGACGACAGTCGAGACATCCAGCCACAGAATTCAAAACCATTCTACAATAGTCTGGGGAAAAAAAAAAGTATTTCCTGTTTGTTCACAAAAGTTCTGGACGGTGAAAGGGATTGAGGAGACGTGTGAGAAGTCACATCCCTGTTCGGTACACAGTTTGGGATCGGACACTACAGAATCAAGCACATGTCTTCAAAACCAGCGTGACATTTACATGATTCGCCTTTTGTATTTATGACCTGTGTTTATATTGTCCAGTTGTATATTGTGTCCTGCTGAATTCCTCAGTGTCTGACAGAAAAGAAACAAACATGTATTATTAAAGGCTGACCTCTTCAACTCTTTATCTCTACCTGGCATGTTGCAAACCTTTACATTATTTTTTCTATGTATATTAAAAAAAAAAACACACACACACACACACTTCGCTGAAGTTAATGTCAGGGATTTTTTTGTCTGTGTGAGCAAGCCACACAAGCATTAATGAAAGCAATCAAGTCAGAACACAGGAGTGTGTACCTGAGGACAAACTCTAGCCATATTAGGTTCAGCCTCAAACCCTTTACACGGCAATACTGCTTTTTATTGGGGCAGACACTGTGGTATTAAAATGGAAACGACTATGTATTACTTTTATAGTGTACTTTTATGGCTTGATCAATAAATGTCTTTTTGTGCAGAGTTTCAGCTGAGACATAACCAAGCCAAATGGGCACTTGTCCCTCCAACACTTGTTGGGCCTTGATTGCCAGACACAGGACCAGATGCACTATTGTTACTGCACTCTGATTTAAAAGAAAATGGCATTCCTCTTACAGTCAACCTTAAAAGGACAGTGACGGATGCCTGTGTGGATTGGAACAATGATATCCCAAAAACACGTCTAATTTCTGGTTGTGAAGAACGAATATCAATTGCAATATTTTTGAGTAAACTGTTTACTTTAAACATTCCTTTGGAAAAGCAGATGGGCCAGGATGTGGAGACCTCTGCTGATTTGTCGTGAGACTGAAGAGAACAAAGTGGAATAATGCTGACTTGAAGATTTGAAGGATTATTCTTTGTCATTTATTTATGTTGGGGATTTTCAAGTCTGCTAAGGATCTGTTCAGAATTATAGTGTTTTGAAGCAAGGGAGCGAGTTTAACAAGGGGGAAATCAATACAATACCAAAAAAAAAAGAAAGTGTGTAAAGACTGTGAGTTTTATCCAGTCTGCCTGTGAGTCCTTGAACTATATAGATCAAGCCATCTTTAAGCCCTCTGTACATGTCCTGCTTTCCGACCAATAGTTTCTCTTTTGTAATTGCTTTAACTGTTTTAAAGACAGAAAACAACGACAAAAACAGCAATATGTATGTCAGTGTTTGTTCCTTTGGTTATTTAAATGGATTATTATTATAAATAATAATAAAACATGCAAATGGTATTCTCGATAGTTGTACTTTTCTTGTCCATAAACAATTTTTTTATGTTGGTGGGTATCTCATGCTTGTTGGAGTTCTTCTTCTTCTTCTTCTTTTAAGTCGGTCTGTATTTGGATGAATGCACCTCTCTCATCCATCGCATCCCAGTAGGCAATAACACGCCACCATCTTTTAACACAGAGCCATATGCAAATGTGCACTACTTAATATGACGACACATTGCCAATGCACGGTGTGTCAAGGGGAAATATGAACATACCTTTTTCTTTTTTGAACAAAAGAAACCAGAAAAGGATTTTTATTATCTCAAATGCATCACTCTTCAAATCAAATCAAATGCTTCGTGTAGATTTGGTGAAAGAATAAAAAAAATTATTTATAGGATTGACCCGTATCCCTGGACAGAACTGGTGGGCAAGGTGCATTCAATACCTGCTAATCTATCATTTTTTATGAATATGAGTGGATGACTCAGTATTTCACCTGATGAAATTATGTAATAAATCCTGATTCTTTACTTGGTTGACATGGTGTTAGGAGTGATCTGTTTGAAAAAAATCATTCAAAGACTTTTACAGTTGTGTGTGGAGCTGTTTGTGTCTGTTGTGAAAAGGTCTTACTTTTAAATAAATATAAAAAGTTAGATTTTTGTGGTGCTTCTTTCTTTCTTTCTTTTTCTTTCTGTCACACACATCCATACTGCGTGTCACTATACTGTTCCATGTAATTAGCCTTACAGTGTCTTATAGTCTTACAGCATTGCAATATAGGGGAATTTAACTCCTTGTTTGGTTATTAAGATAAACTTCATAAGCTCATATGAATATTAACAGTTAAAATATATAACCAAAGAAGCTTAAACACCTGACTATTTAGTAAGCTTTACATTTCAGAGCACTTCATAATCATGCTATAGGTGTTTTTTCCTGTGAAGACGCAGACGCAGCACTAATGCAGTATGGCTGTGATTTTGTGCAATAAACCCTTGCAAGATTTCATGTGGTTAACCATAAGGATGGAAACCATACACAAAAACATACATAATATTCACTGTTCACATACTCAGATACATAGTGAACACAAAGGTGATCGATAAATAGAGAACAGAAACTAGGCTAGAATGTAAACATGAACTAATGTTTACTGCCAGATTACTATGTGTTGCATTTGGTCCGGATAAAAAATAAAGTAAATCCGTAAACCTGTGGCTGTAAAACGAAAAGAAGAATCTGCAAATCTGATCACGTAAGTAGAAATCTGTGCAGATACTGATCATTTCCCTGCTAAAAAAATCCAGCCAGCTACCAAAACACAGCCCGAGCTGGTCAAAATGGCAGACCATCTTTGCCAGTTGGTAAATTTTCCAGCTCTTATGACTGACTAAACTGATCGATTCTTATTTGCGATTTTCTAACTGCCTTACTGTTGTGTTATTTTCTTAAAAATAATTTGCCTGTGTGTAGCATTAGGAGCAGTAATTCAGAAACTGTTTCCTTTCTAACAGCTGGCAAAGATAGTCTACCAGCTCAACCAGTTCAGCCTGTGTTCAGGTAGCTAGTAGCTGCCAGGATAAACTGGATTTTTCACCAGGGTTCCCAGAAGATTTCTGATTATTTTCATGAATAACTGAGTAATTGTTAATGGAAAACAATTCTATCAAAACATGTCTTTCAGTAAAGAAACCTTAAATGCAGTGTTGAGTAAGCTGTTGATACACTAAAGCATGTTTACTCGGGAAAAACCTTGGGCCCACTTCATCCTGAGTATAATTTTCCAGAAGACATTTTTATTTTTTATTAGTGGGAGAAAAATGGCACGTATTGGAACAATATAAACATGTTTGCTTTAAATACAATTTCGTGACCTTTAGCAGGTTTTAATGTACCCATGTACATTAGAATGTAATATTTTTGCAATGCCATTTAGACACAAAGCCATTACACAAGTTTGTCCAGGTGTAAGCATGAAGTGGGTTAGCCTACACTGTCCTCTTGTGGCACTTCATAAAATAACATACTGTAACTCTCTCTCTCTCTCTCTCTCTCTCTCTCTCCAGTATCCAGCTCTTTACCTTCCTCTATCTGCATGTCTGCAGCAAAACCTACTGTCCAACCCATATTTTGGATCTTTCCATATTTCAGCTACATCTATGCTGCTGGATAGTCTCAAAATATTGCTGTATACAGTAGCTTATTTTTATTTATTTATCCATTTAATTCCTGAAAACGTTTCTCACTTGGACAATATTTGAGGATATTCACTCCATAAACCTAGATAACTTCACCACCAATAAAAGGTAAAGAGGCTGAATTATGTTCAATACAAATGCATGGCATGTTTGACATTCATTAAAGTTAAATACAATTTTGAAATACAGTATAGTGTGTACAGCTAAATGCCTCAGGTTTCAGTGTAACCTGATTAGAGATGACTGCAAGTGAACTATGAAAATAACTGAGGAGATATTATTGAGAGTACAAAATAATAATATTGAATAATAAAATGACACTTTACCGGGCCAAAAAATATACAAATTTATGATTAAGATAAAAAATAAGTTTGATGAGTCAAAATATGCTGTGTAGTTGTACTGTTTTATAAAGTTTAAGGTGATTTTTATCCCCTTTGAAGTAAATTATACACTATATAGCCAAAAGTATGTGGACACCTGACCATCACACCCATACAGTATGTGCTTGTTGAACTTCGCAGATTTAGTTTCCTTTGCTGTTATATTAAGCTCCACTCTTCTGGAAGCATTAGTGAGGTCAGGTACTGATGTTGGGTGAGGAGGTCTGGGGTGCAGTCGGTGTTCCAGTTCATCCCAAAGGTGTTCAGTGGGGTTGAGGTCAGGGTTCTATGCAGACCACTCAAGTTCTTCCCCTCCATCCTTGACATACCTTATCTTTATGGAGTCCGCTTTGTGCACTCCAGTGGATTGTCATGCTGGAACATATTTCAGCCTCTTAGTTCCAGTGTGCATACCTATACAACTGTGTGTTTCAACTTTGTGGCAACAGTTTGGGGAAGAACCTCATATGGCTGTGATGGTCAGGTGACCACATACTTTTGACCGTATAGTGTATGTTAAAAAAATGTTTTGCTGTAGTCTTTTAAGCTACAACAGGAACTGAAAATCTCATTGAACTTATGAGAATTGTGTTATCATTACATCATATATTGGGTGGATGGTCATAACTTGTGGATTTTTTTTTTTGGTGACTAATAGGCTAACTGCCAAGTCAACCAATTTATTTCTCAATATAGAGAAATATTGTGGTCTTTAAAATAGAAAACAGATTTTGCGGTGACCTGAAGATGAAGAAAGGATGGAGTGTACAGTATGTGCCAGTTGTTTAGTTTATACTTTAGGCAATTCCTGCATTTCTCAACCTGAATACACTAACACTAACACTGCAAACAAGGTTTTCATTCTGTAATCTATTGACCTTTTAAATAAACACTCTTAATATTAACCAACAAAAAATTTGGCTGGTTCAAGTTTAGTGATGGATTCAAGCCATCATGAACTAAGGGTAGTCTATGAACCAAAAAGAAGCAAGTAAGAGAGTGTAAGAATAAGTAAGAGTCTGTTTCTGTTTGTACACTAGAGGTCAGTAACAGATCACACTCACTACATAACCAGAAAAGAGCAAAACATAAAATCTGGTTTTTATATTAGATGATGGGTGGTAATAAATCACCACAGGGAAACCTTTACTAAATTTCTGAACATTTCTTTATTATTTAAGCTTCATTTAGCTGATTCTGACTGATCCTGATTCTGATTTTTTAAATTCTCAGTTCTAATTCTCACAGCACAAAGCGTGAAATGATAAAACATTTAACAAAAGGAATGCCCTGTATTTATAAAGCAGTTATTTAATCATTTCTTTAAAAAGAAATCACCATAGAGTTGATGTTACATTGCATTAATATTATACTTCATTGTTTTCCCAAAATACTTGACATCTGAGCACGCGCAGAAGCGTTAGCTAGCTACTTTTCCACACACAGGTACAAAACTCCTGTTCACACTGAATTTGGCACATTTATTCAACAAACTTTCACATAGTCTATTTTCTGAACTTAATGCTTTTATATAAACATTTCAACTTTCCTGCGAGGTCCTGGAGAAACCATCCATCCACCTTCCAAACCGCTTATCCTACACAGGATCGCTGGGAGCCTCAGGGGACTCGTGCATCCCAGGGGACTTGGGGCACAAGGCGGGGAACAACCTGGACAGGGTGCCAACCCATCACAGGGCACAATCGCACACACACTCACACACCACAGACAATTTGGAAATGCCAGTCAGCCTACAACACATGTCTTTGGATTGGGGGAGGAAACTGGACTACCCAAAGGAAACCCCCAAGGCATGGGGAGAGCATACAAACACCGTGCACACAGGGCAGAGGCAGGATTCGAACCCCCAACCCTGCACATGCCCCACCCCCAGAAAAACAATAACAACTATTTATTTCTTGTGTGATGCAATAAACCCTTTTCTCATCTCTACTGTTTTCTGGTGTATCTTGTTTATAACTCTTCACACATGGGGTAAGTGCATTATTACTAGTAGAAGTAAAACTAAAACCAACATTCAAAAAATATGTCACTGAAAATATAGCACTTAAAAATGGATAAACTACATTTCCCATAAGGCACAGTCCAAATGAACAGTGTACAGTATCAAAGTCTTAAAAAACTGCTGTATTAAAAAACTCAGCTCTTACCAAAAAAAAAATGGACTGTCAGACATTTTCTATAAATGAACACAGGATTCTATAATACTGTAATTATAATTATATAATACATTTTAAGATTACATCCTAATACAGTGGGTTTTTTTTTCAGTGAGCCGCACTGTGTCCAAGTTCAAGTCTCACGGGCCGCATATCATTTACATATGACGTCACCAATGCAAACTAACCAGATATTAAGGTATCTAAATGCTTACAATTAGATTTATTATTATTATTAGAGAGTATAATTCTACTTACCTTTAATGGGACACCTGATGTTTGCATGTGTTCTTTCATTAGTTTCCTCACATCTTTTTTCTCCTCTAATAACAAATTTGTCCATTTTGATCGTTAACTGATGACTGTTTTAACTCCGCCAGAGCGCGCGCTTGTAATTGTGAGCGTTAACTGTGTAATTGCGTCAGTTCACAGTTGCGTCAGTACTGCGCATGTCTGAAAACAATACATGATCACCAAAATTATTTTGTATGACATAAAAATTATTGTTCAAACTTTTATTTGTTTAATACATTTTTTTTTAAAAAAAATATGAACTGTAAAACTATAAGTTATTAATTAATTATTTTTTATTTATTTATTTATTTTTTTTAAGTGGTCAGCGTCGTGGGCCGTATTTGCATTTGTGACGGGCCGCGGGTTGAGAACCACTGTGCTAATAGTACAGCATATACAAGTGAACTACATTTCCGATAATGCAGTTTGATTTTCTCAAAGCTGATTGGCTGAACAGAGTCTGACCTCTCTCTGGGCCACGCCTGCTGTGGGCTGTCGCGAGTTGACGCATGCGCATGAGCGAGTTGAGGCTTCAGAGTTGGAGCTGGAACTGTGTGTGTATGTGTGTGTGCGATGGCCTTTTCTAGCGGCCAGTGTGGCCGGGTTTTCTGCACTAGCGCCCTGCTTCCTCTCCGGAGAGTGCAGGTGTCCTCCAGAGCCCAGGTGTGGAAGCAGTATTCCGGGGCGACTCGGGGAGAACATCAGATTAAACCTGCACAGGCGAGTTCTGCAGCTTCCAGCGTGAACCTCACACACCAAAGCCAGCAGGTAACAAACGCATAGTGTCGTTTTTATTCACTGTCGGTATCTGTTACAAGTTCAGCCTTGTTATGATAACGTGTGTGCTGTGGATGTGTCATGCAGTGTGATTCATGTGGGGAAAAGATTACGCAACACTAGTGACGAAATCAACAGATATAGTAGTTCCGGCTCAGGACACAGCACAGGTTAATATTAATGCCCTAACTTTTTAGGCATGATTAATTTTTTACAACCCCAAGCCTTGACCACTCTACATTTCTTTTTATATAATATTATATAAATATAATATATATAATATATTATATATATTATAATATATTATATACAGGGTGTCCCAAAAGTCTCCAGACATAGGGGAAATTAACACTTTTTAGCAAAAGGTCTTTCAAAAATGTTCATACTTAGTTTATATATATATATATATATATATATATATATATATATATATATATATATATATATATATACACAAACACACACACAGCCATGAGAATGATTTATTTATATATATATATATATATATATATATATATATATATATATATATATATACACACACACACACACACACACACACACACACACACATATATATATATATATATATATATATATATATATATATATATATATATATATATATATATATATAATTTTTTCAGATAGCTTGTAAGAATGCCCTTGACAGAAGAAGAATGTATTGAAATCATTCTCATGGCTGGATCGGGAAGCTGGACTTTAACAGGAACCATGGCAAGCACATCACACACAACACTGCTGCCAAACATATTAAAACATTTAAAAAGACTGGAAGTGTTGCAGACTAACCCGAGAAGTGGACGTCCACGAACATCCACTGACAACTGACAAGGTGGTGGCATACACAGTCCCCTGTGTATGGAGACTTTTGGGACTCCCGGTAATATAGGACTGCTGTAACATTTAGACATCTTATGATGTTAGTAACATACAGTTGAAACCAGATATTTACATATCTGTAACTTCAGAAAAAAGCACAAAAACTTTTTTTTCTTTACTGTCAAACATTAAATCAGAGTAAACTTTTTCTGTTTTACATCAATAAATATTAACAGATTTTTTGCATTTGTTAAATGTCAGAATCGAGCGAGGGAGAATTTTTATGTATTTTTTTTTATCACTTTCATCAAAGTCAGAAGTATACATACACTAAGTTTATTGTGTCTTTAAACAAAAAGAAAACTCCAGATGATTCCATTCTGAGCTTTAGAAGCTTCTGATAGGTTAATTGATTCCATTTGAGTTAATTGGTGGCACACCTGTGGATGCATATAAAGGCACACCTCAAACACAGAGCCTCTTTCTTTGACATCATGGGAATGCAAATCAACCCCAGGACAAGGCAGTGTCAGATAAAGACAGTGTCATTATCCACAGTAAAACGAGTCCTGTACCACCATGAGCTGAAAGGTTACTCTGGGAGGAGAAAGCCATTACTTCAAAACCACCATAAAAAGACAGACTACAGTTTGCAACTGCACATGGGGACAAAAATCATGTGACATGTCCTGTGGTCTGATGAAACAAAAATTGAACTGTTCGGCCATAATGATAAACGGTATATTTGGAGGAAAAAGGGCGAAGCTTTGAAGCCTCAGAACACCATCCCAGCTGTGAAGTATGGGGGTGGTAGTATAATGTTATGGGGCTGCTTTGCTGCAGAAGGGACTGGTGCACTTCACAAAATAGATGGCATCATGAGAAAAGAAAATTATGTGGATATATTGAAGCAACATCTGAAGACATCAGCCAGGAAGTTAAAGCTTGGGCGCAAATGGGTCTTCCAAATGGACAATGACCCCAAGCATACCTCCAAATTAGTTACAAAGTGGCTTAAAGACAATGAAGTCAAGGTATTGGAGTGGCCATCACAAAGCCCTGATCTCAATCCCATAGAAAATTTGTGGGCGGCACTGAAAAGGCGAGTGCGAGCAAAAAGGCCTACAAACCTGACCCAGTTACACCAGTTCTGTCAAGAGGAGTGGGCCAAAATTCCAGCAAACTATTGTAGAAAGCTTGTGGAAGGATACCCGAAATGTTTGGCCCAAGTGAAACAGTTTAGGAGCAATTCTACCAAATACTAAGGAAGTGTCTTTGATGAAAGTGATAAAAAAAAATACATAAAAATTCTCCCTCGCTCGATTCTGACATTTAACAAATGCAAAAAATATGTTAATATTTATTGATGTAAGACAGAAAAAGTTTACTCTGATTTAATGTTTGACAGTAAAGAAAAAAAAGTTTTTGTGTTTTTTTTTCTGAAGTGTATGTAAATATCTGGTTTCAACTGTATGTATGTGTAACATAAGTGACTAAAAAAAACAAGGAATATTCCTTGCACTGACTTACCAGTGGACACCAGTGTTGTTATAGGGAACTAATCCACGCCGTGGTGGTGTGATATGGCCTGACCTGAAGCAGTCTGGTTTACACTTGATGTGAGATTTTGCGTGCGCATGCAGAAGCAGCGGTATTGTGAGTGGCATTGTTCACACACTTGCTGCGTCTCTTATGTACATTAAAAAGCGACGTCCACTAGACGGCACGTCAGAGCCAAAACATCCCTGTCCATCATATTTCCAAGTAAAACTGTGTAAAATGTTTAGGGATTTTAGGCTCAGTGAAGTTAAACACACTGATGAGGTCTGTATCTCTTTAAAACATTGCACTGTCTTCGTGATTGTTGTCACTGTCATCAAATATTTCTGCAAGCCTGCATATATTCCCTTTTATTTTTAATCTTACTAGAGGGCTAACTTTGTGACAATAGAAGTAGTAAAACTGAGTCATAAGAACTTCTCTAAGGACTTGTATGCAGAAGTTTCTTAGTGAAACTTGAGACTATGATCATGCGTAAGTTGTGAAATACTATAAAATATTTAAATGGATGTGATCATGCATATTTCTGAATTGTAATATTTTTTGTCAGGTGAGACTTCTGTAGTATTTAAGTTATGCTTTTTCAAAATCAGAAGAAGCTGGCAGCTTGTCTTCCATGCTCAGTTATTCTTTAACCCTGTGATTTGTTCAAAGGTTAAAGGTCAGACATGAAAACTCTTTCTGTTTTAAACATGGACTAGATACTCTGTGCCTTAGCACATGATTTCATATGTTCATTTTTGTTATTGCTTAACTTTCTATGAAGAAAAGAAAATCCCTGTAGCTTTAACTGATACAAAAATGAGTCATAGACATAAAAACTCATAGGCATTGCTGTAAAATGATTAAACTGGATTCAGTTGTACAGCACTGAAGCAGTGGCGAAAGTGACAGGTGGTGTATTGGGCCTGTTGTTTTTATTGATTATTATTTCTAATAAAGAAATTATGAAAACACTCTGATTTCACCTACTGTTTCTCTATACATTCAGGAATTAACTATAGCAGGCAGTCAGAGGCGGGTTTTAAAGGACGTTTTACCTTTCTCGGCGTTCCTCACCGACACGTTTGGAAGAAGACACAATTATCTGCGGATTTCCCTTACAGAAAAATGCAACCTCCGCTGTGAGTTGGATCATTTCTCTAAATGGGTTCTTGCTTCCCCTCATGACTCAGCTTTTAAGTGATAAAAAGCAAATGAATTAGCCTGTAGGTAGGACACATGCCAATAATATCATATAAAAGCATGTGCAAGTATTTATATATCACAATATTTAGTTGTGTTAAAGTTAATGTTGGAAAGCATGCATACTATCAAAGCAGTAATGACACAGATTGAAAAACCTTATGGCCAATGTAACGGATAAAATACGACATGGCATGCTGTTATAGGAATATAATCAGTGTTGGAGTCGTTTGATGTGGCCTGATGCTAAGTCATGTTACTGAGAAAGCATGGAGTCCTCTGTCCTGAAGACTTTCTCATGGCTTTTGGGAAAATGGGCCCTGATGCGCCCTGATAGCAGCAATATAAAACATATATGTTCTAACTTGTACAGGTGCATAACATGTCAGTATGTATGTGTTTAAATCCTGGTTTAACCATGATAATCTGACTTATTATGTAGTTTGTTTGGTAACTAAGTTATTAAAGCTGCACCTCAGTTATATTGCTTTCCCTCAGGTCAGTACTGTATGCCAGAGGAAGGGGTGAAGCTGAGTCCAAAAGAACAGCTCTTATCTACAGAGGAGGTGCTGACTCTGGCTCGACTGTTTGTGCGAGAGGGGGTGGAGAAGATCCGCCTGACTGGAGGAGAACCCCTTATCCGCCCTGACGTCCTCCATATCATTGGTAATAAGGGTGATAATAATGGTGATGTTAATGTTTGGTCATAATGAAGTCCACCTGAGTGCTGATGTGTTTGGTTGAAATTGTGACATCAAGTATTGTCTCTTCATGGAAACCCTAGTGATGTAGTAAGACGTTTTTAGCTGAAGCCATGTCACTGTAAAACTCACTATATTACTTATAAATTGTGACCCATCTTTATGTGACAAAAAAACATGCATGTTTTACTCTGATCGTGTGGTCATAAAATCAGTACTTGTGAAATTGCCAAAATGTTTCTAATATAAGGATTTGAACCTTGTTAATGAGCCTTTTTCTGTATGCCTCCAGCGGAAATGAGGAAATTGGAGGGTCTGAAGACCATCGCTGTCACTACTAATGGCATGAACCTTGCCAGGCTGCTGCCCAATTTAAAGAAAGCTGGAGTGAACTTGCTCAACATCAGTCTAGACTCATTAGTGCCAGCCAAGTTCGAGTTCATCGTTAGACGCAAAGGTAAGCATTAACAAAGTTTGTCTTTCTTTGAGAAAGCGAAGGTGTGGTGTTTTGTAAGCCACTGAACAAAGAGGTAAGTGATAGTTTATATTTATACCCTACTCAACCAGAGGACGATATTATATATTATACACAGTATATAAACTAGCAGCCGTATAGTCAGTGATGAGCAGTTAAAGGAATACTCCAAGGTTTTTCGACCTGATCTCTACCCACTGCATCAGTACAGTACGGGTGGTTTCCACAGACAAGAATTTTACACTAACAGTGAAAAATCTTTTTAGTCTAAATTCACTTATAATAGAAAGTCAAAGGGTGGTTGTTGATTTGTCATTATATGTTTAAACTGCATTACTATATACCATAGTTTCAAAGCTACAATTGTTACACTATTAGAGTAAATGACTTATGATGAGACAGACATGAGAGGAAGTATTCAGAGCTGCCAATATCTATGGTTTAGATGTAACATTTATGATTTTAACCCCTTGCTAAGGTGAAAATTCCACTTTTCTGCTTCAGCTAAAGCAGTGAATAAAACTCACCTGGTGGAAAAACCAATTGACTCAGGGTAAAGACATGGGATGTGAAAGACAGGGCTACTTTCGCTTCATGCTGGCTTGTTCTCTGTGAACTTTGACCTGTGAATTTGCAAACCTCTGTCTTGTGAGCCAACAGAAAACAAGAAGGCAGGACTCTGGTCTCTTTGGTTGGAAAGTAAAAGACAAAGTAGCGGTCACATCAGACTTTTTCATTGCTATTTTCTTACTTTTGCTTGGCACACATCTAGAAAAAACCCAACAAATTACCTAGCTAATGTGATTCCTACATCCTCTCCAAAATCACACCTGCCAGAAACAAAACATTCAATATTTTGTGTTCCTGTTTGTGCAGACAAGTTATACAGAGCCAAAAATCTACAAACAGGTGATTGATCAATTGTTAATTTTGTAACAATTATATAAATTCATTTGGCTTTTTTTGGATTCAGTTGGTTGTATGTGCAAGCGTTTCTGTAGATTGCAGTTAAATTCCAGTGGAACCAATACATGTTTTATCATTCATGGAGTCATAGTGTCTATTCAGTTTTTTGTTTTATCTGCCTGCAAGGATTTTCTTGCTATAAATGTTGCCATCTCTAAAGTATTAACAACCCGTGGAAAAATAAATAATTACAGTAACTTATACTTTCCTGAAGGTTTTATTTTATTGATAACTCATAACCACAGAACCACAGATTCACCTTCTTCAGAGAACGTAGTCCCATCTCTGAAAGGATGAATAATACAGACTGAAGAGTGTGTGCTGTGCATAAATATTAATTGACTCCTGCAGCAACTGCGCTTAATCATCCATTGTAAGTGAGTGTTTTTGAGTAAACAGATTTTCCCATCTTTTCTCAGTACAGAAAAAACATTTGAAATATTGCTTGTAGTAGTCACCTTAACGGTACAGATGCAGTAAATAGAGACTAGGCTGAAAAATGTTGATGTAGCAGAATTGTAAAAAGGCAAATGGAACAGCAGACTGTTGGATCACTGGGTGGTGGATCCCTCAGTGTTGAAGACAGATGGAGCAGTGTGGCTCAGGAGAAATAACAGCAGTGCACAGGAAAACATGGGGAGCATGTACAGTAAAGTTTCTTCCACTTTTTCCCACATGGTTATTTAACATATTTATATATACACATGGCTATGGAAAGGTAAGTGGTATGTAAGGTACAGGCTAGCACAGTGTGTCTCAAACCCGATCCCGACTAGCACTGCTCTACACATCTTAGCATTTCTAACCCTCTAGTACAGCTGATTTATCTTATTAGCTAACCTATTAAGCCTGAACTAGGCTAAAATGTGCATCGGTAAAGGGAGAACAATAAAATTTGCAGATCCCAGCATTACAGGGCACTGGTCTAGAACTAATTTCTAGCTTTTGTTGGAACATGATCTTTGGAATTGTGGTAATGCTCCGCTTGGACACTAAGTGGAGTTTGAATTCATTTCTAATTTTCTTTATGAACAATAGACCGTCTGTGTGCCTTTTTCTTCTACAGGTTTCCATAAGGTGATGGAAGGTATTGATAAGGCCATTGAATTGGGTTACAATCCAGTTAAGGTAATATATAAATGTGTAATTATATATAAATGTGTCAATCATGGGTGATTTAAGGTGATAAATTAGAACATTTGTTTAGACAAGATAGGTGAAGATTAATATAAATATTGCATGTATTAAATATCTGACCCCTAGTGTAGTGATTAGTAGAACATCCAAAAAGGGCGTTGAAATAAGCTCACCTGGAGGTGCTCTTGATCATGTGTGCCTCATAGTGCCTTGAGTAACCTACAGGCAGATGTCCAGAGTGTTGAGTAACCTACAGGCAGATGTCCAGAGTGTTGAGTAACCTACAGTCAAATGTCCAGAGTGTTGAGTAACCTACCAGCAGATGTCCAGAGTGTTAAGTAACCTACAGGCAGATGTCCAGAGTGTTAAGTAACCTACAGGCAGATGTCCAGAGTGCCTTGAGTAACCTACAGGCAGATGTCCAGAGTGTTCAGGCAGATGTGCAGAGTGTTAAGTAACCTACAGGCAGATGTCCAGAGTGCCTTGAGTAACCTACAGGCAGATGTCCAGAGTGTTCAGGCAGATGTCCAGAGTGTTAAGTAACCTACAGGCAGATGTCTAGGACATTGAGTAACCTACAGGCAGATGTCCAGAGTGTTGAGTAACCTACAGGCAGATGTCCAGAGTGCCTTGAGTAACCTACCAGCAGATGTCCAGAGTGTTAAGTAACCTACAGGCAGATGTCTAGGACATTGAGTACCCTACAGGCAGATGTCCAGAGTGTTGAGTAACCTACAGGCAGATGTCTAGGACATTGAGTACCCTACAGGCAGATGTCCAGAGTGTTGAGTAACCTACAGGCAGATGTCCAGAGTGTTGAGTAACCTACAGGCAGATGTCTAGGACATTGAGTAACCTACAGGCAGATGTCCAGAGTGTTGAGTAACCTACAGGCAGATGTCCAGAGTGTTGAGTAACCTACAGGCAGATGTCTAGGACATTGAGTAACCTACAGGCAGATGTCCAGGACATTGAGTACCCTACAGTCAAATGTCCAGAGTGTTGAGTAACCTACAGTCAGACGTTTGGGCCATTGAGTATCTTACAGCCTACAACCAGACATCCAGAGCATTAAATAACTTGCAGCCAAGTGTCCAAAGCATTGAGTAGCGTAGAACCGGATGTCCAGAGTGTTGAGTAACATATAGTCAGATGTCCAGGGCACTGAGTAACTTACAGTCACATGTCCAAAGTAGCAAGTTTGCTATGGTCACAGGTGAACTGCGTGGTGATGAGGGGCCTGAATGAAGACGAGCTGCTGGATTTTGTGACTCTGACCGAGAGGAAGCCTCTAGATGTGCGCTTCATAGAGTACATGCCCTTTGATGGTAAACTTCTTTAACATTTTTAACCCACTCAATTGTTGTTCAATTCAAAAGCAAATAATTGCTCATGAGTGTGTGTAGTATTGAGCAGCAAGTACTGCTCAAAAACTAAAACTTGATTTTTTTTTTTTTTTTGTAAAAGTAAACGAAACCAGAGACTTTGAACAACATTTCTTTAAACTGCATTTGGTTACAGGCAGCATGTGCCCTGGGTATCCTTGAGCTTCAGTGTGTGAGAAATCATTAATCATTACAGATTAAACCTGTCTACAACATCAATTGCTTCACTTTACACCTGAAAATTGAGATTTCTTCTTTCTCCTCTTTATTGCCCTCAGGGTCATTAAAATACAAGTGTCACAAATTAGGTACTGATTAGAGACATTTGTCAAAGGAGATGTCTGTCAGAGAAGATGTCTGATAGAAAGAGTGTGTGAGCAATAAGTCATGTTTCTCCCTTAGTTCACTGTGACTGACACTTTGTTGTGAAACCCTGAAGTTGTAATATGAATTCTGGATGTTCAGTAGACATTTTTGACAGCTTGTGTAAGACATTGTGATGGGTGTATATGTTGTACACAGTGACAGCATCCTTTCTTTTTGGCTCCGTCTGCAGGCAATAAGTGGAACTTCAGGAAGATGGTGAGTTATGCAGAGATGCTGGACCGCATTAAGCAGCAATGGCCCAATCTGGAGACGCTTCCTGGGGACGGGACGGGGACCGCCAAGGTCAGCCCTGAAAAAATCATTCCAACCATAACTTATTCGTTATGTCGAGTCTTCATAGGAATACATTAAGGGAGTACTTTGGCATAAAACTGGTGTCTAATTATGATTCTTCTCTGTGTTCTTCTGGCTTAAACATGTAGCTGTATATCACTATACAAAGTAAATGAAAAGAATTAAATCCTCAGCTTGCAGAGAAGAATACACACAGCCTCTCTAAGTATCTACACCTAATCTGTTTCATTCATTCATGCATTCATTCATCTTCAGTAGCCATTTTATCCTAATGAGGTTCAAGTAAAAATGTTGACCTCAGCTGCACCAGTGGCTACATTTTTAATTTCTTTAAACCACAGCATGCATTTTGCCCATTATTGCCATGTGCCTCATATACTTACTCTGTGCTCTATGGGAATATTCATAATTATATTAGATGTTTTATTTTATACCTACATAATGATTATACTGTATATTGATTGGGAGACAGTTTAGGTTTAAAGTTTGCACAATGCTGGAGACTCTAAGCTTTTCTTAGTATCAAAGGAAATTTGAACTGAGGGGAACATTTGCTTTTTGACCCAAATGTTGGTTGTAAGCCTTAGTTCTCTATGATGCTGGCATTCACAGTTTGTTTGGTCATGTTTTGAGTCTTTGATTGATATATATGTGTGTGTGTGTGTGTGTGTGTGTGTGTGTGTGTGTGTGGTCTCAGGCTTTCAGAGTACCAGGATTTCAGGGCCAGCTGGGTTTCATCACCTCCATGTCAGATCATTTCTGTGGCTCCTGCAACCGTCTGCGCATCACAGCCGATGGCAACCTGAAGGTACATTTCCGTGTGTGTGTGTGTGTTTGTGTGTGGTCGGCTGAGGAGGTCCGTAAAATGCGTCACGCTTTGTATTGTGTAAGCCTTAGCTGTGTCATGTCATGTTTTCTGTTTAGGTCTGTAAGAGGTTTGTGAACTAGGCGTGTGTGTGTGTGTGTGTGTGTGTGTTGCAGGTATGTTTGTTCGGAAACTCTGAGGTGTCTTTGAGAGACTGTCTGCGCTCTGGAGCATCTGATGAGGAACTTCTGCAGATAATAGGAGCTGCAGTGGGGCGGAAGAAGAAACAGCATGCTGGTGAATGCATCCACTAATGGAACAAAACGCTTTCTGTCTTTCCTCTCCTTTCTGTCTTCTCTATGTTCTTGTTTGATATGTCTCATTAATGCTCAGTGTCTTCCACAGTTTTGATATGGTCCACAGCTCATGCATCTCTATGGAATCCATCTTCTCTGATCTTAACGAAGGAACATTCAGTCATTTTGCAAATGCTCCTCCACTGCAGTCTAATCCAAACACAGTTTGTCTTTCCCTTCTAAGTTCTTGTGTCTGTCTTTATCTCCACAGGCATGTTCAATATATCCCAGATGAAGAACAGGCCAATGATCCTCATTGGTGGGTGACACAGCTGTACGTAATAGACCTTTAAGCAGTTATTATTTGTCTTAAATTGTCACAATTTGTCAATTATTTAGACAGTGACTAAATTCATTGTCCAAATACTATTCAAATTGTCATAATATTTTCATCTTGAAAGACAAAAAAATCATGTTGAAACATTATCAGCATCATCAAACATTGCGACTGAATGTCAAATGAGTTTTTACTAGTACGCTATAGAATCATTACGTTATATCCTATGTAGTCCTCTTTGGGATTCTTTACTACTGTGTTGGAGGGGCTTAAATAAAAAAATTCTTGAGTGGCACAAAAAAATGGAAGCTTGTACTATCACAGACAAGAAAACAATTATGAGAAAGACTCCTTGTGATTTTCTTTGCTTAAGAAAGAAACAGAATTATCACCTACCCTGGTTTATGTGATATGAACACACAGTGTAGCATGATCTAAAATTAAAGAATAAATAATATTTAATAATTATTGCATTTACAGGGAATTAATTAAGCAGTTAATGTGCCAATGTAAAATTTTGACAGCCCTAATGCATATGCTTATTACAGGTAGTGTATATGATTGTCACTTGCTGAAATTTTTACATATTTTCTTGTTGTTTCTCAGCTAGAGAAGGCAGCCGGCCTGTGCCCATGTTGAGAAGTGAGCAGAGGAGGTATCCGGTCCCTACTTTCCACACACCTCTGCCAGGCCGAGCATTGCCACACTTTGAGAAACCTCACTACCTACACCACAGCGGCCAGGCTAGTGAGGAATTAAGCAACAGCACTTTTACCATGAATGCACCAGCTTCTACAAACTCTGGCATCTCTTATGAAAGTGAGACGCCACAAAATGTTTACCATGTCCATCAGGTTTTCCCTGAGGAATTTTGTAGTAATGCAATTCCTGATTTTGAGTATGCTTCCAGTTATGAAACACGCACAGATAGGTTTGCACGGCTGAGACACGCACACAGACCTGTTGGCTATCTCAGGCACAACTCGCTAAGGGACATCCAGTCTTTCTTCACATCTCTTCTTAGCACTTTAATCCCCAAACAGAAACACATAATGCAGCTGAATGTAAGGGAATGCCACAACCAAAAGGATGCTTGCGAAAGCTTTAGTGTATCACGTCACACCCCAAACCAAGATGAAACGTCTGACAAGCTGACCCACACTGACGCGCATGGCAGAGCCTCGATGGTGAACGTCGGCGATAAAGCAGTGACGCGGCGAACTGCCACAGCAAGTGCACGCATTCTTCTAGGCTCCAAAGCTTTCAGCCTGGTCCGTGCCAACCAGATAGCTAAGGGTGATGCTTTGGCGGTCGCGCAGCTAGCGGGCATCATGGGCGCTAAGCAGACATCTGGTCTCATTCCTCTGTGCCACCCTGTATCCCTCGACCACACCTCCATCACTGTGGAGCTACTGGAAGAAGGGCATGTGGCTGTTGTCTTGGCAACATGCCAGGCAACAGGCCGCACTGGAGTGGAGATGGAGGCTCTGACTGCGGCATCAGTCGCTGCCCTGGCGCTCTATGACATGTGTAAAGCAGTCAGTCGTGATATAGTTATAACTGACATCAGACTTCTGAGTAAGACAGGAGGACAACGGGGTGATTTTCATCGCACCAGCTAATACAGATCATCCATAAATATAATGTAGCTATATCAATCTGACGCATTCACCCATAACAAAGCTCTTACAAATCTTTATTGTGCCTTTAGAATTCTTTAATATTGTATTCATACACTTTGTAGTGTTCATTGCCTTTGTAGCAGAAAAACTAAACTATATCCTGACTCAATTTTTCCGTATTTTTTGAGAGTAACGTTTGAAAGACATTTGTGAAGTCTTGATGAGTGTTAATGAGATACAGTGCTACTTTTTGAAAGGGTATTGTTGTTGTATTAGGATTGTCATATGAGCAGAAAGCTCATAGTGATCTAATCATTATGAATGTGTTAATGAACTGTGAATGCAGGGATCCAATCACTGTCCTGATCTGGTGGTTGGTTATCTGATTATCAAATATAGAGCAGCCTGTAAAGCTATTGGACAATGTTTTTGTTGTTTTACTCTGTAGAGAAATATTGCACCTTGCTGCAAACAACTCTTTTCACCTCATCTGAAAGATTAGGGTGAAGGGTGGAGATTCAGGGACTGTGAGGTGTTGTAATGTTGCTGGACCTGGGCAGCACCAGTGCCATTCAGATGGTCTTCAGTGGCTATCAGGGTCTTGATATGTGCCATTAATGTATTTCCCCACATCACACTGCCACCACAGATATGTGCTGAAACTAAACATGATGGCTCAGAGTTGTCATCATTGCATCAACCTGATACAAAAGGAACCAGGCAAGTTTTTCTACTTTCCAGTTTTGATGTTCTTGTATCTACTGGAGTTCTTGATCTTCATTGACCACGTTTGCAACTGACATGGACTTCAGCTGTCCCGAAGCTGATTATTGGACATTATAGGAGAAGTTAGGCCTGGCATGCCTAGTCCCAACTATCATGCCAATAAGTTAATCAAGAAGTCAGTAAGGTAACTCATTTTGTGAAATCCCACTGAGTTGAACTGACCGATGATAGAAAGTTCCTCAATCATCCTCAAAAAAACCACTTTATGTCTGATAAGTTTGATGCAACGAACAGAGAGGAGAAAATGTCCCATTTCCTCAAAGACTGCAAAGAACACAGTGGGTAGGAAACCAAAGAAAGTTAGAGACACTATTTGGTACAAATACCTGTTGATTGTAAAACTAATCATTATTTCACTATTCCTGTAACCATATACAAGTTTGCATTTGTGTGGTGGCTTAGGAAAACCTTTCACACTGAAATGTTGACATTTTCTCATATACAAGACTAAAGACTGTTCTGAACTGAAATGTTTCTCTTTTGCATGTCTCAACTACAAGTAAAGTTCTAGCACTTCTAGCACTTAAAAGTCTCATCAGGGAGAAAATTGCATTTAAAGATTCTAGGCCCGTCGCTATCCAGCAACTTGATCAAATCGTAACATTATCTCTGTGAGGAAGTCACACTTGGCTAGCAAGGTTTAGACAAGTTTAGGCAAACTGACTGTTTTTAGCGCTGCATTTATTTAACTGGCTCTTTACACAACACTACACTTGCAAGAATCTAGCCAAGGCAAAAAGTAAATGTTTGCCACAATTCAGCCAGACATGTAATGGGTTTTCCCAGGCCAACATATTAAAAGTGCTTAACATTTGTGGTCTTATATTTAAGTTAGGTTTTATATTTAAAAATAAGTTTATGATTTGAAAGTGGATTGTTACTCATATGATTTTCCATTTAATTCATGATCTATTTTTCCCTACCCAAATCAAGTCTTTAAATAATCTTAAAAGCAGTGTCTACTGGATTTTTCAGTTGACAAAACAAGAATAATAAAAAGTTAACTACTTGGGATGTGTCTTGTGTTTTAGTTTTGAAGATGTTAATGGTGTGTACATTAACATCAGAGGGCAGTGTTGAGCTTTGTTCAAGATGCGTCAAAGAAAAAACAAATGAGACCTCAGGGAAACAGGTTTATTTTACCCTACAAAAGGATGCATGGCGAGCAAAAAAACAAAAACATAAAAAAAAACTGAAAGCTATTTATACTCGAGAATCTGACATACAAAGACCACAGTATAGTTACTCATATTTATACTTCTCATGTAACATTTTTGCTGTAATGTTGCGTATACATACAAAATATAGCAAACTAAATAAGGCAAATAAATAGACTCAATTTACAGGAAAAAAAATGGAACATTCCTCAACATATTTTTCCTTTTTCGCTTTTCCCCCCTTCAACTATAACGACGTACAAAAATTTTAGAACTATACATCTTTCAGGTGAAGTCATCCAAGATATCAAGTCATCCTTTTAAAATACTTGCTCTGCACAATATACAACCTGCAGCTAGATGATACAAAGGGCGCGTAACTGGTGTATTCTTACCTGGGGTAATTACTTACCCATAATATACATCTTCTATAGCAAAGGATCATACTTGTGCACCACTTTTTACCTAAAGTAGTGCATAAAGGTGAAAGGCAACAATACAAAGATATAAAAGGATACAAAAATGGAGTGATGCACATTGAGGCAGTGGAAATCGATGCTCTTTGTTAGAGTTAAGTTAAATTTGAAAGAACTACATTCCCTATGTATTCATCACCTTATGACTGTTACCAGACCCAAACCAAACATATTTTAAGGGAGGCTAAACGGTCCTGCCTGTCCTTTTGTGAACGTAACCACATACCAGGGTCAAATCAGTTTGCCTCTACAGAGCGTTCTGCTCCAGTGTAGGACCCAGCCTTTTATAATAGTTGAGAAGGGCCAAATTTCATTACCTATAAAGACACACACAACTCCAGTACTCTTCTTTTGTCCTTGCTTAAGCTGCTTCGTGTCTCGCTTTCTTAATATAACGATGAGCTAAATGAGTGTAAATATTGAGGGGGTAGCAAAAGGCCGTCTTTCAAAAAGTGCATCAAGCAACAAGCTACATTTATTATTCTTTCCGTTGTGTTCGGCCAGTCAATGACCAAATATACATACAAAACAAAACAAAATAATAATAATACTGATGGTTTGAATACCTACATGGTATTAGACTGAAAAAGAAAGCTTATAGCTTTTTCTTTTCTTTTCTGATAAACATCTATTCTCAGTTGGCACAATCTCCTTCGCCTTCATTGACATCATATTTTTAGCACATATTTCCAATGTGAGAGTCATTCCAAAGTGTCAAAGTGTCTTTTTCTGTTTGGCATACTGTGTTTTTATAGTGTTGCTTTAAAGGAGAAATGACCTCTCACCACTGAGTTGAAGGAAAAGGAGGGAAAACCAAATGGCTCTGAACAGCAACAGACCTTGTGCTAGCTTCAGAAATACAGGTTCGTTAACAGAATTACTGTAATACATTACACCACACGAACCTAAGCTTTAGTGTTGGTAATTATTGGCACACACTGGGTAAATCAAGAGTTGGATGCACTCCAGCCCTCAAAGCTATCTCGTAAGAGCTAATTAATGTTAGCTAATTCGCTCACATTAAAGTATTAAATAAGGCAGTGTTGATTAGCTCAGATCAGTTAGACTGGACTCTTAGTACTTTTGGTGTACACTTAGCATTTGGGTTAAGGAGGAAACCTGTCCCTCTGTAAAGAATGATGAGAACTCACTGTAAGGGTGCCAAGTCCACCTTTTGGACCTAAGTGTCCTGCTGGCACAAAGTAGCACAGAGACCATGGCCATGCACTTGCTCAACAACATAGACCTGAACCAGACAAAGATTAGCGGCAAATCTCTTAGAAGACACACATGACCTTCTGAGCTTCTTACTATGGTTCTCCCATATGGCTGGATGTGGTAGACTGGAGAAAAAGAAACACATACATACACACACAAGGTGCAAACACAAACCACTTCAGGATAAAGCTAAACCTCTCAATTTGGGCTTCTTTCAACCAGCTAGGCACCACTTAATCAAATTTCTTCATACTCCATCCCACGAGCTCAAGTACCACAAAGATAAAAACCACACTTTATACAGAATATCCTCCTGATTTTCACACTTCAATCTTACTTTTGTCACCAAGGACTTTACCGTAACCTTTATCAGTAATTTTTTTTAGACTTCCCCGTCCTTCATCTCTCTTATTCTTGGGAGCCTTGTTCATCCAAAATGCAACACTGCCCACGTGATCTGTACAACTACAACACTTAATATACATAACATGAAAAACAATATAAGCAAAAATTAGATGAAACAAGAAACACCAAGTGGGCTGCATGTAGATCTTGAGCTCATTTAAGTAAGACTTGACTGGTTTCCAAGAAGAAGAGTATCTGCAGTGGCACTGTAAACCATTTTGACCAAACAAACCATCTTTAGCTTTTGAATTGTCGTCACAATGTGAGAAGTGCACTACTTTGGTGATTTAGGTTAACAAGCTTCACTAGTGATGGGGCATCACAGATTTGGATCATGGATCTTTTTTTTTTTTAATATATGAAGTAAATACCTATCAAATGAAAAGTATTAGAAGTACAAACTAGAAAATATGAAGAATTAAAAAAAGGTTTTGAAATTAGCATGTTTGCCTTTTTTCGTATAAATAAATATATAAATGCCATTCTACTTGCATTTATTATTGTCTACTACATATTTACTTTCCTGATTTTTGCTTTGGCACCAGGTAATGCCACCACAATCCTTGGAAAATCTTTTTACTTGCCAATGAGGCGTGCCTACAGCATCGTCCTTATCTCAGAGCATTTCGGTTCTTCGCGGTGTCTTTTCCTAGAAGTGCTGTGCTTTCTCGGCATTTCCGACTTGTCTCCCGTGTCGTCCTTGGGAATGCCATCGGTATGGGGAGGCACTTGGGTTAAGGGTATCACAGCCGACACAACTGAGACCACAGTGTCCTGTTTTCCTAGCTGGCCATCCCGACATTAAAGGGTTCATCTCCTTCATTTTTCTCCACTTGTCTCCATGTTTGAAGTTGTCTAAGTTTTGGAAAAAACATTAGTTGGACCCATCACTTAGCTGTGTTAAGAGCTGCAGATATGGGTCTCTTTCTCTCTCTTTCTCTCTCTCTCTCTCTCTTTTAGTTCCCATATTCACCAATGGTCCTCTTAGTCAAAGCACCAGAGAAATATAGTAGGTGGAGAGAGAGGCACATGGGGTATCAGCACCTAACGTAGATGGCAGTGTCTTCCAACGGTTTTTCGAGAAGTGGCTGCATGAATGCCCCAATATTCTGTCCAAATTTTTTCCAAACTGAACCTGCTCTATTGGTTATAGTACTAGGTCCTGACCTGCCATCTTGGTCTTCTCTGTATTGAGAATATTATGAGCTAGACCCAAGCTTGTGCACTCAGGTACATGGGAAATCTCATGGTGCTTGGCAGTTTGAGGTTACACTTTGAGTTGGCTTGGAGAAATGAAACATTGACTATGGGAGGAGGAAGACCATGTAGGATGTGGGATAAGAACAAGGTTAGAGAAAGCCTATTTACTGAGCACAGTGCTGTAAGAATTTCCAACACCCGAGAACTGTCCACCAAGGCCTATGAATCTGTCTGCCTTTAGGATGCAAGCCATCACGGGTTAGGATGTTTGGGTGAATAGGGAGGCAGATGGCAGTTAGGATTTTTCCTTCACGTACAGTATGCAAGTCAGTGAATTAAAGTTTTCCAGAAGTCAATATCAATAGTTGACCTTGGTGACGGGTCTTTCGCGCCCACCGCTTTCCACGAGCTGGTTGACGGAGCGCTTGCGGTTGCGTTTTAGCTTCGACAGGTCCTTATCAAACACTTCTCCTGAGCGAAGGGCTGACACCAGGTCATCGAACTCGCCCACTTCCTCGGACACGCCCCCTCCTGCGCTCTTCTTTGCCCTCCTCTCTCTCTCCCTCTGGTCCTTCAGCTGGGGTGGTACAGACATGGATATTTCATTAGTAGACACCAAAGGTACTTTAATCAATTCTAAATAAATCTATGGCATCTTAAAATGTCAACTTTTTTCAATTTAATTTTCATTTTGAAGGTTGGAGTCACTTACAGAGCATTATGAAACAACAAAAACACAGACACTTGTTCAGGCTGCCTACCTGTTCCCCTGTTAACACATAAGTAAGTCACTAACAAGCTGCCGATATCACTCCAGGCTTGTGTACAGGGCCTGTCTGGATTTATTTTTTAAATTCTAATAAGAAATGCGAGAAGCCAAAATGTACAGTCAACTGTATAATCTGCAGCATGTGTTACTCTTCCTTATAATTGATTTTAACATTGTAATAAATTTTTTTTAAAAATCTGGTGAAAAACTTGAATCAACATCGGCTTTGAAATTTAATAGCTGTATTTGACACTATAGCTTACAGAACATTTTTAAATACTTTACTTATTTGGTTTTTTACATGTCTAAATGGAAAACAGTATGTAGTTTAGTAGAATATAAATATGTCTCAAATAATTCCGATATTCATTATGATATTCTCCATGGTAGACCACAAGGCTCAGTACTCTATCCAATTTTATTTTCCTTATATATGTTGCCACTAGGCCAGATTACTAAGCAGATGAAACATAGCTGTGCATATTGGTAATAGAAATGACACCAGTGTCCTAGATAAACTAGTAATCTGTTTATCCATCATTTTTACTGGATGAAGAGTAATTGCATTCATTACATTGTACATGTATTTGTGTATGCATGAAGGACTACATACATGAGAATGATATCTACATCACTGTGTGCAACTGTGTGAGCCATGTTAGCTAATCAGCAGTGTCTCCTGTAAACTGTACAGCTGAGGGATGAGAGGAAATCAAAGAGTTGCTTGGTTCCCATACTCTTTCTGCTCTCTGCTCACATTCCCGACATTCCCTGGGGAAGACCTCTCAGTATACTGGCTAAAATAGAGAGGGGCTGTAGGTCTACTAACAGCTGATCTGATGGAATGACCATTTAACAAAAATAAGGGGAGCGGGAGATAAACAATAAACATAACATGCTGAAACCCTGGTCTTATCACCAGGCAGAGATTTATGAGCAAAACATGCAATGGAAAGAACAAACAAAAGCATGATGGCCAAGGGACATGCCTTATTTTAAGTCTGCTCCTTTGATTGAGGAATTAAAGCACTGATGAATGAATTGAGGATATGAACTCTATAATTACTGTTTTGACTTTTAAAGCAGTCCTAAAGAGACAGCAAAATCCTCTTTTTTTAAGCCATACAGTGCAGGAAATGATCTCCTCTGAGACCAGCAGTTAAGGACTATTAAAATGGGACATAATCATGCACAGAAAGTTATTTAGATGAGCGAAGATGAAACAAGACGCTGTAGGCTGTATTTGTATTCGTAACATGTGGCTCACCATGGCCTCCATGCGTGCTCGCTTCTCTTCCTCCTCTTTGCGACGCTGCATGTTCTCCAGGTCTTGCCGAGCCTCATTGAACGATTGCAGGAAGGTGTCGAAGATCCCAAAGAACTCATCTGGCTGCATGTGCACCTGCTCCTCTCCAAAGTGCTTCAGAGACTTGGCAAACTGAGAAGAGAACAGAGGAACACATCTGAAACAACAGGCACTGTGACACCAGAAGAGGAATGAAGGCCAATGAGTAAAAAACAAAAACAAAACAAAAACAGACCAGCGATTAAAGGTTCAGTTTGCAATGTTTAAAAAAAGTCTAGACCTGTAATAATCAAATAATTTTAAATATTTACATGCAAGATTGTCATGCACGGGTTTCTGTTTACATTTTTCTTGCCTGGAAATTAGCTCAATTAACCCGCTGCTGTAACAGAGCTGGGCAGCTAGGTTATATTTCATTAAAGGGCAACTCATCATTTTCACAGAATGGGCGGAGATGTTTGGTTGTGGGGACAGCAAGGCTTGGCAATATTTTCTAACTTGCCTGGAAGACAGCAGAGGGCTTGAAAAATAAAAAAAGACGTTATATATTTAGTCTTGATGAAGGACTGGTTACCCCACCATTTACTCAATATACTGATTAAAAATGCATTTCTGTCTATTTTTTAACCCAATGCAGGTTAAATTTTTAACCCAATGCTACTTCTGATGCCACTTCTAGCATGTTCTTAACTTTATCATACAGGACGGCTATCAAACGCACATAAGAACATTGCATTGCTGACCTGAACTAAAACAAACAGCAATCTATTTTGGCTACGCTGCACTGCACACTGCCGCACTAGTTACCATAAAGATTATAGTTACCGTAAAGATATTTTTTTGATTATAGGTTATTATACAGTGAAGATTATAGGTTGTTATACAGTAGTTTTATTCCATGTCTGTTTATGGTTATTTAAATTTGATTGTAGATATAACAGAACAGACACATTAGGATTTAACCTGTAGTGACAAAATGCAGAGAAAAAGCCCAGAGGTGGAGGAACTGCTAGTCTCAGTACCAGACTCTAAGTTTCACAAGAACACGTTGATTTGTGGTTACTTTAAAGATTTCTGACTGCTCAGGCTGTCCATCACTCAAATAAGCCAATGCAGCAAGTAGTGCAGTGTTTAACAGCCACAATGCAGCAAAGATTGGATATTAGGGTAAAGTCACCGGAGAGAATTCATTCTGTCTGACTCTGGTTCAGCAAAAATAATGACCGTCTTCCTGGTCATGACTGATTTCACAGGGGTGGTGCTGTGCAATCGAGCAATACTCCAACACCTAAAAGCAAGGTTATGATATTATACAGTTACAGCAATGTATAAATGCATGCACTGAAAAATTGTGTACTTGTTGTGCACCAGGTCAGTGCATCCACCCTGCTGATGTAGTGCCATATCATTCGCCTGCTTATCTGAGTACTGAGTGAGCTACATCAATCTCAACTACAACCACTAACAGTGCACACTAACAAGAAAAGGCCTCATCGCTCCTGTGTGCGTGATGGATGAGGTCACGCCTCATTAGACTACCATATGTCTTCTCTTATCACTACCACCTGTCCACTGATTACTGCCAGAGAGAGAGAGAGAGAGAGAGAGAGAGAGAGAGAGAGAAAATATTCTGGGCTTCAACAGCATTTACAAATCTCTTTGTTACATAACTTTAAAAGGTTGATGTTAGATTTTAATGCAAAATCCATAAAAAAGAGAAATGACCCAGTCTTACATTCAACAAGGCCTTGCTCTTTAGGTCTTTGGGGCTGGTTTGGGAGTACCATGGTGTTAAAAGCTAAAACAAGGCCTTCCTTTAGATACAATTTCTGTTCTAAAAGTGTAAATCCATTTTAAGGTCAGACTGCTGTGACTGCCAAGAGCATCCCAAATCCACAGTAGATTTACACCAGAGAGATCTAGCATTTATCCCAGCTCATGCTGGCTTCCTTCCCACTGGGAGTTTGGCCATGTTCTCTGTATTTCAACTGCATGAAACAGCAAAGCAGTAGAACGTTAGCGTTTCAGCTTCCTGCATAAGGAAAAACACAGGACTCTATCCTGATAGATGTGCTTTAAGGGGAAGTGTGCATTTAAGGGTAAGACAGTGGTGCCCTGCCAGTATGGCACGAGAAAAGCAAACACTCTTAGAAAAAAGGTAATGAACAGTACCTTTGCTTATCACTGGAGTGGTTTCATGGTATGTAGCTATACTATGCACCTTTCTGCAGGGAAAGTAGGTAGTTTTATGTAGCTTTATATAGCTTTAAAATTATGTAGCTTTAAATTTCATTTAAAGAAATGGTTCTCCAGTCCTCCAGTTCTCAGGATCCACTGAACTGCTCAGTTTGAAGTTTTTACAATTCCCAACATCTGATCCAACTTATGAAGGGGCTTGATAACTAGATCATTTGGATCAGTTGTGTCAGGCTCTTCAGAACAGTGGTTCCCCCAAAGTGGAGCTGGGAACCCCTGATGATCTTTAGGGCCCAGTTATACACCTTAAATAGGGTACACTACATTCACTTTCACAGGGTAAAGATACACTATATGGCCAAAAGGTTGTGGACACCTGACCATCACACCCATATGTAGGCCTTTCCCAAACTGTTGTACAAATTGGAAACATGCAACTGTCTAGTATGTCTTTGTATGCTGTAGCATTAACATTTCCTTCCACTGGAACAAAGGGGCCCGAACCTGTTCCAGCATAACAGTGCACCTGCTGCACAAAGCGAGCTCCATGAAGACATGGTTTCCCACATATCCTCACAGCCACATTCCAAAATCTAGTGGAAATCCTTCCCAGAAGACTGAAGGTTATTATAACAGCAAAGAGGGAACAGCTCAATATTAATGCCCATGGTTTTGGAATGGGATGTTCAATACTCAGGTGTCCACATACTTCTGGCTATATAGTATAAATATCAAAGGTATAAAAGACGGTGAGGTTGCATCCCAGTTTTTCTGAGTGTACAAGATTTCAGCTATGAATTATTTCCAGTTTTCTAAAGTACAGCTGTACTAGACATCTGTAGAAAACACGCTGTGCTTCTTGCGTGGTTTGTTGCTCACAGAGCCCAATGTTAAATGTTAAGATATGCTTTACTCTCAGTTTATAAAAAGTTATGGTTTTACTCAAAGATAGGCTATAAATTAAATTTTATGTTGGTGGCGTAATTGGTCACACATTCAATTCAGAATACGCTGCGAGAGAACATGTCTTGAGCAGAGCTTTGTAAAAGCATGAAAGGAAATCAAACATATTAATAAGGATACAGTGACCACTTTTGGTAGAAATCATCTTTAAAGTGTCTAGTATCTATATTTTAATACGATTATACTGCCACATTTATGTTACCATCACAGGAGATGGAAACAGTGGCCAGTGTGATAACACATGGCTCATTTTAAATAGATCAACTGGCTGCTGGTAATCATAACTATCTGTGTTGCATAATTTTTCAAAAAAAGTGTACAAGCTCATAAAACAGTTCTACTGTTAATATCTTTAGTTTGTGATTATTGTTTGCTTAATATGCTAAAATTACTGCACAGTTTCCCACAACAATTCTGAACTAATATTAAATTAAGTTGTGTTGTTCCAATGAGTAAAATTCATATACTCACATAGACGGGAAATGAATATTTGGGCTTAATTTAAGAGACACTAACATCAGTAAGAGCGAGTCTGGCCACTGGATAGCTGGAAGGAACAAACTGAGCTGCAGAAGTACAGCAGTGCCTTTGTTCCTTTGCTGCAAATCAACTTTCAGGGTCAGTCTTTTCCCGTGACGCTGCTCTGAACAGACTTTTCATTTTTACGGTGCTCCTTAAATAAATAATTAGGCGAATGGTTGGTGGATTCACAGTGGAGGCCCAGCCTGAGTCTGGCAGCATGTGATCAATCCACACAGAGAGATTACACTGACCAACTCGACCCATTTACACTTTCTGTTAACAAGAGGGAAAGTGGATTAAAAGATGGCCTTTAGAATACTTTTATTCCCTTAAGACACAGAGACGCAGTGTAGCATGGGGACTGAGCCTTCATGCCACGTTTCAAACAAGAGTGCTCTTTCTCTTTCTGCCTCCGCACACAGAAAAAAAAGGCGCTGAAGGACTCAGGCCCAGTCACCAGGCTTCCCCGGGATGTTTAAGTCATCACACCACACCGGGAAGGGTGCACAAAGACTTCTCTCAGTCTCTCACACTCTCCCTTCCCTTTACGGCTCATGCACAAGCTTGGCAGAACTACTGGCTCTTGTGAGAATCAGAACGGAAAGAGAGAGTCCATCCTGCAGCTTGCTCTCTTCTCACAAGCAGTGAAAGAAAAGCAGTTGGAAAACACCTCACGTTTTCACAATGACTCTCACAGCAAGCACAAAGAAAACACTTGCAGAATCAGGGACTAGGGAAGTAAACGCCAAGCCCTCACTCTCTATTCCTTTAAATTCCTTTGTGCAATTGCATCTGGCTTAGATGAAAGCTATAAAAATATGTTTCCTGGAGCAGAGAGGACAAGTAGGTGGTTTTCTCTGATGAGCACGCAGATACCGTAATTAGATTAAGACTCAGAACTTTGGTAGTCCCACGCAAATTGGTGAACAGTCTAGGTCTAAAGTATTAGATCAGCAGAGATAAAATCCGAGTTTCTCACTGATGATAATGATGACTGATTAGGTAATCAGCTGAATCTTACCTTCTCCTTTGCCTCGTTCAGCAGATCTTCCACCTCAGAGAAGCTGAAACTAGCCACCGTGATGAAGTCACTGACCACAGGGATGAACTTGTCCCCTCGGTCACGTGGCCGGCTCTGCTGATACTGCAGCTCCTGTGGGTTAACGACAAGGGAAACAAAACAATCTAAAACAATCCAGATCATATTTCTCTTGCAGTTTTCTACTGTTTCCTGCTAATCATTTGTTAATATAGTGCTTTGGCCTTCTGGCATCTTCATGCCATGCTGTTAAACCATCCACATGCTGCTGTTTTCAATTTCCATGATTAATGCACATTCTCAATTCTGAGTCATGGCTTTGCTTGACCTCGTTCCTCTACATGCCTCTCTCTTAATTGCTTACTGAATACGTCCATAGGCATACATCACTGATAATTGCCTTGCTCTCATTTAGAGCAGTGAGACCATGATTCGAGCAGCCTTTCCATTCTGAAACTGTGTAAAAATGAAGAGAAGCAGCACACTGCAGAGCGTGACTTGTCCGAATTCACAGCTGAACAATGCGTCCACTAAACTATCAACTCCTAACTGATTGTAACACATTTGCACAAATGGGAGAAGCTGTAATCATGACCAGAGACAGCTGCACACACATGCGTACAATGGGAGTGCTACTAGCTTGTCAGACAAAATCTTTCTTGCTTTCACCATCACAGGCTTCTCTTTCATTTTAAGATGCTTTTAGAAGAATAGTTTAGAAAAATAATACACAGTATCTGTTCTACTGTAAATGTAATCGATCAGCCAAGACATGTTTAATATCCATTTGCTTCTTCATCGTTGTATTGGAAGCTAATGTACCTAACAAGTAATGAAACTCTCACTCAATGTCTTTTCCATAAAGGACACCACGATAAATAACATAATCTTTAATTAAACAATTTGTAAAATTATTCAAATATGTCAAATAAAACAGAACTACATTATCCCAAGTATATTATATTGGGCCCCACCTCTGAAACCAGTATAGTCTCTGAATGCTGAAAGTTATGCAGATAGCAATTTAATTCCACTCTGAACTTAAATTTGTAGATCTGCATTATTCATGATATTTTACAAAACAAATCTTTAAAATTGAGGTACACTTGTAAGAAGATTGGGGCATTTTCAGAAAAAAAGACAGACTTCCAGTGTAAAACTAAAGAAGCAGACATTGGATACCAAATATTTCTTGGCTGATTGATTACTTTTGGGGTAAGTGGAAAATTGTGCAATTTGATTTTTCACTGAACCATTCCTTTAATTGGCAGCATTATTTAAAGGCTTAAAGGCTTGGGAGACTTTCATTTTGCTACAACAGAATGCCAGTAAAGTCCCTCTGTATTGTTCATAATAGAAATCTGAATAAGCCACAGGAATGTATAATAGAATACTCACTGCTTCCAGAGCCTTCAGTCCACTCTTTATACTGTAGACGTCCTTCTCCAGTTCAGCCAGACTGTGCACAAAGCAACAACAAATCAAACAACAGCCTCCAGATCAAAACGTTCTCAGTGCTCATAACTCACCAAATTAGGCACAATCGCCAAAGTTCAGTTTTTATATTAAAAGGAATAAAAAAATGGACAATAAGGTTTTAAATAATGATTATACTCATATTTATGTTTTAATACTACATTATACCACAGCCCTGTTGAACTGCTGAATGTGACAATCAGAAGTTGTTGATTAATTTTTTTTATAACAGCAGCTCTGACAGAAGTGCCAGCTATAATTCAAATCACAGTTTATACTAATGCGCTATGGTAACATCTATTTCACAAGGACTTGAATCGCGGATGCTCCGCATAATCTAATAATAAACAGATTTTAAAATGTGCTGTTATATAACAAAGAAAAAAAGGATATTTGTTTATATGGTCACGTTTTGTGCAAGGAGACATTTAACATTTATGGAAGGAGTCTCCAGTGTCCATTTTCCGTCACAGGAAAGTCTTCAGGACAGAGGAGTTTGCATTTTCCTCTTTCGCAGTAATATGACAATCTACTTTTTTAAATGAACCTTTCTTGTGGACACTCCACAACATTAAATGTAGCTATAAATGGATAAAAAGTATGTGACAAATAAAATATTGTAATTGTTGGCGAATTCCTGTGATATAAGAGGAATAAAACATTTCTGGATGTGCTGCTACAGGAAAATCAGCTTTGGGGTGGTAACAGTAACTTTGTTTCACCACCATGTTGTTGATTATTTTCCTGTTGCCCTGTTGTCTTTTATTCTTTATTAATATCTGCTTAAGAGCTGCTTAAGGTGAATGTGTGACTCACTTGACTTTTGCTGCCTCTGGTACACTGAGCAGATCCCGCTGGACGTTGAGGGTGTCGGGATAGTTCTTCTCAAAAATCATGATCAGGTAGTGCAACATGGTGATGTTTCTGTGAGAGACGAGCATACAGTACGTGAACACTCCACTCCTTCACATCACTAACACATGGCTTCATATGCAAATCGTTGTGAATCATTAATTTTAACCTGAAATATTTTGATCTCATTAGATGTAGATATCAAAATGTTAAAGTATAATTAAAAAAAAAAACCCTTTTGTGTTCCAGATGATCTTTAACAGGGCAAAACTTGACTCTGATTGGTGCTAATGAGTTCTTATAACCAAAACAATTATAAATGAGTACATTTACATGTAAAATCGTTTAGTAACTACAAAGAAACATCTGATTTCATCAGTAATTCAGTCAACACATTTATGTGCACTTATGTAATCTGATAATGGAAAAATTCTGGGTCTATGTTATGAAATAATTGGATATCCTTTTTTAAAAAAAACATGGTACCAATGCCCATGAATTCATTTATTAAGAATGATATGATATAAAATTCCTGCTAAATATCTATTTGGGAGTTTTTGTTTTTAAACAGTAATTTGAATAATAATGCTATCCTTCTTCAAGTAGTAAAATGTTTTACAGTGTTCACATACACAGATATAGGAAAACTAAAAATATCTTATTAATGGTGTAAATACTAAGCTCCGACTGTCTTTAATCTGCTATAAGATACGTATAGGATGCTGTTTACATGACCACTTGATTAATCTGGTAACTGCACTTATGATGCCATGAATATTTGAGTAGATTTAGTGACACTATATTACTCAAGGGCTAATTACACCCAACCACAGTGTCCCATAGTGCAGCAATCGCTCAAGTCACATTTCAAATGCAGCACTGACCTGTCTATGCTTGACTTGGTGTCTACAATCTTGTTTAGGCTGGAAACTTTGAAGCCATAGGCATTCCCTCTCTGGCCTTTGTTCAGGAAGTTCCCAAAGGCCAGGACCACCTCCAAAATCTGAGTCAGACGTTTACTCCTCATCACCTCACGGGACGCACACACAATAGCTGAGGACAAAGCAGACGTGGGAAAATGAAGAAAACTGACTTTCTTGACATCAGTTAAGAGAATGCACAGTGTACATGCAGTTAAGAGAGTTTGGATTAATAATTATAAAGACAGCTATAAACAATTAAACAATATGTACATTACTAGGTTATGATAAATAAGGAATAAAACACTCGGAGGCATGCTGTCAAATGCTGCCGGAAAATAATCCAAGACATGGGTGGTGTGATGCCACGACCAACTCGAAGTGAATTATTTTCCTATCAGCAAGACCCCAAGTGTTTTACTCATTGATTATACATAGGCTTAAATTATATAAATGTCCAGGACCTGTGAATGAGTTGTTACTATAGAAACAATAAGGTATTAGAAAGAGCATGTAATAATAATATAAACTTATCATCTGAATTACAGCTATCACTACTACTACTGTCAGAGCTGCTGTGATAGAAAATTAAGTAATATCATCTGACCAATCAGGTTTGAGAATTTAACAGCACTGTGGTACAAATCTGCAATATTTGCACAATCACCTTGACCTTATTTTCCATAAAATGTCTATAGTATCATTTTCACATTGATTCGCATCGCACAAAAAGAAATCAGACGCTGCTTTGCTGGTTACAGAGCTTATGGATCTTACAGACCACTCATGTTGACATCAGTCCTACATTATGAGTGCAATCCTCCCTAAAACAAACTCCTCCATCACTCACTCAATCATAAATGGGCCAAAACAAGATTTAATCAAAGCAATCAATACCAAACCACACATATGTTGCAAAAGGTTTCAATAAGACAAGGCTATCGTTCCCTTTTCATTCTTTTCACCAAAATGAATTTCTCAGGAACACACAAAGACAAAACCACCAAATTTCCCGAGAAAGCCCCTGGCATCAGACAAAACCATTACTTAACCTCAATGTCCACTATAAGCCAGATCATGTATATATAAATTTCTTCATCAGTGTGTGTTTGAGGATGAATTGGTCTCAACTCTGATCTCTCCTCACTGTACTGGGATTCCCATCATGAGCTCCCATTACTGAATCATCACACAGCTCTGACGCCTGGCCACAAGTTTCTTCTCACTCATACAAATCACACTCCCAAAGAAGCATGGTTAAATTTAGACTCAGCCTCCAACTCATGGTTCTCTAAAAACTCTAAACGCCTCTGATTTTGACATGAGTGAACATGCGAGGGTGGGGTGGTTCGCAGATCCTGGGCCAGCGTTTGTTGTTTCTTTCCATTGGTAGTTAAAGCCATTCTCCATAGACTATAAAGCCACTCTGGGCATTAGTCTTCCACTGTGTGGCCTCTCAGATTTATGCTCTCATACAGGACATGACAGATGCATGAAGGGAAAGTGCAGGATTGTTAGTTGATAAAACACACTAACATTTGTGGCTTGTTAGAGTTTCAGTTGTAAATGGTGTGTTTGCATGACGTGCGGTGCAGAGACCGAACTCTTCCAACACATCAACCTATTTTTCAGTCAGACGGGTGTCTTGAGGTGCTGCAGTGCCCTTGAAGGTGAGGTAAACTGTTAATGAGGTCTACATGAGCCACATGCCAGAGTAGATTCTGTTCATGTAGTGAACACCCACTGACATGCACAGATACACATAGAGTGGCTTGCATGCGTATTGTTTAGAATTACCCTTGGCGTCTTGGTGGTTCCTCTGACTAATCCCCTATTTACCTGGTCACTGACTTTTGGTGGACGGCCTCCTCTAGACAGAGTTGCAGTTGTGCCATATTCTTTCCATTTTGTTAATAGTGGAGTTAATGGTGCTCCACAGGATGAATTTTGTTCCAAATGTGTTTTGACAGCTCTTTGTTCTTCATATGATATTTGATTAGTTATGTTCTCTAACAAAGTCTGTGGCCTTCCAGGAACAAGTGTATTACAATTGAGATCATGTGACACTATAATTAGACACAGTTGGACTCCATTCAACTAATTATGTGACTTCTGAGGGGACAGTTTGCATTAGTACTAATTTAGGGATTTCACAACTGGGGTGAATACTTATGCAATCAGATATTTTATGTTTTTTGATTTGCAAATAAACTATATTGATTTTATTTTCCCCCAGGTCAATATTGTGGGCTATTTTGTGTACTATTATTACTAACATAAAATCCCAATTAAGTCCATTTCAGTTCCAGGTTATAAACTATAAAGTGTGGGAAAGTTCAAGGAGGGTGAATATTTATGTAAGCCAATGTACTACCCTGCTAATCCTTACCAGCCCCCACACACACAATTCCATTTGCATGAAGTGTATTCTAACTCTTTGATGCAATGAGCCTTGTTCATGAGAGCAACTCTCCTCAACATTTGCCAGCTTTCCAAAACAGCCTCCCTGGCAACTCGAGAGAGGTTCAAGCACCAGAGACACACATACAGAGCCATACACACATTCTCTCCATCATAGGTATTGATATTGTACTATTTTGAAAATGAACTTCTGGGGACCATTTTTCGCAAGCATAGTAGTATAATCGTATTATAAATGATTGTTAATTTGATTGGACGGAAGCCAGTTCTTTTCTGTAACTACATATTTGCTGTTTACATGATTGTATGTATATAAAGGCACTGGCATGGGTAGAGTGAAGCAACAGGGGGTGTGAGATGCACCACACATGGTGAGATGTGAAATGATACCACACATCAGACTCCATCTTAGTGCGAACAGGTTAATCCTGTATTTTCCTGACTTTAAGCTGTAAGTCCCATTTCTTACAACCTCATTTTGTTGATGTATGTAATTCACCCAATTAGTAAGTGATGAATAAAACACTTTGGGACATGCTATAATAGGAAATTAATCAAGGACGGGGGTAATTATATCCTAAAACAGCATGCCCTGAAGTGTTTTCGTCCTCTTATACCACAGCACCATTTTTTAATATCATTTTTGATTATAAAATGATATGATATTTTTTAAAATGAGTTTATAAGTTTTTAAAGTCCTCATGACTGACCATTAAAAAGGGCTAACACTGGAGACTCCTTCCATAAATGTTATGACAGAAAGCACCATATCAACAATTACTGTATATGTTTTCTTTGCATAACAAAGAAAACATATACAGTATTATACAGTATGTTATTTCTTTGAATAACAACACAATTTTAATATGTTTATTTATGTGGCGCATCTGCCATACAAGTCCCTGTAAATCAACTGTTACTACAGAAATATTAGTATTACCACAAGCATGTTACTTACCCTCCACCTTTGGCTTGGTCTCTGCAAGTCGTTCTGCAAACTTCTTTTTGAAGAACAGCGACTGGAGCCTCTGCTGGTAGTGATCAATCCTAACCAGGAGTCAGGCAGAGGTAGAAAGACAAAAAAAGGAAAAAGAAAAGAATAATCAGTCTCCACAGGAGAGTCATTTCAAAGAAAGTTTGGCTCTCCCACACAGATTCCTGAGCTTTTATCCCTAATGAGCTGCTGCAAACTCTGTGCACTCGTGGAGAATCATGATGCAGGGACCCCCCTCTGCTGAGAAGGGGGAAGAAAAAGGGTGGAAGAGTAGCAGGATGATTTCAAAGCGTAGTTATCCATACTGAATGATAAAGAGGGAAAATAATAGTGCATTTTGGGGGCGCCGGTGAGACTAGACGAGAGGTTGTGGAAATTTCAAGAGACCACAGGCTATTGAGGAGGTTCCCATTTTATAAAAGTCAAAACATGCCATTAGCAATCAAGGACACCACAATGAGGGGATTTTTTTTTCTTGGATTTTTGTTTGATAAGATGTTTTTAATGCACACTTACACTGTTACCATCAAAGTTTCTCTTCACCTCAATTTGACCACAAGGTTAATTTACCCAAACAAGCCATCTGTACCTGCTCATGTCGTAGAGGAAGCGGTCAGCGCGTGCCATGCGATCCAGCTCATGCTTGTGTTCCTCCAGAAGGTCAATGTCACTCTTTTCAGGAACAAACTTTAACAGCTGCCAAAAAAAAGCATTACACAATACCATAGATTCAAATCAGGATATTATGTAAGGAATAAAACAATTCAGGTGTTTGTGCTTGTTGTAGTAAAATAATCAAAGTCAGGGTGGTGTGATGTGGCCCAACAGGTCATATCTTGTTAAAAGATTTATCTACAGCCAAGTCTTTATCTCTCTCAGAGGCAACTAGATAAAACATCCTGGTATCACTCTTCACAAGAGTGTTTGGTATGCATTAGAGGAGCTGAAAATTTTGTTCTTGAAATAATGACTTGTTTTAGAGGGACATTTCTATAAATGATTGAGTATATATAAAAATTGTTGTGCGTTCACATCCACAATAATAATTCCCATTTATTCTCATAAAGGGTGCCGATAAATCTGATCACAACAAGTGTGAGATCAGCTTTATAAGCGTTTAAGTACCTGCTCTAACATATCTTTAGCCAGCTCCTCTCTCTCGTCCATTTCCAGAATGGCTCTCTTGATCTCCTCATTGCTCATTTTCAACCTGCATGGGCAGAAATGATTAGAAATGATCAGAAATGATGACACAAGCAATATCAGGAATCACTTTAAACATCACACGTTCACGTGTGTGTATGGACTTACACACAACAGCGTGTTCAGGTTAATCAATGTCGTGCTCTGTCAGCTGTGATCAATAGCTATTGAGTGCATACTCATGGCCTCATTAGGATGTTACTGTACATGCCCCCTGGGTCAGTTTGTGCTGTTTTCTCAAAAAAAAAAAAAAAATGTGGAAGAAACAAACTGGCTGTTCTTTTATCCCTAAAGTTTAGATATGCACACTTTCAAGTAATCCTACCTTGCAATCTAAAAACGCTGTAAGACTGCACAAGCAACACTTAAATTTTAATGTTGTGCTACATGCTCTAGATTTACCCTGAACAGAAATAAATACCCCATATCTGACACAAAGCTTTCCTGCATTAACACAAATTCTATATGACTGATGTTGGATTCTCATAAATATCAATTTATTGGAGAATCCATGCACAGCCCCCGATTTCCCAACCATGAAGTCAATATACAGAACAAAGGTTATATTAATAATTTAATGTTTTTTTCCCCCTAAAAACATTGGACAATTATACAGTAAATCCTAAACCATTCAAACATTCCTAAAATATCTGCTGTCAGTAATCCAGGTCAGAAAAAAAAAATTCAAAAATATTAAATTTACAAGCTTTTAAAAAGATACAAAGACAAGGTCGACCCTGTTTAATCTTAACTTATAAATTCTTACATGTGATTACTAAAAGTTCCTCTCCGTAGTTTCATGAATATATTTTAAGAAGAAACTCTTAGCTAGGAACTTTTAGTTCTATTTAGGACATCTCTTAGTAGTAAGAGGTATGTAATTTGTGCCGGATCATGCCGGAAGAGGATCCAGCACCTCTATGCTCAGGAACTTGTATACCGTATTCAAATTTAAAACAAATAAATACATAAAATAAGAATGTGATAATAATAAAATCATTTTAAATTTCTCTATGTGTCACCTCACTTTTAAAAATACAGTAGGCTTTTTCCTGCCTGTCCATTTGCCAGATCATCTCTCCATTGGTGTTCCAGTATCTCATGTATTACAAATTAAGCGCTGGTGGTAAGATAACATTTTCTATGAAATTCACCCCTAAACATTATGAACCATAACAAAAATGTAAATAAGTTTTCCTTTTATGGGTGAAGTGACACCCTGAGAAGATAATGTCCATGAGAATAATGTAAGTTTCTCCCTGTGCAATGCATCTTTGTACAATTATTTATTATATTTCAAATTTGCATATTCATTCTTTGTACATTAGTTAAACATTAGAAGAAACTATGTCACTGCGACAAATTCGTTGTTGTTGGTTGTTGTTTGCATAGTTAAGTTGTGTGCTGTGTGCATGGTTGAGAGTCATATTCCTTGTGTGTTTAGGCACACTCGGGCAATAAAACTGATTCTGAATGAAAGTACTGCGTCAACATTGCTGAGTCATGGTTAAGTACATACTTGGAGAGTAAGATAACACAGTTCTGTGCCCGCCGCCCATCGATGACGGACAGCTCCTTCACTTTCCTTGAGCTTAGATACAAGTCATCCATTGAGCCAGTCTCCTTCTGCAGAGAGCAAGAAAGTGAAGTGAAGTGAAGCGAAGTGAAGAGACGAAAAATCAATCGGCAGAACACATAAAATGGAGTACTTTAAGCACAGGTTGACATCTTACATTAAAATCTATGAGCTTTCATTAAGTAAGGTTTGGATGGTGTAATTTAAAATAAACTGGCCAAACATTTTCATGGCAAAATGTCTAAGGAAAAAAACATACAGGTAATATCTGTGATACACTGCTTCCCCTCCTGAATCTCATGATCTCATACCCAGATGGTATGAGTGTGGTAAAAGCTTCATATACCCCTGTATCACCATCGCAGGGATTCTGAAGCCATATTTTACAATCATTCCGGTGAATGAAAAAATACTGGTGCTGAATTAGATAAACAGAGGAAGCTGTGACAAAATGTAGTAAGCCACAAAACGGACATTAGATCCATAACTTTCCATAAAACACTAGATGGACAGGAAACAGCTCCAGGATTCAGAGCAGACGGTTAAGTGAGGACCGTGTGACGGAGGCTGCTGAGGTGAGGATGTTTAAAGTACAGTGAGCTATTTATGGGTGAAAGCTTTTCCTCTGCTCTGTACGCAAGTACAAGAGTGATTCAACAACCGCTGAACGGGCTTCCAAATAAGGCTCACTGCTTCCATGGCTGTGGCTGATGGGATTTGGGTTTGGCGCGAGGTCAGAAGACTACTCCTACTCACTTTAAGGCCTTGCCAAAACATCACTCACTACCAACTCGGCATATGGGTTGGACAGCAGAAAACTAACCTTTAGGAAATACTGAGCTTATTGACTATTATTGCAGTGATTTAGCTAAAAATGTAAGAGAGAATAAAACAGAAAAAAAACAGCAGTCACAATCATCAGAAATGATTTTTTTAACGTCTTCAGTAAAAATGTCATTGGTGCATTCACCAAATCAAGTCTAATATTACTACAAAGCTGTTAAACCAGTGTGTAAAGGTCTAAGCAGCAATTCTGGCTCAAGTTAGGAAGACAAATTGTGAAGTTTAAAACTCCACGAAACACACAAACACGTGTGTTCAACATGACTGACAGTTAAGTAGAGAAATGTTGTTCTGTCTGTTTGGATGCTGGTGCTCCACATCATTTGTTTTTCTCCTCCTGATCATGGGGTACCACCTCTGAGCATACATTTTATTTTATTAACAGCAGCAATAATGTACGTTTTTACTTAAAAAATAAATAGGACTTAAAGATCACTGATTCCACCTTTAAGTATTTAACACGGATGTGAAAATATCACAAGTCTGTAGTTTTATACTCTAATGCCATTACACTAGCCCCCTAAAACCTTAGACATAAAACAAAAACACTACTGGGATGCATACACAAGTACATATATTCATATTCATGAGTCATATTCATGTTGGTGTAAAATTTGCTGACCCCACCTTTAACTTAACCACACTAACACACTTATGATAACTGATAAACCTTCAAACTAAGTAAAAGCAGTTTTAAGGTCGTGTGAAGACTGTGTGGCTGGCAGCAGATTGTGGGAAAAGGCACAAGGCCAAAGGCAGTGACTACACAAACTAAAGACTCACCTGCTTGAAGGATTGGTTAGTGAGCAGCTCCTGGTCAGGCAGATGGAGAGAGCAGCACAGAAGAAAAAAAAACATTGGAAGACATGCAGTGATTAGCGTCACAAGCAGCAGAACTACAGAAAAAAAGGCTCAGCCAGAGCTGGGCTGCAGATTCAGCTACACACGCAGAGCCACAGATTCTCAGTACTGACGCTGTCAGAGACAAATAAACTAGCCATGTAAGTCAATATGATATGATGTATCTGAATTGGAAATGGCGGTGTCATGGTCTCTGCTGTTGGCATGGTCAGTTAGCACAATGAAAGCGCTACAGATTCTACTCCATGCTTAAGCTCTTTATCAGGTCGAACACAACAAGCCATTCAGCAGAGAACAGCTGCTGTAAATGTGTGGTGGTCTGGGAAAAACCGTCGTATGTCACTGTGACTGAATCCTGACAAACAGCCAAAAAAAAAATCAGGCCAAATTTTTTTTTTCTGTCTACAACCTACACTGATACTTCAACTTTCAGGAAGCAAAATTATATTTCACCAAAATGACATGGAAATGTTTTTTATTTACTTTTTAATCTTGCCATGGCTATCTTCTTGCAAAGATCATGTTGGGTAAGGAGACAGTTTAACAAACAAAGTAGAAAAAATACTCAGTCTGCCTGAAGATGTCTAAAGCCTTGCTATCTAAGTGAATGGCATGGAAACAGACATAAGCTTAATCAATTCTGTTTGTAATCAGATGCTGGCTGTCAAAATGTCTGTTATGCTTCAGCACTGCATTCAGAATGGAATATGTAAATGCTATTTTCTTTCTTTTCCCGTTTGGGGGTAATGAGATATTAAAATGATATAGCTTCTGGTGGAGATGCATGCAAAAGAGAAACAAATTCGGGTTTACAAAGGCCTGCTTTTTTTTTCAGAACTATACAGTATATAGTAGAAAATGTCAAATTTTCAGCATGTGAAGGGTTCTCCCAGGTTTGCCACACAAACATGACTCTACAAGGGCAAGGCTTTTAAGTTCCTACTGTAGATCTCCTTTTCACACACTATCAAACATGGCACAATATGCAAATTATCATCATTATTGCAAATTAGTTCTAACACAAACAACATATTCAAATCCTCCATACTTGCTGCCTCTGATAAGCTGAAAACATCTTCTCAATATCTTTCAGGTCAAGAACTTTGAAAGCCCGGAGGTCATCGATGTCGTGCCAAATGGTACCAGTGATCTTGTTCTGTAAAAAAGAAGGAATGAGTCATTGGGAGAGAGGAGGAATCTATAACTCAAAAATAATGACTGAAAATTGTTTGTCATTTTAAGATTTTTCCTAGGAGACCAAGCCAAAGCATGACGCAATGTTTGCCCAACATTGCCCAACCATGCTATTTATTTTAGGCTGATTCATGACGTTTAAGTGAGCCTTTTGGTTTGTTTAGTCATTACAGTGCCATGATGTGCTCACCTCGCCCAGCTTGGCCCAGTTGAAAGACTTGAGTGGGTGTGATGGCTGTGGGATGCTCTTGCTGCGCAGGCTCGTGCTGCTGCTGAAGGAAGCGGGCGCCGGTGGGAGTGGAGCACCGGAGAAGATGGGTGGAGCTCCAGGAGGAGGAGGGGGAGCCCCTGGAGGAGGTGGTGGTGGAGGAGGGGCTGGGCAGAAGGGGAGTGGAGGTGGAGGCGGAGGGAAACCGGTCATTATTGGAGGAGGAGGAGGAGGCATTGGACCTCCAGGTGGAGGAGGAGGAGGAGGGAACGCCATACTTCCATTCTAAATCAGAAACAAGTAAGACAAATCATTAATATGCTAAATATATTTGAGATTAGTGGAACAAATATGATTATACCATCCTGAACTATTCATTCCATAATTACCTGAACTAATAAAGGCGTCCTAAGCAAAATTTTGTGGGGGAAAAAAAAATCCATGTTCAGAGAGGCCATACAGAATGCCTTACAATGCCTAGCTCAAGACCACTAAATGCTTATACCTACATGCATAAGACTTGTCAATCATCTGTACATGATTTTATATTGTCAATAAATGCGAATGCAATTTTATTATTACGAAACACTAGAAGCTCATATGGTAGGTACTGTCAGTTATTATGTATTCTATATAACAAATCTAAATGTATTTATAAGGCATAACGAATATTTGATTCCTATTAAGTGTTGTCACTGCAGCATTTTTTTTAATATTGTGACAAGCAAGTGTTGTTTGTCATAAAATATAAGAGCTTATCCTCAAAATATAGAAATGAAAGCAAAATGACACCATCTTGCATGTAGCTGGACAGTTCAGGGTTTTAATCCTTGCTGAAGGGCCAATCAGTGTCTCTCTGATGGTCATGAGATCTAAACTCACAGCCTCACTAATACAAAACAACAACCACTGAGGTCCTGTTCCAGTTTAGAAAGTTACATGAGCAGAAAAAGAGTACTCACTGAAATATCGCTAATCCGAGAAGACAGGTCTAAAACTTGCTCCCTGGCAGAGCGCAGCTCTACTCCTTCTCTCTGTAGCTTGTCTTTCATTTTATTCAGAGTCTTCATCATGTCTTCTTTCTCTTGCGTTTTGATCTCACACTCTCTCTCCTTCCTCTCAAGACGGGCCATGAGTTCTGTATGCTCTAAAAGAACAGATGTATACAGTATGTACATATACAGTCAGTAAAAAAACTTTATCAGCACCTGAGGTTTTATTACCATTTTACAATTTAATAACTGTTAGTCTCACACACTCAATGAAACAGTACAGATAAATAAGCAAGGAATTAAACACAATGGGGTGTGCTGGTGTAGGAAAATAGTCTACAATAGGTTGGTGTCATTGGTCAAATGTTTTCTTCCTCTATTCCATGCCAGCGGTAACTTTTTTTTTCATTTATCAAAGACTGACATGTAATGTTTAGAAACATCCAGGAAACAAGTTCCTGTTATCACTTTGCTATAGCAGCTATAAACAGTCGCTCCCTCACCAGTTGCTTTTTTTAAAAAAAATCTAAATTAATAAGCTAAAATTGGAGCTTGTCCTGTTACTAAGAAACAACAAAGTTCTCTGTGCTAAAGAATTTCCCATGTTAGAATACTTACAAGTTTCAGCTTTACCTCTAACGGTTATTAGGCTCCTTCCAAATATGCTGAATAAACTCCTCACAGAAATGCTCACCATAATCCAGTAATCAAATTTCACAAGTTTTTTGACCCATTTATGTGGCGTGTCTAACACATAGTCTTTGTGTTAGTTACTATAGAAACGATAGCATATTAAAACAACTGAATTAATATAAACCTGTGAATTGAATTACAACGGGCACTACAGTCACAGTGGCTGTTCTAGAAAATGGTTCACCTTCTGACCAAACAGATTTGAGAATTCAACAGTGCGGTGGTATAAAGAAATTTATCAATGGAACGAGACCACCACTGAGCAGCAGTGATACTAACATGGACAGTGCTGGTACAAGCTAGGTGTACCTAATAAACTGGCAACATATTGTGTACTGTATGTTGTGTGCTACAAGTAACTACTACTACTACTACTACTACTACTACTACTACTACTACTACTACTGTTTCTACTCAAAATCAATAATGGTTACATAATTTTCCTAATTTACCAGTTCTTTACTTATATCTTCTCTTTTGTCAAAAGGAAATTTAACTAAAAATATGAATTTAGGGTGCTCAAAAACTTTATACTAGAAGTATAAATATATTAAAAAAAAAAAAATCATGCGCGCATACACATGCATCCCCCTTCCACCCACACACACACTGATATAAAGGCTGTGCGTCTATGTGTACATTGTTACCTTTCCTGAATTTCTCGGCCTGGTCTCGCCATTGTTTCACCTCGTTCTCATTGACAAGCCTGCCAGCAGAGAGAGAAGAAAAAAACCCATCAGCCTGCTGTGCTCAGATATCACATGCTTAGTTAGAAAGATTTCGTTCTTCTGGTTTAATTTGCTTCACTTACCTTCACATCACTACTTAATCAACTCATTGTGTTATTGTTGTGTAAAGGTAATTGTTAATGTACAAGGTCAGGGATATTTTATAGGCTGAATTGTATCATTAACATGAATGGAGTTATTTCCATTTAAACCCATTAACACAGGAACAGACACAGTTAGGTTGAGTTTAAAATAGATATTAAAAAAAAAATGTACATAGCCATTTAATGACTAAAATGTAAACGCTATAAGGTTCTCACGCATTTATCATGAACTGTCAACATCAGGTGTTGACTTTTGTATGTAAGAGTCATTAAATAGTTATGTATCCTGACAGAAGGTTTTAGTTCAGCATAAGTTTAGGGTTATGAGACCTTCTGAAAAAAAGCTTAAAATGAAACACCTGGATGAGCGCTGCTTTCCGTAGCTGAGGAGAACACAAAGAAAGTGAGACAAGAGAATTACAGTCAACTCATGGAAGAAATGCAGGTATGGAATCAAGAAAAAAATAAGGATGTTCAATATAAATCTCGAAAAAAAAAAAGATGATGCATATAATGGAGAATTGTCTCTTTCCTAACAAGCTGTTACCATTGATGCTTCTGATTTAGTGCTGAACTGTTGTTTATTTCAAACAACAATTTCTGCCCTTCAAAAACTGAAAAAACAGCTGAACGAAAAAGGTAAAACGAAAGGTTTTCAGCTTCCAGCCAAAAACCAAGAAAAGCTTTCTCTATTTTTACTGCTAAAAAAACATGTCTGGACAAATGGCTATTAGTGAAAGCAGAAGATCCTTCTCGGCTCTATAGTGCCATTTTAGTGAATAGGTTTGGTGTTGTTAATGTTTATACTGGAAAGAACTGCTCTATAGTGTAAAAATTAGATAAACACAGTTCAGTAGGAGCTGGCAGAGAGCCGAATGTACAAGCAAGCTTCTCCTCTAAAGCGTTTTCCAATCTCGCCTTCACACTGGAGACTAAACACATTAATCACAGACGTTGGCTTGCCTTTGCTAATGATGATGGAGAATAGAAGTGTGTGAATGCCGGCTAGTTGGCCTGAACACACAGTGACTGAAAAGGGCAAAAACAAGTAAAAGAGGGATGACAGAAAGATGGACAGAGAGAAGTGGAAAGTAATGACAATGCAAAGTCTGGATAGAGGAAGGACGGCAGGAAATGGGATCTACTATAATTTAACAGATATGAGAGAGAATGAGACAGGGAGAGAAGAGGAAGATACTTCAGAAAAAAGGAATGAGTCAAGACAAACAAAACGAGGAAGAGGGAAAGAGTTGCATAATGTCAGAAAAGGAAAAGTACCCAATATCTTTGTTTGGTGTTATTAATTAATGCTGACTGGTGATTCTGGTGAACCATATAAACACTTACACAGTCTTTACTTAAAATTGTAGAAACAGATTTCTTTGGAGTATTTCCATTAAAGCTTGAAGTGTGTGTATATGTGTCTGTCTGTGTGTTTGGTCTAATTCATTTGAAGTTGTAGATTTCAGGCACCTACAACAATGTTATGTTAACTCACATCATCCTCGGTTCCTCAACAGTTCACTTATAAGATGTTTAGAGGGTGTAATATCAGTGTGCATTACAAAAACGCACGTGCACACACACACACACACACACACTATCTCTCTCTCTCTCTCTCTCCCAGTCAGCCGTCAGATGAGCTAGTGCTGTTTCTCTCATTACTGTGCTCTTCAGTCGAGCTTGAAACCTTCTCATCCCACAGTGCCAGGCTGCACTTTGATCTGCACTAGAACTGAAGACGAACTCCTGACTCCTTAATTTTTTCAAGGTTATAGTCACAAACCATGCAGCACTTACATTCTAATTATGTTCCTGACATTGAAATTGTCCAAAGGAGAAACATCTGGGTCTTCCCCTTTCTCGTCCTGCAGAACAATCTGTTGAAGGATTCGGTCTAGAAGCTGCCACTGCTGTACACTGCCTGCTCCACGTTTATCTGCAATACAGAAATATTGGAGTTTAATACATCAAGCGCCAGCAGATACAATGGAGCAATGTTACTCAATAATTAAGACACTGTACTGTATATACCTTTTGTTGGAGTTTTGGCCCATTTCGTTCTGTTGTCATCACTAATTCTTGCCTACCAGCTATTTCTTCCATACTGCATGATAGTCATGAATCTGGGAGGGTGAATGCTAATACATGCTTCCTCTGAGATACATGAAGCCACTGCATTATGTGACAGCTGAACATGCTTGTAGGAATATGTCACCTACTCAATTCTGTATATACGTATAAGATCACAGCAGCCCACAAATGACTCACTTTGCTCTAATCAACCTGATAGCCAGCCAAGGCATCTCTTGGATTCATCTCTTAGATACCACTTGGGCACCATCTTTTTGGTTTTAAGTCAAATATTGTGCACATAGTTCAAATTATCTAATATTTCTCATTATCACATTATCATTTCTCATTATCAGTATGATAAAACAAATAATAGATTAATAGAAACCCATTTTTAGACTTTGTTCTATTGGTAGATCCACTAATTGTCAAAAAGTAATATGGACACCTGACCAACACACCCATATGTGGGCCTTCCTCAAACTGTTGCCACAAAGTTGGAAGCACACAGTTGTCTAGAATGGCTTTGTATGTTGTAGCATTACAATTTCTATTCACTGAAACTAAGAAACCCAAACCTGTTCCAGCATGACAATGCTCCTGTGCGCAAAGTGAGCTCCATGAAGACATGGTTTGCCAAGGCTGGTGTGGAAGAACTCCAGTGGCCTGCACAGAGCCCTAACCTCAACCCCACTAAACACCTTTGGGATGAATTGGAATGCCGCAGCCACTTTCCAAAATCTAGTGGAAAGCCTTCCCAAAAGAGTGGAGGTGGTTATGGCAGCAAAGGGGGGACCAACTTTGGAATGGGACGTTCAGCAAACACATATGGGTATGATGGTCAAGTGTCCACATATATTTGCCCAGTATAGTGTTTTTTTTTTTTTGCTTGTTTCTAGAAATAAATGCTTCAAATAATCAAAATTATTTTAAATAAATTTTAATTAATCAGTTTTAAAAAGTTCTTTTCAATTTCAAACTTATAATTTTTGCAGTGTAGGACTGTTGCTATAGAGTAAATCACAGAATTTCGCATCCACACCAAATATTAATGTGTTTTGTGAGTTTATAGTACTAATTTAGACATTAAATGTAGGCATCTCAGCTGTATAACCTACCCCAAAGTACCCTTAAAGTACCCTACACTTTGTCTTGTGATTAAATCCTCCAACGGAATCAATTTGAGATTTTCTAATTGTAGAACTATAGAACTTGCTACATTCTTTAAAGAAACGTGGAGAGATAAACAATAAAACTCACTGGATAATCAGAGTTTGTACAGATCACAAAAAGCAAGTATTATTGCATCATAAAATATAAGGGCCTATAATATTTCAGTATGCAAATACATGATGTACAATGCTGGGTTAGCAGAGGAATAGTATGGCTACATGTAGTATTGGGAGGCATTCTCTATTTGCACATACACAGAATCTGGATTTCTTGATGAAGGTAAATACAGGCACCAGTTATCATTGTTTAACTGCCAATAAATCAATTTGCATACATAAAAATATATTCAGTCAGACAAGTTTTGGGTGACTGAATACTACAAATGTCAGTCCTAGAAAAATAAGCCTGGTTTAGTTGATGAGCACTCACATGGCATCTGGAGGCAGTGCTGGAGAATAGATAGAAGATGAGGATAGGCATCTGTGTGGCTCAGCTTCTTCTTAATCAGCTCAAACATCTGGCTGGCGCTCTTTGTATCCACATGCGTCTGCAAGGAAATTCCCCATTCATTTCCCCAATTAGAGCAAAATTTCAATGAGCATTAGAATGAATTAAAACATTTACTGCTTGTAGATATGTGCAGCCTGTCAGTTTTGGGTAAACTGGTTAATGAGACTTACCATGTCGAAGCGTTTAGCCAGTTCACTGTCATCTTCATTTCTCACCATCTCGAAAAAGTCCAAATGTCTGAAACAGAGAAAATGAGCAGTGAATTGAATTATTTTTCAACGGCTCGGTGGCAACTGATCTTTGTCTTTTAAAAAATCCAAGAAAGAGTCTCTGACCTGTCGAGAGTTGCGTTCTCATGACCTCTAAGCTTGTCGATGACTGGCTGGATCCCCAACATTAAGAATTCGTACCTTAGATGAAGACGAAACTCAAGGTTGTCCTGTGCACAAAAGCAAAGCAAGTCCTACAGTACTGTTCTGACAAACATAATGATGTTTACAATGGCACTTAAAGAGGTTGTTGAAAAGATCTATTGATGTTTTGGTGCAGAAACAGTTGCATGAAGGTTTATTGATCAACTGACCTCTCCAGGTCCCGCATTTAGCACAGCGTTGATGAAAGACATGATGGCAGTCTTCAGGTTGACCTCGTCCCTGTAGCGGCCTGTGCTCCTGTCCAACTCATGCAGAAGAGTCTGGAAGGCAGTGACAGTATAGTCTAACTACTGGATTCAAGCCACACAAGCTATCCTAGCTTGTTCAATTCAACAGTTTAAACCAAAGTTTTAAAAGTAGGTTACAATGATAAAAATTATATAATATTCCCCTATTTAAATGATCCCAAATTTATTATTGGAAACAAAATAAACATTGCAACTGCATCCACTAATAAAAAAATCATATTGGACCATTTTTAGTCTTATGTGCGCCACCAAAATATACCATTTTTTTTTTCCTATTTGTTTGAAAAGACATATTAAAAAATTCACCCATAGACAAATTTACATATTTCAACTGTCTTTGTTCTCATGAGGCAGCAATTATTTAGCGCTATGTAAATGACACCAAGCTAACTCATAGTTACTAGCTGGAATTTTCTGTTGACCACGTTAACATTTTCAAAATACTTATTTAAACCCAGGTTAATATAATATAGAAGAAAACGTTTATTAGATCATTAAAGAGGCCTTTATTTACTTAAGTTTCAGCAGATAGCCATTTATTTTCTTTAAAAATTAGCTTTTGTGTTAAATTGACATACTGTCCTGTACGTCCAGAAGAGTCAATAGGTCACTGGCGGAGAGCCCAGTTACCCACTAATGTTTCAAAGTCTCTCATTACTTGTCGCCAAGCATGACAAAAAAAATACAAGAACAAACAGACAGTGATGACAAATGGCTCTACATACATTTAAGGTCAATAAAACATGACCTTTGGAAGTGTGTGTAGCTGTTGTTCTTCACAGCGTGTGCCACAGTTAAAATTACAGACACATACGAAGTATATTTTGATACACTATAACTGCCAAGATGGCCCTAAAAAAAGAACACAAAGTAAAATCTAGCTTTTCAACTCTCAACTCCCTTTTCAGTCCAGGTTTTTAATCTTTCAACAATATGCCAATTGATTTTTTTTTTCACATGAGCAACATGTGTACAACATAGTACCATGATCAATAATTTCTAATTTTATTGCCATTATAGAGACAAAGATTGAACATAATAATACGGAAAAACTTAACTATGTTGGTTTGTGTTTTGCATAATCACTTTATAATGACAACATTAAATACATCAGTGGTATTAGGTTGTGGACAGAGTCCAGCAGTCTCAGAACTTAATCAAACTGCCAGACCAGCGATATTCAGTGAAAATTTGTGAAGGTCCTGCTGCATAATATTCCTTTCTTAGAAAGGTCCAGAGAAGCAACTAACATGTCTGAATGACCTATGATCTAATCCTTAACCATTAGTGATGGCTTTGCCCAGTTTTTCTTACGCTGGTCAGCTCTGCTGCAGTATTTTTGAGTCCTTGGTTTGATCAGCAGAAATACTTTGCTGGATACTGCAGCAAGAAATACTTCTCTGCATCCAGACCACAGTCTGTCAGTTGATGACCCCTGCCCTTGACTAAGCTAGTACAGCTAGGCGATTAGGTAGATAATACCACTAGCTGGGCACTCTTTTATTCATAATAGAATGCACTAGACACATTTCTTTCTGGAATGGAGTTAAATTTGCTCCTATTCACCTCTAACCAACACATCACAGTACCTGGAAGCGTGTCCTCTCAGCGGCGTACTTCTGATAGTGCGCCATAGCCTGCAGCACTTTCTTATGGCCGTCAGGTACCAGGCAGAGAGCACCCAGGATCTCCAGCACGGCCACCTTGGTCTTGATGTTGTCCTGGCGCAGGCTCTGGGAGATGGTGTCGATGCTCTGCGGATGAGCCAGGACATGCGCTCGGCCCTGAGAGTTGTTCATCAGAGCTTTGATGCAGCCGATGATGGAAGTGTGGATGCGGCTCTCTGATGTCTCATAGTCCATGCTCTTCAGGAAGTTCAGCAGACACGTGAGGCCGTCCAGTTCGATGAAGCGCGTCACAAACCTGTACAACAAGAAACCGAATTATCAAGTCAAAGCAGGAAAGTCCAAAGATTTTCACAGTCTGAAGCTTCATTTGAGAAGTCAGTGACGTGCCAGAAGATTTCAACATTACCAGCAACAAAACCAAATAATGTTTAAAACATTGTGCTGATCTGCCCTTTCTTTTTCCATTCTCTTGTACCCATAGCTGTCTTGGCAGGTTCGTAACCCAGATGCCTTCCGTAGAATCTCACACTTACAACTGTTCGTTCCGTAAACAAACTGTGAAACGTGACAGTATGAATGAAACAATTCTTTTAACCCTCATTCATCATAGCAGCCGAAATGACAGTGCTCATTAGTCAGCCTAATTAAAGTCAATCACACTGTCAACATGGCTGCTTCATGGCAGCTCTCTCAAATAACCTGTGTTTATACATACAGACGGGGTATGATATCAACTTTAGCGTCGATCTGTAGTTTTTTAATGAACCCCACTTTTTTGTACAGCACTTTTTTAACCCTACTTTCTCTCTTTTGGTCATTTGTCAATCACCACTGACTAGCTAGCTTTCCTCAGATGACAGCTACAACTCAAAGGAAGCATGTGAAGTCTAACACATGCTTCCTCCAAGACATGTGAAGCCAACCACGAAATCTTTTCGAACTGCTATGTCACCTGGACACATTTGGGAAGAAAGAGCTATCTGCCCTCTTCCACATACACCAGCTCACAGAGGTCCACGATTGGCTAGTGTTGCTCTGATAGACAGGGGAGAGAGTAATACAAACGCCCACCAAGACACCATGGCCAGTTTTGCTCTCTTGAACTCCTGGCCATAGATCACGTAGATCTAGATCCCTAATGAGCAAGCCAGAGGTGACAGTGGCAAGGAAACACTTTCTGAGGTGACATGAAGTAGAAACTTGAGATGAACCAGACTCAAAAGTGAACTCATCGCCTTCTTGGTGACAATGGATATTGATATTCCATATCAGTACACATGTACATTCATACAGAAAGCCTCTCTGCTTCCAGCAATGCCCTTGATCATACCTTTCCAGACCAAACACAGCTCACCAGGAAGAGCACAGCTGTCTGTCCAAACTTCTGTGGATCCCTGGGAGCAGAACATGCATGAGATCACAGCTGGCCTGCACTCAATGCACTACTCTACACACTCAATTTTTAACACGACAGTCTGGATTAGCCCGTTATCCTATTTCCACATCAACTCTAGAGTGAGCACTCAGATCTTTTAAACATCTCACATGATCTGCACTCTGGAGTGGTTTTAGGCGGGCTGTTCTGAAGCGATCGTAACAATAAAAAGCAGTTGTGTAACGCAGCAGTTGTTTAAAACCTCATTGCCCTTCACTCCATTAGATGTGCATAACAGCTGGACTACTTGGGAGGACAAGTGACATTTGGGTTTGGATCCCACATTTGTTAGCCATAAATAGTCTTCTGAATTAATGAGCTTGGGAAAAAAAAAAAAAAAAAACGAAAAATGGCTTGCCTTGTTATTTGACGTACACACAAACATATGTGCGTACTTGTAAAAGCTCAGCTAGGAGCTCGGCTTTGACGCTGACGTGTCTGAAACTGAGGAATGCCTACGCTGAAAGACTGTTCGGTTCTCACCAAGCATATCACTCTCCTTATCCTACCTCTATTTCATATCCATCATTAATAACGTGAGTATGGAACATATTTGTCTCTGTGCTGACTGCCTCACTCGGCCAGGAGTCATACATTCTGGAACAGACGCTGTATGCTTAACTCTGAGGACACAAGACTCCCCCCGTCGCCCAAACACCACGCAGAAAGAAAGAGCTCACGGCATGCGATATGAGCCAAGACACAGACAGACACAGTCTGTGCCAAAGAAGCCTCTACTTAAGCCTTGGCTCTGGAATAATGAGGTCGGGTCGAATGGGTAAGCCAGTTAAAAAGGCCACCTTATTGAAACTGTGAATTTAGTTTCCAATAAAAATAAAAAAGGGCTTTTTATGGTGTAGTTTGTAGCGTTTAAAAGTGTTTTTAAACCTATAATAATTATATATATATATATATATATATATATATATATATATATATATATATATATATATATATATATATATATATATATCCAACCTGACTATTCAGACTTAATAAATTCTGGAAAACTGTATTTATAACAAAAATAGGGGTTGTTATTTCCCATTATTTTAATGGGGAAAATTAAAATGCACTCCAAGCCCACCTGGATTTCCCAAACAACTTTCCAAATATCACGTAAATCCTATAAAAACACCAAATTAACTAACTTCCATTCATCTTCTCACTGAGAGAGTGTGGGATTGCTTTCTTCTCAATGGACTACACTAATGTTACAGTTACATTTTGCTATATTGCTGTTATTTTTCATGATGTAAATGCACATCACTCCCTCTAGGTTAGGCCTGTAATCAAATATGATTACAATACTCATAATGAACAGATAATGTGTTCTAAACAGATACAAACATAGAATTGAAGAAGAGGCACATTATTCATTATTACGTGTTATTTTTAAAAACTTGCCAGAAGGGTTAACAGGGCATCTCATTGAGACTAGAGGTGTGCATCTGATCTGGAATCCTACAGCAAGCAACAAAAAGGTTGAACGTTTTTACTTTCATGCGGGAGTGAGGGAACTCGGGTTACAAAGATCACAGGTTAGGCCACACCCACTTTGGGTTTAAATTTGAATACTGGTATTTGGAGCACTAAACTATATACTACCACATAACAGAAGCAGTCCTGTAATAACGTAACTTGCTGTTTTTGCATGGCCTGTCGTTTTACACTTCGTTTATGCATGCTCCGGAATAGTATGGGTAATGTTCTGCCAAATTTACTCGCTGGACAGTGGGAAATCTTCATCAAAAACTAAGATTTGTTGTAGCAGGAATTCAGATGACAGGAGTCCAAATATCAGGGTTTGGATGCAATTTCAAATATACCTTAAAAATAAATGTGATTCACAATACTGCAAATGTCTTTGTTTTAGGCTTTTGATAACATATTTCTGGCCCTGACATTGTGTACAGTAGCTGTGTGTGTGTGTGTGTGTGTGGGTGTGTGTGGGTGTGTGTGTGTGGTGGGAACATGCCTACTCAGCTCATGAGGCATAAACAGATTAAACAGAAAGGGTGGGATTGCTTAGGGGAAGCAGGTGGCCCATCAATGTTTTCATCAATTAGAATTCACCTCTCATTAAAAAAAAATACTGATTGCTTCTTTAAAGTATAAAAGAGGTGTGACTGGTTTAATATGGCTAGAGATGCTCATCAAAAGAGTGATTCCCTCAAAATATTGGTTTATGACGGGGAATTCTGGAAGCATATCGAATATTAGCGAAGTATAATGGCAAATAAAGCACGTGTCTTTTCCCTTCTGCGGTGACTCCATTCTCAAAGACCTCACACATATGTGAATGAGCTCATATAAATTTTTTTCCCCTCTACAGTGAAAGAGCAGACGGCAGCATAGCAGTACTTGCCGCCAGAGGTGTCAGGAGCTCATGGGGGAAATGTCACATGATCCTAGTACAATTCTGCATAAATAACCTATAAAAATAATCCATCTGATCCTCCTTCTGCAACCCTGCTGAACAAAAAAGCTTGATTTAAACACTATAAATCATTCAGCTGAATAGCCCGGGTGGCCCAGGCTGGTGTGTGTGTGCCACATGGTGCAACTTTGGCACTGGGGATTTTGGCACCAATGAACAAGGAATCTATATATTTACATAGAACATATGCAATGACACAGAACATGTGCATAAAATGCTAATTTTAACTAGCCACACTGGATGAATTTAGCACTGCTGACTCCCCTAAGTGCAGATTTAAAGGATCCTCTAGGAGCACATAAGATTCAACCAGCTGAGATACAGAGATAACTAGAAATGACCAAACAATAAAAGCACACACACACACACACATACTCTGCACTAAAAACACTCCTTATTGAATCAGGTTGGAAGAGGACTGTGTGGGAGAAACAGCTGGGGTAGCACAGCGTCGTTTAAAGCTTGGCCAACGCAAACGCCACCTCACAGCACAGTTTCTGCAGGCCAAAGCCGCCTCGCTTGCTCTCTCGTCTCGTTTCCCCTCGGACCATGCAGAGCTCAGCTACTATATTCACACGGCACCGGGAGAAAAACACAACTCCGTCCAAAATCTTCAAAGGTGCAGTGTTGAGTTTCCGTGAAGGCATTTGACAAATGTGAAAACAAAGACGTTTGGTAGGTTCAATCTATCTAGCCTTTTAGCCTTTTCTGAGCTCACTCTGTCAATATTTTGAAGCCTAATATTTGAACGAGACAGAGAGAGCGAGAACTCGGGATTATTTTTGTAAGCTGTTGAAAGGACAGGAAGCCACCGATCTCATGTCACCTTCTCTCTCAAAAGGCATGAGGTCAAAATATCTTTAGAGCACTACCGAAAACAATGCAAAGACGCATTTTATCACCTAGTGGGACAGACTATACAGCAGGGACCGTCAAGTGGAGGACTGCAGTCCAGACTCAGATCCAGCAAAAATTGGTGAATGTCTGGTTACATGACAGTCCTTGCTTACAAAGGGCCGGATGAGCAACTAACATAATCGAATGGCAATAATAATTACCTTTTTAAATGCTTAATCTTTAATGACTAGTTCATGGCTAGAAATAAGGCACATCAATTCAAAGTGGTTGTTTTGTTTTGTAGCTTTTTGTAGTTTTGTAGCACCACACTCTCTGAACAGATCAGCGGAACAAACCAAGTGCTTGAAAAAATACTGCAGCAGAAGAGATCAACTTTTTAAAAAAAGTTCAGCGACTCTAGTTTTGTTTTTACCCCATTTTCTCCCAATCCAGTCATTTGCTAGTTCCCATACACTAGCTAACGCTCCCCTATCAGATCACAGCTCCTAACTGGGGTGGGTGGAGGATAGCATGTGAGTCTTCCAAGACCTGTCAAGCCAAATACCATGACTTTTTGAACTGCTACTCATGCTGTATAACTGGGCAGCTGAACACACTATCTGCCCCCTTCCATACACATTAGCTCACAGACCCCATGATTGGTTAGTATCAGCCACAGACGACTCTAGTCTTTTCACATGAATTTATGTAAATTATTTAGCTGAAGGCATCAACCCAGGGACTAGATACAGGGCTAGAGCCCAGAAAGGGGAAAGTTTTCAAACAATTTCACAGATTTTTCATTTATTTATTCTCTCTGGTCTGATTTGCATTGTTTGACAACATGCCCTAAAAAAACTGGACAGAAAAGTTTGCATTTATTCTCCCTGCATCAAAATCAAAATAGATCTGTCTCATCTGTTCAGAGAGTGTGGTGCTACAAAACTACAAAAAGCTACAAAACAAAACAACCACTTTGAATTGATGTGCCTTATTTATAGCCATGAACTAGTCATTAAAGATTAAGCATTTAAAAAGGTAATTATTATTGCCATTCGGTTATGTTAGTTGCTTATCCCGGACCTTTGTAAGCAAGCACTGTCATGTAACCAGACATTCACCAATTTTTGCTGGATATGTGCAGGCACACTGACTCACACACACATCTAAGCAGGGATTTCACCTTGACCCCAGCTCGTATAAGTCTATCCCTTTGAGTCACCACAATAAATGAAGCAGACTTCCTTAGATCAGAAATGATTATGCATTGCTGAGTGATTCAAGCTTCGTTAGAGGCTATTTCAGGATCTCGTCTTCATTAGAGAGATGGAATGTAGGGAGGACAGGAGTGCAGTGTAGACAAGGAGCCTGTGTTGTGGTTGCACTATACACCAAACCAGGAAATGCCTGTCATCTGGACGCTTCTTATAGCAGAGGGCAGAGGAGTGGAAAAGCACCCAAAGATCTATAAGAAACCTCTAACTTCACTCTGAATGTGTGTGTTAGCCGAGCTGACACATGATGATGAGTGGAGCAGGATGGGGAAGGAAGACGTCCAACAGCTGTAATTAGAGACTGAGACAGAGATTGGGGACTGCAAGAACCTAATTTAGTCTGATAGACATATGCACAACAGATTTCTCACTAATACAAGTGCACTTACATCTCTCCTCAGTCATGTCTCCTCAGGCAGCCACTGCTTTGCATTCCAGCTCATCCAATTAACACAGTCGGCAATCTCTTAAAGTAATGACGCATCATGGGAGTAGTATTAACATCCAGTGTAAACAATGACTAACTAAATTACAGTAGCAATTTACATTGTAAACAAATTCCCATGGCTTCAGATCAGCTTTCAGATCTCTTTAGCTCCATACAGTATACAGAAGCTTCCGAAGGCTTCAGGAGGTTGGTAATGTACTGCAAGGCAGTTCAAAAATGTCATTTTCTAGAACAGAAACATTTAAGCAAGCTGCTGATTATCGCAGTGATGAAGTGGTGGCAATGGGCAGAAGATTCAGTGCACCTTCTCTGGGAACCTCTTATTAACTGTATCCATCTCATCACAGAAGCAATGATGGGCAAAGGCTAATGAAGCAGAGTCAGTGCTTATAGGAATAATGTTTTGTTAATTGGTGCTGTTCATAAGCTACTTTTGTCATGTAGCTTGTAGTGAAGCTCACTAAATTTTTCTGAAGGATTGCTTTAATGTAGCTAAAATATGTTAAACAGCAGCTATACAGTGCTGCGGCTGTACAATTCTATATTGTCTTCTTCATATGAGGTGCCGCATATAATTCATAGATAGCATGCAGTTACTACTACTACTACTAATAATAATAATAATGGCCGTAAGTAGTTATGAGGACACCAAGGTCCAGACCTCTGTATTTTCTGACTTTTTTTTTTTAATCTCTCATATATCGTATCTCCAGTTGTGAAATTCAATTTGGAAAAAGCGACGTCCTGATAATGTGGCAGAATAATGGAGCTGACTATGTAGAAAAAACTTTCATTCCAAGACTACCCAATCAGCTTTGATAACTTGATTCTCAACTGACGTATCATATAAGGATACTCTAGGTTTACCCATAGACTTAATTGCCCATAAGGTTTCATGGACTGTAAGACTACTCGTTACATTGCAACAGACGAAAAATCAGCTTGATAGTGGCAGTAATGTTAGCTGATCGGGATAGGATACGAGGCTTTTAATAAATAATTAAATAATATAAATAAATTTCACTTATAAATAAATACTAAATTTTAAGTTGTGTATTGTTACTCATTAATAAGTGCATCATTAACTACTGTATTGATGGCCTAGTGTCATGTAACGTAATTCAGAAATCAACAGGAAACGTGTCAACTCTTGTAAAACTCTTGTAAACCAAAATATTTAACTCTTAAATATTTTAATTTAAAATTACATGTTCTAACTGGAGCAGTTTATGGATTAACGAAAGGATAACATAATGGAGCTTAGAAGAAGAAGAAGAAGAAGACGACTCATTCATCCATCATCAGTAACCACTTTTCATAGTCAGGATTGCGGTGGATCTGGAGCCTATGACATGAACACTGAGCATGCGTCAGGAATACACCTTGGATGATGTAGCGCTAGTAACACAAGGTACCACACACACACACACACACACACACACACACACACACACACCACTAGTCCACCTACCTGCATGTTTTTTGCTATGTGAGATGAATTGAAGAACCCAGAGGAAAACCATGTGACACAGGGAGAGCATTGCACTATATTATAATATATTATATTATTTGTATTTTAATAATAATATTCCCTACCAAGGCATTCTCAGGTTCATTTCTGATGGTTCTCAGAAGCACCAATCATAAACCAGGCTTAGGAAAAGCTAGATCCCTCATTTTATCTTACAGGAGGCTACCTTTCTCTCGCCCCATTCAGTGTGTCTTGCTAATTGCAGTTTACACGCTGACTTCCTATCATGAAAAGCCCCATAAAGAAGTCAATAAAAACATCAGACACTGATGTTAAAAGTGTGAAACCTCAGCACGTTAACAAATCATTTATCTTCTCTGTGTTATGTCCGTGTGACCCCCGCCCCCGCCCCCCTTCCCTTGTCTGCATAGCCTCTTAGTATATCCTCTGTTCCTAGAATGACACGGATTTACAGTCAGCATTATGGAAGGGAACATCTGCAAGCACTTGTGTTCATGGCACACACAGGGATGATCTAGTACAACGTCGGAGCCAAAACACCAGAACGAACGCCTTGTTTGTGTGTGATCAATGCAGCCAGTGTTATGAACGATTGGCGGCAGACTGTCTATGCTGACTAACAAATCTTTTGAATTGAGCATCGAGTCTGACTCCTAGCTGTCAGTTTTGTTTTACTGAGGACAGTGACTCGGGTTCTGCTAGAACGCTTAAGTCGGAAATTCTCACAATGTCGAGCCAAAGCTAAAAACAAGCTGCAAACAATCACACATACTCAGAGTTATAATACATTTATGAGCCTATGATCATCGATTATTCATGAATGAAGGACCTGACCTCCTGAGAAGTTATGCTGATGTTTTTCAGCTTCGAATTACAGTAAGTAGGCGGTTTAAGACTTATGTGCAACTTATACTGTCTAATTTGGGAAATGTTAGGATTTATAGAAATCTAAAATCTTCTAAAGCATGTATAATTCAAAAGATGGCTCTAATAAATGCTTGCTTGGATAAATCATTCAAAAACATTCATATTTTTCAGATTCACTCAGCCCTTTGCTAAACTGGGTATTAAACCATTTACTTCTCATATGAGCACACAAAATATGATCAAAGTTTCCCCATTACTGTGCAATTTCATCCTGGTAACAATAAAGAAAAATACACAAGGCATGGATAACATTCAAGATTCACCCATCTGCTCTCAAGGAATATAAACCATTCAAGAATAGTACACATTAAAAGCCAATAACATTTTGATTGCCTTCAAATTGCAGGCTATTCCAGTCGAGTCTTTCTTGAAACAGTTCGTGAACTTGCACACTTCCTGCCTCTGCAGGCACCGCTTGGATAATAGCGTGTTTTTATTCACTCTAATATTCCAGCACTGGTGCTCAGACAAAAAACAAGTTACCTCCTTCTATTGCACGACAGAAAGACAGACCACAAAACCCTAGACACGAGCCAGATGGTCTCACACAGTATATGGTAAGAGGGAAGCAGTGACTTGAGAGAACTCACCATAAAGTGGTGGCCAAATCTTACTGACTTCGGATGAAAGAGATATGAAAGCTGTTCCAAAATCTGAGGCAAAGCAGGACTTCTGATGAAATATACTCCATTTTTCTCTTAAGACTCTGCAGCTCATTGTAGGATTCTTGGCGATTTTAGGAGAGAGTGTATTTTCTTGGATCTGAATTTCAGACAGCTTTTATCTGAAATTATCGGCTAAATTTTGACCCGATCCTCTCACAACTTAAACTAGGAATGGTTTTCTGATGACACACATGCATTCCCAGCATTCCTGCAGGATCAGCAACTGTACATGGTGTACATGCTTCAGAGCGTATGTGAAGATTACCCTATTAAAGGTAAAAATCCACCTGAATGACTTGTATATCAATATTTCTAATCAATATGGGATGGTAAATTGTGCAAAAGATTTATTTGGTAATTAAATTCTGAGATGAGTTTTTTTTTTAGTATAAAATAACAGCTAACAGTTTCATCCATTACACCATCTACTTGCATCATCTCTACTTAAAGTGAGCAATGCAGCAGAGCTTTAATCCTTTAGTCTGCCCAGGTCTCTCACCTTCACATCTCTACAGTCTGCTCAAACAGATCAGTTTCCAAAGCTTCAACTTTCATGCTAATCCTGCAGCCTGTGCCATCGCGCTCATCATCTCGCAGATCGCTACCTCGGCCGTAATTTCAAGCAACTGCATCATATTGCATTCTGGAATACTGAGTCCAACATCTGTTGTTGATTTTTTCTCCTGTTAAATGCCATTGTAACGGTGCTAACAATGTCTCCCTGTTACATCAGAGCAGCAGACAACCGCTAACTCTTACAAGAATAACAAAAATACAGAACCAACCAATAAATTAAAGCTAGGGTCACTCATCACATCACAAACATTTCAGTAAAAATGTATGTAATGTGTGTCAGGGTGGAGCTTTCATTTAAAGAGATGGTCCTTACCTCATGGGTTGAGTGCGAAGTGCTGTTTTCAGATCTTCAACCACTTTATTCCTCATCTCCATCTCCTCCTCGTCAAATGCAAAAAGGGTCTGCATCTGAAATATATATGACCAAACCTAATATTAATCATGTTTATTTTAAGACCACACAACAGAAAAAAATATACTTTTTGTTTTGGGTGCAGTGCAAACCAAATAATAAAGGTGTTTACTCTGAGGCAAGCCTATCACATTTGCATATAAAGGTACATGATTTTTTTTTTGAAAGTCTCTCTAAACTTTGCATAAAGTTTTTGTGATGAATTCCTTTCATTAGAATTACTTTGAATGTGCAGACTGGTCCAAGCACAAAAATGGTCAAATTCAGAAGCTCCGGAAAATCTGAGTTAGGATTGAACACGTGACAGGAAAGTGTTATTGCATCATAAACATAAATAAGAGCCTATCATGTTACAATATGCAATTTGGAGGTGTTTACCAAAGAAAAGAGTAAGGCATGCAGGATTGGAACATTTACAATTTGTATACTCATATAATCTGCATTTCTAATGGCATTTTATAGAACCATCAAATTAAGCAACTCGTTCATTATTATGGAAGTGTATGCATAAAGTTTTGGTAACTATTACGTTTTTGTAGCACTAAATACTACAAAAACACATCAAGTGAGTACATTTTTTTCGATTAAACCTCTGCTGAGTCTCAGATTGTATAATGACAATTAGTCACGAGACCTGAATATGACAAGGCAGTCATGGGACCTGCTTATGAAAGCATGCTTGCAGTTAAGCTTCAAGTCCACTATGCGTAGGATCCAAGTGCAGTTGTGCATATTAGATTTGGCCAAGGCTTCTGTTCAGCTTCTGTACTGCCTTCCTTCTACTGTGGACTCACTCCAAGCAGAAATGATTCACAAATGTGTGTTATAACTAAATATTAAATCCTATTCACAAAGGCTGTCTAATAACTTGCCTGCATTACTCTTAAAAAAAAAAAAAAAAAAAAAGACTTAATCTTTGCCAAGATACCAAAAGTAAAGGCTTATGTTGGCTGACTTGGTCAAAGGATGTGTTGAGAGTCATGCTTGGTAGGCTGGCACTGCTTTTATAAAAAGACATGGATCATGTTTATGGGGAAAAAAAAATAGCTGATATGGCACCAGGGTCCTCTTATTCATGTACGACCAGATCCAGGCTCTTGTCCCGCCATGGGGCTGCGCAGATGTTTCTGCCATAACATCCATTGGACGGATCTGGACTGTCCCTGTCCAGATGGCTCGTGGATCACTGGCATGGCTGCAAAGCCCCAGGCTGAGCTCCCTAAATGGATATGTATGTCCTAAATGGCAGGCAGTAGAATGTGGAAGTCCAGAGGATGGATTATCGGCTAAAGTCGATGTCTGTCCTGCAGGCTAAATGTGCTCTTTCTGAACAAAGCCATCTCTGACTGATGACCCAGATTAAGTGTGTCCGAGGTCAAGGCCCTTATATACCCAGCTTCTCAGAGAAAGTGTGATGGTCTATGAACGGTCCCCTCATTATGAAAATAGAAAAAATGTGAATACATAAACTGGACCTGAAAACCATGCAAACACAGGGCTAAAATTGAAAGGTGTCGCATAAACTTTTACTGTTAAGTTTTATTAAATACCGGGAATGTGCTTACACGCATGAACAAACAAGAAAAAAACAAGCCGCAGCTTGACTCAATGCTAGCAGTGCAGTTGTGCTTCATAAATTGTGTAAATGCATGAATCTAGTAAGGATTATGGAGTACAAGCATTCTGTGATTGAAGACCAAAGCAACGGTTTCATCCTAGACTTACTTTAAGAGTATTGAGTCTTGGCCTTAGCTGCTGCACTCTAAATTCTTTGATATGTGGCAGTGCCAATATGAAAATGATACCTATAAGACTGATGTGAATGGAAAGGCTCCGTAGGGTTCCCATTTAGAGCGTGACCACATCAGTCCTGACAGTGTGTTCTGCATGGCTGCTGGGAGCCAGCGTGTAACTTCACTGGGCCAAGCAGACACTGGGAAAATGAGCATATTCAATAATTCAGCTACCCAGAGTGATCCCATGAGCACACCACACACATCCTCTCCAAGCCATGAAGTCATAGCACAACCTCTCCACACACTCTGTACAATTCCTGCAATGTGTGGCCTTTAAATACCATTCTAGAACAGGTAATAAAGAATGTTTCTGAGCAACAGCACTCAAATGCTATGAAAATATACAAAACATAACCTAGACCTCCATTCGCACTGGTATTCACTTTGTACCTCACATGATTTTACAGTAAGCCCCTGTCATTCAAAGCTAAAATGACATTAATATGTGGTTTCATTTTTGGCCTTTCAAAGCTAAAATGACATTAATATAAGGTTTCATTTTTGGCATCCACATCAGATTATTTGCTGTAAACAAATATCTTAAATCTGATTATTTTGGACTTCTGTGGAATCAAGTGCAACAGCACCACCAAAGGTCATAAAAAAAATCACACAGAATAGGTAGGAAGAAGCAAAGCTGGGACTGATTTCTTTCTAGCCCAGACCGTAGAGTCATGCAGCCTATCAGGGACAGCTGTGACACGTGATTACGCAGAGTAAAAAGGCACTTTGGTTATGCATTAGAGTTGATATTTTTCAGCCCATGTCGCCAACACATCCATAACATGGCATCAGTAATGACTGAGAAAGTGCATGTGAATTACAGTCATGGGCATAACGAACGTGAAAGTGAAAAAGATCTCTGCAGTATTCCAAGTGTGAGGTTATGAAATCATGAACCAGAGTTTCAGCATCTTTCGAACTCTGTTAGGATTGATGTCATAGCTGATAAAAAGCACACTGGGTACGTGATCTGACAGAGGCTTCAAAAGACAGCATTTAATTTAAAAAAAAAAAAAAGTCAAGATTGTGGATATCTGTAGAAAGTTTGACAGTGGTGCCATGTATGTCAACTGAATACTGAGATGTTTTAGAGAGCAACCAACAACATTTCTAATTTAAGAAAGCTGATGTATAACCAGAATTTTAGATCGTGGATTTTGAGCTAAATCTGAGAATGATGTGCATATGAGTGGAAGCTAAAACCATTTAGCTGAATGACCGGACCAACTTGAAGCATATATATGGTGAACAGAAGGGGACCAAAGACTGACACTTGAGGGTCACCTTGTGAGAAGGGGGCAGTAAAGTATTTACAGTTGTATGCAAAAGTATGAGCACCCCTGGCCAAATTACATATTTTGCTGATTTTTTTTTTTTTTGAAGTGAAAAGAAGCAAACACAACCTCTGCAGCAAACTATTTTTGTAAGTTATATTTGACTAACTTAAAAAAAAAAAAAATAGAAAAAAAGTAATTGTGGCATGTGCAAAGTTTGGACACCCAATTGTCTCAAAACTTAATTAACTCATTAGGCCTTAACTGACTCATTAGGACTCAAAAGGCCAGTCAAGAATTGGCATTAGGAATAAAACTTCCAGAGCGTAATAAATACTCTGACTCTTCAAACCTTGTGCTAACACTCAACAGCCATGGGCTCCTCTAAGCAGCTGAATGAGGATCTGACAATGAAGCTAATGCCTGTAAAGCAGAGGAAGGCTATAAAAAGATATCAAATTCAACAAAATATGTAATTTGCATGCCCAAACATCTGCACATAACTGTATGTTTACTGGTGATTTCAATCAAAGAATATGCTGTATTAGTTTTTGTAGTTATAATGTAAACAGATTTTGCCTATATGTTATGAAAAACTAAACATAATACCAGATGCATTGTTTAGGACATTGGAAAAAACAGGTGTCTCATCCAGGATTTATACCTGCCTCATGCCCAGTGCTCATGGGAAGATCCACCGTGACCATGACCAGGATAAAGTGCATAGTAATGATATAGTGAATGAATGAATGAATGAATGAATGAATGAATGAACTGGGCTCTATCAACAAGACAAGGCTGTAAACCAAACCTGAACCATGCCAGAAACACATGTAAAGGCTGCACTGATATCTGACAGGATAAAGATGTCGATGGCTCCAGAATCAGCAAAAAGAAGCAAATCTTTATTATCTCTCATTTACTTTATTAACTGTGTTTGGACAGAAATGGAAGCTCAGAAATAGGTCTATAATTAGAAATGCCATTAATCACTGTAAGCACTAAGACACAAGGACACAGATAAGCAACATGTGTGGTAATGATTAAAAGAAACATGATCATGGACCTGATGAGGTACTATAAGTAGTCTTGAACCTAAAACCCAGCAGGAAGTGTGCCGTTTGTGAGGAGATTGTTTTCCCAGATCGAGCCAATAAACACAAACATCTGCAAAATTAATAGACCTCTAAATAGTGGGTTGCTAGGAGTATCTAATGTCTGCAAATCTAATTAAAAAAATTTAAATAAATAAATAAATAAATGCGATTGCTTTATTGTCCACCCTTAAACAGCATGCCTGAGTGAGATTTCACTAGTCTGAGGTTTACTAGGAGATAGGTTAATGTGGAAATATTCTGGCTGGGCTACAAGGACCACTGAATATGGGCATCTAAAAACTGAAGATCCGACAGCAAGTCCAAATCCAATTTTGAGTTAAGAACAGTACCAAATCAATCATTCCTTAGCTATAGCAAGACTAATCCAAATACATTCTTATTCTATATCCTTCTGGTGAGCTGTCTGTTTCTGATCATCACATCCAAGTCAGACTGAGTGTCTCTAGAGGGAGGGCAGAGGTCACATGACTGAAACTGATCTCCAAGTCACTCATATTCAACTCTAATTTGGAGAAATGTGTAATGGAACTATTAGAGTCCTGATACTCCAACGGCAGCTCAGTATCACTTAAAAATAAATACTACTAATTCATGAACTGGAGAGTGTCCTGTGCCGATTATATTGCTTGAAATGTAGAACCGAACAGGGAAGATTTGGGATTTGTAATAGCTTGGCTATTTCTAGAACATTAAAAAGCACGTTATTCTTAAAGTCAAACTCAACACTGATGAGTCAGTATCCTGAATCAAGAACCTGCTTGAGGACTAAACTATGAAGTCACAAAACAGTGTCTTAAATAGTCAGTGAGTCAGGACAGAGAGGCAGAAATAGATATAGAAAACGAATTGTGTTTGTTGATTGTGATCATGGGATAGAAAGCTCTGAAACAGGCACTTACAGCAGCCATGGAGTTGATGCGGTCTATGTAGTAGTCAGGCCAGCTGGTAGCGAGCTTGTTGGGATCCTCTTGCTCCTAAATAAACACGGAAAACAAAACTGCTTGAGTACAACACCAGATATGTTGATTTTACCATTGGAAAAGTGGTACAGGCTTAAAGCAACCTCAGAAATCACGTGAACATCCCATGTGTGCTTCAGATCTTTCAATAAAGAGAGGAAAAAGCCACAGGATAATTCTAGATGGCATATTTATGCAAGGAGAGTTGTGAGAAAAACTCAACAGGCAAGACACTATACAATATATACAATATATGAGGAGAAACAAACATGATGAATAATTTCATTTTTATTGTATTTTCATGTCTGTGGGTACGTACACTGAAAAAAAGGGAATATGCGGTTGGTCAGATTTATGAGAATATATTATGTGTAGTTTACATTTAAATTATTACATATGTATAAATATTATGTAAAAAATATTACCAAAATGTAATTTCATTGCTAATACTAAACTCAGTTTAAACAAGTTTGGAATTACTAGATTGACTTATGTAGTGTGAGCATGATCAATTCACGTAGTATTAGCGTAAATGAATTACATTATGAAATCTCGTGGGAATGTTGGCACTGATGGGAGTGATAACTATAGTATCAAATTAGCATGATTAACACATGTGGAAGAATTGCACAGCAGTAATGTGGCTGTTGCAGAATGCCAAGGACCTGGGTTTGATCATCAGTTCGGGTCAGAGCACAGAGCTTGATTTTATTCAGTCCTTTGAAAATACATGATCAAATCATGGTGGATGTACGAAAACAAACTGTGTTAATGTAACTCAATTCTATCATGTGGAACCAATGTACACATTTGAGTTAAGTAAATTCAATAAGCTTTTTCTTCCAGTGTAAACACAAACAGTACTTTCACAACAGCACAAACTGTTAAGTGTCTAAAGCACAGGTGACAAAGTCAAGGCTCTTTGACCACATACAGTCCACTGCCTTGTTTCATTTGGTCAGTGCAAACTTGCAAGAACTAATATTGAAACAACCACTAGTACCTACTACTCAACACTTTCACATTAGACCAGTAATATCTAGTAATGACCACCTGCTTTCAGGAGGCTTCAAAGTGGTCTTTTAAAAAAGATTCAGAAATGCATCAGGGAGATGCTGTTAAGAACTGTTATCCATTTATTTCCTCGAAATGTCCTATTCTACTTTCAGAGTTACTGGTGTTAAATGATAGAAGAGAAAATAATATGTTACATTATGGCCCTTCAAAGACTCATAAAATGCTGATGTGGTTCAGGTTTGTCACCTCTGGTCTAGAGGCTTTTAGCTTTTAAAAGCTTAGTGGTTAGCACTATTGCCTAACACCTCCAGGGTTGGGGGTTTGATTCTCTCCTCCACCCTGTGTGTGCAGAGTTTGCATGTTCTGCCTGTGCTTTGGAGATTTCCTCCCCAGCCCGAAGACATAAGCTGTAGGCTGATGGGAATTTCCAAATTGTCCCTAGTGTGTACATGGATGTGTGAGATGTGTGGGTGCGATTGAGCCCTGCGATGGGTTGGCACCCCATCCAGGGTGTCCCCCTGCCTTGTCCCCTGGGATAGGCTCCAGGCTCCCTGTGACCCTGTGTAGGATAAGGGGTACAGAGAATGGATGGATAGACTTCTTCCATGGGGAACAATGTAGAAAAACTACTGTTTAATTACAAGTCAGGTCTCCCTGTGTTTCTTCGGAGACATTTAAAACCAGCCAATGGCATCTTTTCGAACATCACAGGTTGACATAAGACACCCGGAGGAAAGTGCTATCTGCCCTCTTCCATATACTGTACATGAGCTCACAAACACCCATGATTGTCTATTATTACTGTGATTGACAGGGGAGAGAGAGTATGCCACTCTTCCCACCCAGTGAGCACAGCCAAGTTTGCTCCCTTGGGCTCCTGGCCATGGATGGCTACAACATTGCCAGGATTTGAACTTGCGATCCCCGGACGATAGAACGAACAGGGACTCGCTTGGACTCCTAATGAAATTTCTAACTAAGTATTGTCTATCTATTCACTAGTGACAATTTCATCTGTCAATGCAAGTAGGCTAACTAGGTGATGGGATACATCCAGGTTGAGGTATCATTTGCTCATGTTATTTAGGAAGAAATTCTAGGAATCACCCTGGGAGAGGTAGTTACTGAAGATGAATGAATGAATAAATGAATGAATGAATGAATACTAGGAATCAGTAGGGAGGATTGCAGGTGAACTTGCACGATTGTTAAAAATCAGCAGCAGCAAAAAAATGGAATGTAAGAAAGAGGGGTTTAATGTCACTTGTACCTGACCTGGGGTTGTCTGTCAGCACAATGTAATCACACTGAATAGCTGAATACAATTAACTACTAGCACATGTATTAAAAATTCTTTACATTTCCATTAAATTATAGCACTCAGCTCGTCTTGCATTTCAGGTAAACCAAGGGTGCTGTAGCACCCAATTCAAGCCTTGAGTATGACATGTATGTGATAATGTGACATATGAGACCTGAAATTCAAACCAAATTCATCCCAAAAGACATTAAAATAATATCATTGCTGACAATAGTGTGATATAGATTTCTGGCATAGTTTTTTCAAAGACATATTGCTTCATATACAAGACAGCATTTTAATGATCATACGACAATTCAAGGGAATTAGTGTAGCTGGCATGTAGCTGTCTGGAAATCAATTTATCAGAGCAGATAGTAAAATATAATTTAAATACTATTAGAAATGTACATTTCCATCAAACTATAGTACTCAGGTAACTCTGGCACAGATGATGTGTTTCCACTGTGATCAGAAACATTAGTCATTTTAACCTAAATTTAAAAAAAAGGTCCTGAGGTTCCATTTTCTTCACAAGAAAACTTTAGTTTTCGTCAACGGACCAAGTTATGTTTTGATCCTCCTTTAGATCTGTTCCTTTAACTAGATTTTTACCCTCAATGGTTGTTTTTAAGGCCAGCTGTGGCACCAAATGTTGTTAGTTCATCATTATTCCCTCAGGGGGATGCTCACTGATCTGATCACAGTGTGCGCCGTCTCACATAATGATCGATGTTGTGCACATCAGATGGTAATAAGTCAACAGCAGGCAGGCCATGTGGCCATCACCTCTTGTGCTAAGCATCAGTCAAGCTGTGTGCAAAATAAATTAGAACCTACTGCAGTTTATTGTCAAACCTTCCTTCAGAAAAGAGATCTGGGTTCTCTTGTTTTTAGCTTGCATGCATGTTGATCTGTGCATAATTTCATTCTGACGACCAAAGAACATCTTACTGCTGTAGATGTGAATGATATCTAAGTCTCTGTGAAAAAGTAGCACCAGAGGCCTGGTTTCTGTGTTAACCCCAGTCAAGTTTGGTCAATGAGCTTGTTAAAAGAAAACAAGTGAAACAGCGTGGACTGCATGTGATTAATGAAGAGATGTGGACACCAATAGGCCTACATGTCATTTAATCTTAAACTTGCTCTTGCACCTGATGAGGTTTCGCATAATGGAGACTGTGGACTTTTTGAAACGGAGTAAGGATGAGTAAGCGAAGGAGGAAACACATAAATACCACTCAGTTTGTTTTCTTTCAATCTCTTATTTGTACCCAGACATAGTTAGCTCATGTAGCCAGACTGATTCTAACCAGATTATCAGCTTAACGACTGTTTTGTACTTATCGTCTGCCGTGTAGAGAACATTGCTCCTGGCAGCCTAATACAGAAGCGGCCATTAGAAGGTGGTGAGTTTCCTCTTGGCTACACTTGAGTGAGATGAGGGAGACGTGCCTGTTTGGTTTAAGGTTAACACGGTAGCGAGCTGTTCCCCCTGTGTGTCAATATTTGTACTATTAAAGCACCCAGAGTGGAGAGAGGAATAATAAACATGACCCCAAGCTCTCGGCCAGCACAGGCTTGCCATGGCTCTGGGTTAAACAGAAGAACCCCACATACACAACACTTCATTGTGTCATCTGTATTCCAAAGCATAAAAATAGTTTCTATTAATGGCCGATATTTTTCTTAATTTTTGGGGAAAAAAAGTAGAATTTTCTTGAAGGAGTCATAAAACATATGCATATAAAAAAATACCTGAGGAATTTTCATGAGTACATTGATAGGGCACCATTTTATTTTAATTTTAGGAGAAGGAGGGAAAAAAGAGGAAGGAAAAGGAGAAGAATGAGAAGTGGACAAGGAGAAGGCTGGTGAGAAGATGGAGGAGGGGGGAGGACGTGAAGGCAATGAAGGTGAAGAATGAGAAGAAGAAGGAAGGAGGAGGAGCAGAAAGAAGAAGGGTTGAATGAGACGAATGGTGACAAGATGGACGAGAAAGACGAGGAGGACCTGAAGAAGAAGAAGCTGAAAAATGAGAAGAAGGAGGAGGAGGTGGAGACGGATGAGAAGAAGGAGGAGGAGCAGGAGCAGGAGGAAGAGGAAGTGAAGGGGAAGAAGGTGAAGAAGGAGAAGAAGGAGAAGAATTATTAGAAGGAGAAGAAGGTGGAAAAAAATGAAAAGGAGTAAGAGGAGGAGCATGAGGAGGAGCTGGAGGAGGGGAAGGATGAAAGAAGATGAGGAGGAGAAAAATGAGACAAGATGGAAGAGGAGGAGGAGGAGGAAGAGAAGAAGGAGAAAACTGATGAGAAGATGGTGGAGGAGGAGGAGGAAGTGTAGGGGAAGAAAGAGAAGAATGAGATGAAGATATAGGAGCTAAGGGAGAAGAAGGAGAAGGATGGTGAAAGGGTGGAAGAGGAGAAGGAAGTGAAGCCGTTGAAGGTGAAGAATGAGAAGAAGAAGGAGAAGGAAGAGGAGCAGGAGGTGAGTAAAAGAAAAAAAAAAGAGTGTGAGAACAGGAAAAGGACCATCACTATGTCAAAAACTCTGTCCTACTCACTATATAGTGTACTCTGGGGTCTGCCATTTTGTATAATACAAATAATGTACCCAAACAACCTTGGAATACCCATAATGCACTGTGACTGGATATGATTCACAGAGGAAGACACTGAGCTAAGATAGCAACAGAATAACTTAATAACTAAGTCAATCCTACTGTCACTTGTGTTCAGTTTATAGTTGGCTTGGGTACATCTTTTTAATTTGATACACAGTGAAGGATGAGAAGGAGAAAAAAGAAGGAGAAAAAGAAAAAGCAGGAGGAGGATAAAAAGAAAAAGCTTGTTGGAAACAATTCAGTTCAGCGGTGCTCTGAACTGGAAAGTATTGAAAAGAACTGGAAACCTGTGCCTACCCTGTTAAATGCCCCCTTCATGACCCAAACTCAACACATACACTACGCCGTGTTCTCGCAGTGTAGACGTGTGCTGTCGAATCTGAGACGTTTCTCTTTCATGTTTCCTCATGTATTATATCACAACAGTGGGTCCTGGCAGCGCTCACTTAAGCATCTTGCTAGTTAATGCTCAGGGAATAAAATCCTATCCCGTCTCTTTTACGACATGACCCCTGAGCGTGTGCATTCTCTAAAGCATTTTACTGTGGTTTCGTTTTCGAATGGCGTATCCGTGCTTGAGATTGGGCTGCGAGTGTTTGTGGAGATTTGGGAACATGTTGGCTGAACCCATAGACTCCTTCAGAGGAGCAGCTGTGTAAATGTGAATGTGATGACACAGCTGCCAAAACACTAAATATTTCAGTTTACAAAAAGAGCATGTCCTTACAATAAACACAAGTACATCACTACTTATTGGACGGACTGACAAGTTACGAAGTTTGTTAAGGAGTAATCTCTGAAGGACTTGTGTTTATGAACTGGAATGCAGGCTTTCTGGGTTGGGAATGCAGCAAATTAACAAGAAATCTAAAAAAAAAGGCTTGTGTGCATGATTATGTACTTAGCTAACTAAAAAAAGTGAAAAAAAGGTACTGGGTTATAATCCCTGATCAAATACGTAACATGGTTTAAAAGTTCTGGTATAAAATATTTCAAACTGTGCTGCTGAAACAGAGAAGCATGTCATTAAGCAGTAATTAACTTACTGCATAAGATTTATTTAACCTACATTTTACTTGTCATTATTCCCTTTACAGAGGAAAAACACAATTTCACATATTTTACTCTTGTAATGATGACCACGTGAATAATATTACCATGTGACTTTTTAGAAAGCTCAAGTCAGTAAAAGTGCAACTAGGTCCCTTTTTCCTCAAACAGGAAAATAAACTCTAAGCCAGAGAAAAGAAATACACAGGACATTTGAATTACTGCACAAATTGACGTTTCCTTCAATTAGAGCTTATTATGTGAGACTGCAGACATGGGGGATGGCTTAAGGCTTTCACACAGAATGCTGATAATATGAACTGAAGAAATGTGGAAAACATGTTCCTCATTACTCCTCTGGAGTGATGGCTTAGGTTAAGAATACAAAGCGACAGGAGACATCTAAATATTTCCTTTGGCAGATTTCAACCAGGTATTTAGTGTGCTTACGACATGGATTGTGGTACACCAGAATGTATAAGTAAGCATAAATGTAAGCGCTTAAGCTGCAAAGATCCATATGGCTCGCTGTTTATCATTGTGGGGCCTTTCTTCTATACCTACACTAGTGTTGTAAGGCAATGACACTATCTTTACCTGTATCCGTTCAGTGCTTCACATATCCGCGTCTGTATTTGGAGCTAAACCCAAAGTGGCACTGTCGAAACTAGAAAATATATATTTTTTCCTTTCTTTCCTTTCTCCTTCTTTTTTTTGAATTAAATATGAACCCTATCACTATGCCCCCATGAACACTGGAAAACACTGGGGAAAAAAAAAACCCAGAGGTAGAAATACCAGCAATGTCAGCACTGTCTGTGAATTCTGGCTCTGACAGTTCCTCAACCTCAGATACATCTCTGGAGTTCATATGGGCTCACTGCACAAACACTTCAGCGTTCTTCGTAATACTTATCCTATGTTTCCACACTTCCAATGGTTGTATATTACAGTCAGTGTGTGCAAGCGCTTACAAAGATTAACGTCAATGACTTCCATCAGACACTTATGGACACTTCAGGGAATGTCATACTTATTGCTGCTACAGATATATTTATTGCTGCTACACTACTAAATAGTTTACAGCCCATGTTCTGTGTGTTTATTGTCCTGTGTATTTATTGTCCTATGTATTTATTCTTCTTTTCTGTGTCATGCGTACTGTTCTGTGTTGCCCCATGGTCCTGGAGAAACGACATTTTGTGCCAGTGTATACAAGCTATATAGAGGAATGACAGTAAAAACCCACTTGACTTGACTTGATCTACGAAGCCCCTTCTATGAGGCTGGAGAAAGGCTTCAAACTATGCTTTGCCATGCATACACAAGTACGAATCTAAGAAAATACCTACTTTATATATAACTCATATAAATCTCATATAAATTTAGGTATAGTAATTAGAGAAACCTGAAGGATAGGTAGCTGTCTCACTGCACTGACAAAAGTAAACAATGATGCCAGAAATGCAAGAGCTGCGGTATTTCAAAACAGAGATGTTTCATAGCACCGAATGCAAGTAGGTCATTGGTCTCAACTATACATGTGTGCGGGCTGGAGTTTACAGCTTTCATTCATTCATCCTTAGTAACTGCCTGGTCAGGGTCACAGTGGTTTACATTAGACTACTAGTTTATTTACATTTTGGTTCTATTTCCCAAAATGTAAATAAGCTAGTAGTCTAATTTAAACCACTGTGACCCTGACCAGGCAATTACTAAGGATGAATGAATGAAAGCTGTAAATGCATTGCACAGGGCCTCACGTCCATATTAAAGTGGTCTTTCTTTGTCCCACAAGCTTCATATCTGACTGCTTGCTCACGCTTGCATGAAAGTAAAAACCTCCAGCTCACATTACTTTTTTTGAGATCATCTTTTCATTCCGAATAATGTATTCATAATCAGCTACATCTCTCCTTTAAACCTTCTTTGTATTAATTCCAGCTTCGCAGTCCTTTTTTGGCTTGTTATCTGAGAAGCAACAAGCTCAACAGTAAGATGTATAACAGTAAATTACTCTGAATATCCCACAGGCTAACAAGAAGCTAGTTATTTCCTTCAGGAACAGCCATGCTCTGCAGAATCTTCTTGCTTAAATCATATTACAACACAGATTTTGTCTTTTTCTGTGCCAGAGCAGTAATCAGCCATTTTTTTTGAGGTCAGACAACCATCTTGCCAGGATCCAGCATCTCAGCAGGCTATGCCCTGCTTTATCCTGCAATCCAATTTGGAGATCTGATTTCAGCTGCAGGAATCCAGCTTAGAGCACAATGCAATGCCTTATCCAGATCTGTACGTTCTCCTGTTCATGAAGTTAGAGGACCTGCTGTCTTTGCCAAACTGCCATGCACTACTTTCTAAACTATTAAGAAGCTACATGTGCTAGTTATAGAAGAGGTAATTACTTAAACGTTACATGTCAATAGAAGCCTGGAGTAAACTGCGACATTCCTAACAAGAGCTCAAGCATTTCTTGCCCTGTTTATCCCATTTCATCAAAACAACACACTACTTCTACAGGACACTAGCCAGGAAAAGGCTCATTCTCGGATCGGGGAAAAAAAACACTTCTTCAGAAAAGGCCACTATTCCAGGACAAAAAGAGATGTTTCCATTCATTTTCTGCTTCCTTGTTAATCTGGATCTGACAAAATAGGAAGAAATATATGCTTCCAAGAGAAATAACACAAGACTCAAAGAACTTTCAATTTACTTTATAATATATCTTATAATGACACCCTAATACCCAAATGTCCAATCCAAATAAACAGTAAGTTCAAGACTTGCAAGCAAACACAAAGAGTGACTGTGTGCCTCTGCTTACTTCAATCAAGGCAATCAAGTCACTCAGAATGCATTACCACAACCGAAAAGTGCATGAACCGTTTACAACAAGGTCTCGACCGCAAGCACGCAAACATGCACATACAGCCAGCACTGTTACACAACATCTGTCTGACGGCCAAAATATTCTCATTGGAGCTGGAACGCATATGAGGGTGTTTATTAAGGCTATTATGGCTACTCTGTTATGGAGTAGTTACAGCGTCAGTGTGTGTCGTCTAACTATGGTACTTTGTGTGCCTTTATGCCATTACAGAATAATCTACCATAGAAAATGTGGATTATAGTCTGGACTTGATTATACAGTTTCCATGGATAAGTGACCACAGCGCAGGCTGAAATGGAGCTTTTGGAAGGTGGCCAAAATATTCACAAACTGACAGCTGTGCTTAAAAAAAAAAGTCTGGTAACAGAAGTACCAAATTAGCTTTTCATATTCTACACAAGAATGATGCCTGTCTACCTCACTCACTATATATATATATATATATATATATATATATATATATATATATATATATATATATATATATATATGCAACAGTGCTGGTGAATGCTCGATTCTGATTGGTCAGAAAGTGTTGATTCATTTTCTATAACAGCACATCTCAGACAGTAATTCTGATTCTCATGTGTATTTTAATGGACTCGTTATCATTTCTATAATAACAACTAACAGAGACTTGTTTGGTGGTATCGTAATCACATAAACTGATTATAAAACTTCGCTTTTTTTGAAAGGAGTCTCCAGTGTCCAGTGCTTTGTAGCAGTCAGAGATAAAGCTGTAATTTTTGGTTTTCAGCCACATGAAAGTCTTCAGGGTGGAGCACTTTTGGTCTTCGAAAGAGAAAAAAAGCTGCTATAGTTGATATAATGCATATGATACCAAGAACTTGTTTTTTGGAGTTTCCACATCATTACATGTAACTATATATGGATAAAAAGTATAACATGTTCTTTAATGAACAAAAAAATTGTAATCACAGGCAAATTGCTGCAGTATAAGTGGAATAAAACACTTCAGAAACGTGCTGTTATTTTATAGTTAATGAACTTCTAACAGTGGTAACTGTAATTCGGCTTTGCATCACGCTGCACCACACCACCCCATAGTTGATTATTTTTATATAGCAGCATGCCCAGTCGTGTTTTAATCCTTATATATTTAGGTCACAGTGCATTGTCAGAGCCTGGAACAGTTATGTGGCTCTGGCTGTCCTGGGATTTAAACTCATAACCATCCAGTCTCATTTACATTTACACATTTGCCTGATAGCTGAAGGTTAAGGACCATGCTCAGGAACCCAACACTGGCATCCTTGTAGTTTTGGGATTTAAACTCACAACCTTCAGATGAGTAGTCCAAGCCTTCAACCATTGAGGCACTGCTAGTTTTTAGTCCAGAACTTTAACTGCTGCCAATATTTTAAGCAAATTGCATCAGCACAACTTTACATTCAGCAAGCCAAATAAAACAGTCTGGCGTCTGGAATATTCCAAGTCTGAATGTGTCTCTGAAACAGCATAATATGGGAATATTCTTGTCACCTAGCTATGCGTGACTTTGTAGCACAGAACAAGGGGTTCGAATTTCTTTGTCTCTGTTTAACCACTTTCCAGTAAGTACTTTCTCTAGTCATAGAGTCTGACGCTTTGTATACATTGTGCTGCATTTTAATCTGGCTTGTGTAGGATTCACGTAAGTCCTTCTCCACTGTGGCCAACGTGAATAAGCTTTTTGTTTTCTTTCACAACCTTTTTCCGAGCAAACCCTTGCCTGGTTCTGGTTCCTTTTTTTTTTTTCTCCTTCTTTCGAACATTCTGCACTGACGGGAGACCTGTCAGGCTTTTTTTTTTTTTGAAACTGTCAGAAAGAGAGAACATTGGCTGCAGATGACTTGGTTCCAGCAGGCATGGCAGGATCCCCTTTTCTGCTCCAAACCACACACTTACAAAACTGCACACCACCCCACCCTGCCTCCAATACCAACACAGCCGTCCTGACCAGAGGCTGTAACGGGCTGCAGGGAGGTCAGTGTTGCAGATCAGAGTCTGTGTGCTGTAGGTTTACGACAACGAAACGACTGTCAAGGTCTAAAACCAGCAGGATGCCAAACCAGAACTGTAGAAAGTTCACTGGTTTATGCTCACTCTGCCAAAGGAATAGCAATTACCAATACGCGATCCAGAGGACAGCCATGTGCATTTGTTTAATGTGAGATCCGGTAAGGCTTTTGCTGTTCGCCACAGCCCTCTTGCCGTAATCAAAGAGAGAGAGAGAGAGTAATATCCTGAGAGTGGCTGACCACAAACTAAAAGCATCGGCCCTGCTCGGCAGAGGAAGGGAGGAGATAAGTGTGATGAGTATGGTGGACATCTTAGCTTGCGGTTTAGAGGGAGCAGCAGTTACACATTTCCATTTCAAAGCATTCATCATAAAAAGTTTTACAGTTCTTTGTCTGAAAGCGAGTTATCATCTTGCTTTTTTTTGTCTGCCAACTTCTCTAAATCTTTATCTAATAATTCTATGACAATAAAGAGGTCTTACGGGAATGTGAGGAACAGTTTTACGGTTAGGAGTAAAACACTAACCTTCTTCTTGCTGCAGTAGATCTGCCATTTCTTCTCAGCAGGCAGGGCAAACATGGCCTCTCTGTTCTTGTCGGTGAGATCCAGTTCATCCTACAGGGAAAAGAGTCGAGTGTGATTGAGCCACTAATGAAACACTCAGAGTATGAACACAGGATATTATACAGAAGGAAAAACAGAAATACTGGACTGTGCTTCCTCAAGCTCAGGTTAAAAATAATTCTAGCTCTGTATAAATGCGGAAAGAATAAGATTTACCAGCATCTAGGCATGAGAGTTATATTTATCATCTGCATACTGTTCCAGATTGAAGCCATACCATGGATACTTAATACATACTCATTTAAAACACCTGTTAAAGTAAGTAAGTCCTGATATTATATATTCACACATATCTTTATACATTAGGGGTGTAACGAAATACCACTATCTGTGTCTGTATCTATATGTGCTATTTGTGTTTAGTGCTCCAAATATATGTATCTGTATCTGCATCCAGATTTAAGCCAAAAGTGGGTGTGGCCTCTTGCAAATATTATATCTGAGTGCTCACTATTGCCCACCTCCTATTCATATCATTCAAGTCTATCAATTTAGAACACACTGTTCTGTTCAATCTGAATAATGTATTTGTGTTCAGTTACTTATACATAAATAACAAACCTCGAAAATGAGAGATCAGCTGGTTTCCCTATATCTATAACTCAAATCCTACCCACAGTCCTCAAAACCAACTGGATAACATGATCCCCCAAGTTGGCTCCAAATTCAGTGGAATTCACATTAAGCTAAACTAATATTGATTCACCTGATCACCACAAATAAAAATATACCTCAAATCTCTCCACACACTTTCATAGTTTCATATTTTGGTTAAACCACTGTCAGAATTTCAGGTACATCCAAAACATTAAATGTACTCAAGGTCAAAGAGAGAATATGAGTTATGCATCAAACTCTGGGATTTCTGGGGTTTGAAGATCGAAAAAGAATAAAGGTTTGCCTTTGTAAATGTGTATTTTTTGTAAAGGAGGGACAGAAAAGATGATTCACAAACTATTCACAGACTATCAAGATGGAAGGAAGTCATATGAGGCCCTGAGCGGACCAACAGGAAACTGTAGAGGCCAATAGCGATCAGCTAGCCAGAGAGAGAGAGACAGAGGTTTATACAAACACTAAACACGTGAAAGAAAGCAGTATTTCTTCTACTGTGGTAAGAGTCATACCCTCATCAATAACAAGGCCTTAAATTAAATTGACGTGGTACCATGTCCAAACCCACTGCTTAACGGACGCAGTTCGGCCCATTATGGGTCAGTGACTTTGGTTTGGCTCAGGTTCTCTAGTCATCACTTCCTCTGTCACTTTTTCTGCTGCTCCAGCTGCAGTTGCTGAATCATGGTATGCGGACAAAGCTGGGGTTTACTGAGGACATGGATATGGCAGAGGCATTCAGGAAACACTTTCCCACCCAGAGCTTTCAGCTGGAAGGGAGGAAGGTGAGATTGATCCCACTGACCTCCACCCTGCACCCTCCACCCAATGAGTGAAGCCTATTAGAATAAGGATGTCTGCGTCCTTATAAGTAGCCTTGACTCACACTTCCCAGCTGCCTACATATTTGCCAGCAAAGTAATGATCTAAATCGCTGATCAGTCTAAAGCTTGTCTGGTTTCAAAGCTTCAGTGTACTTTGCCATGCTTTTTGAGTAGTATGAATAAGAGTCACGATTATTAAGTGGCCAGTTGAGGGCTGAACAAAATACTGTTTATTAAACATTATCTCCATATAGCCTATTGTGGCATTGGAATGGTCTATAAGATCCATAACAAATTATGTTCATATTAACACCAGCTCATCCTTAACTGTCACACATGGTAAGTTTATCATTTTTTTTACTTTAATAGGTGGAAATATATATATCGCAATTACAACGTGTATAATAACAATTTGATTCCGACATGCTATTTTTTTTCATATTAGAAAAGCCCAAGCACAGCTCTATTACCAACTAGGCCAATATTTCAGGGTAAATCTGTTTGCCTAGTACAACATGTAAAAGAAATAGTAAGCAGTGTGGGGAAAAAACTGCCCCTCATGTGACGGGATTAAAACTGTCCTACATACTGACATAAGAGAAACAGATATAGAGAGAAATAAACAGTCATGTGTCCTCTGTGGACCAGATGTTAGCTTAGTGTTGCTGATGTTGCTCAAATAATATCAACAGTCCACTTCCTGCATGTTCCAACACAAATGCCTGCTGGTCTCTCATTCTCACATGCTATAGCAGGATATACGAAAGACTATTTACCATTTATTTTATCATTGTACAATTTCTCTCCATTTAATGAGGTGTTCAAGACTCCAAGTTCTACTTTTATCTTCTACCAAGTTGTTTTTCCAGATAAGATTTCTCTGGAGGCAGTGCCAGGGATGGTTTTTTTTGGTTAAGATGAGCTACAAACACATGGCTGCCACATGTCCACTTGCTTCTCATCTACTCCCGTTGAGCTCTTTAACATTCACATTTTACTGTCACAGACTTTAACCAAAGCTCCCAGTACCCTGAACTTAAATAACCCTGATCCACAGCTGGTATATTCAACATCTTACTGAAACGTACTGGTACAATGAGCACATATATTTGCTGTTTGCTCTATGTACTCATGCGCTGATCATGCCATAACGACGTGCTGCATATGCACAGAAGTTTAGCACTCATATCCGGACTCTTCCGTATCTACGGGAAAGAAGCTGCATGATACAAAAACAAAAACGGAGATTCACATGCAAAGGCAAACTTCCACCAGTTTACAAGGAACCCACTTCAAAAAGATCTGAATGTACGCAATCCAGTTGGTTAATAAAATATTACTGCTTTCAACAAATTCTCCAGATAAACAACGTTTGTATTTTCACTGCTCCTACATGTGTGATGCACTCTCCAGTTAAAAAAATAAGCTCCCATTTGTTTCAGAGTCACATATCTGTGCAAAAACTCAAATCTAATGAATGTGGGCACTGCAGAGTTCCAGTACCCATGATGCATTACAGCGCAGCGTGTGCACTGTGCACTGCTCTAAAGCCTTTTTTTGACCGATTGGAGCCACTAGAGTTTGTGATGTGGTCTCTGCTTTAAAGGACTGAACCAGTCAGCGTGGGCTCATTAAGGTCAGCCTTATTGTGTTTGGATTTTGGTTTTAGAGCTAAAATAAGGGCCTGGTAAGCTTGAAGCTTTAGCCAAAAGGAGGGAATGTCACAATTGGTAATGTTTGCACAGTGCAGATCTACCCTTGTCGCTAGTACCCTTTGATTTGGGCTTGGAAGGTCACTGAAATTTGGTAGACAGTCTCCTGTAGACAGAGCTGCAGTTGTGCCATATTCTTTCCATTATTTAATAATGGATTTAATGATGCTACATGGGATGTTCAAAGTTTGATTTTTCTTGTTGTTGCTTTTTTTTTTTACAACTGATCCGTGACTGATACAAACCCTGCACTTGTTTTGATAGCTCTTTGGTCTTCATGATGCTATTTATTAGGTATTTTCTCTAACAAACTGGGGCCTTCCAGAAACAGATGTATTTATATACTGAGATCATATGACACTTTAACTGCACACAACTCACACTATTTAACTAATTATGTAACTTCTGATCGCAAATGATTGCCGCAGAAATAATTGAGGAGTTTCACAGCAATAGGGGTAAATACCTATTGTAAGCACTACTGCAATTTTTTTTTTTTTTTTTTTTACATTTTTTATTTGTAAATAATTTTTGCAACCTATATTGAACCCTTATTAAGTATCATTTCTAGGTTGAAAGTCCAATGGAGGTGAATACTTGCAAGCCAATGCAAAAACAGTTACACATACTTTTCCATATCATATGCAACTTTCTCTGACACTGTAGTTCTACTTATAAAATGCTTTAATTTTTTTTTACCCATGTTTCTCATAAGTTAGCCATTGATAATTCCCACTCGTTATCTTTGTCTCCTTCTGTCGCATGACAGCTACCAATCCAGGATGATGAGATGTACTTCCTGAGCTCATACAGCATCACTGGGGAACAGAAAAAACTTGGGAAGAATGCACATGATCAGCTGGTATCGCTCTGATCTACAGAGAAGAGATGAATGATATTCCTCCCTCACAGAGAGCAGAACCATTTGTACTTTCTTGGACTCTTGCCTATGGATGGCCGTCGCATTATCAGGATTAACGCTTGGATGAATCCTTGAGACAGCTGCACCACTTGGGAGCCTGTGATGTCTTTCCAATCATTATCGAAAATTTTAAGTAACTACAAGAACATCAAGGAATTAATAGTCAAATGCCTTGAAGGCATCACCCTGACCTCACAGTGGTTTTATTATTATTGGCATATTGATTCTTTATTTATGACGCTTGCCAAGGAAATATACAAAAGGCAAAATGTTTTCCCCTCAAAAGTATTTTATTTCATCCCACTTTCCTACTACATTGTGATTTGGGGAGGTGCCCTCTATGTGGAGGTTATCATAAAAAAAAATAATAAATAACCTACACAATCCAAAACCAACAGTGCCTTAGTTCTGACAGGGCCATTCCAACTTCCTGTAAAGCAGTATTTATTATAACAGAAATAAGATTCATGTTTTGTCTCCATCCCTTCAAATGTTGTATGTCACTTTGTATTTGTCTTTCCTTCATGCTGTGCACAAAGTATAGCTTTGCATGCACCGCAACCGAGCTATATAGAAGTTAAATGTGGCTTTTTGTGGCCACAACAAAAACAGCTTTTCTTCCACATTCCCGAGCGTTCACCCGTCTGCCGTGCCTGCCTTCGGCCAAGTCCAGATATTTACCATAACTAAACTGCAAGTCGTTTCATTTTGTCAAGAATGAGGCTGCCGTGCTTGGTCTAAGCACTCCCATATGTCCAGCACACTTGATTTGATTCGTACCAATGAGCACTTCTATGCTCATAGCTGAAAACACAGCATGTGGAGCTCCTGTCTAAACAGTGCGCCACTCTTATAATGTAACTTAAATGTGTAAGAGCATGCTGTTTTCCTAAGGGAGTCAGGAACTGTAAGGCAGAATGAGCAGATGTTTATGCACTTGCAGACTTGATCAACAAAGTCAGCTGTGTAATTACAGATAAGTCAAGCTTCAAGTCCTGTGCCATGTTAAAGAAGAATTTAAAGATGCTTTAACATGGATTGTCTAACATGCATGCATTCTGGCCTGAGCCCGCTTTCCACCCCAGGCCAAAGTGCAATTGCTGGCAACAGAAACAAGTTGGCACAGAGACCCCATGGAATCACTAATATATGCATGTTTGATTCTTAAGCGTTGGCCAGAAACACAATTTCTGGACCATCACATGTGCAACACCAACTAACTTCAATTAGCGTGTGAATAAATCAACAAGTGCATGTCTTAGATTGAAATGTGAAATTGTACCTACCATTAACTGCATCATTGCCATATATATATATATATATATATATATATATATATATATACACACACACACACACACACATACATCTGAGTGAATAGGTGATAGAGTTTGATTTATGATTAGCTTTGCTAGCAGTGAGGCAAAAGGACTGAGCACCTACCACCAGTTCAGAAAAGCGGGCATTCAGTTCCTCCTCCGGGGGCATTGGGGCGCTGAACTCGAGCAGCTGCAGGGGAACACTGTCCTTCAGGTTAATCTCAGGGGGCTCGCTGCTGCCGAAGCAGCACAGAAGGCCCAGGCCGGGCCGCGTGCGCTTCCGGGGAGGCATCCTCTCCGCGCTGGATGGGCCAAACAAGCCAAGTCTGCTATCTAGGCTGCATGGTCTGAAAAGAGAGGAAAGTGCATGATCAGGACACAAGTCAGGTTAAAGCACATACAAACCACATCATAACTGCTAGAAACCTCTCAGTGAAAAGCCAAACAGGCAGCGGACAGACCTCCATGACTGACAAGGCCTTGTTTAATAAGTTTCAAAGCAAAAGTTTTATGATTCAACCACAGAAATGGTGCTGACATGCACAGAGGGTCCCACCGAGGTTTACTGACCCCCATCCTTGGAGTCATAGTGTTACAATGATCGTGCATTTGTGTACATCTTATAAACACATAAATGTCTGCAGTCACTGACCGTGGAAGCTTTGCCTTCCAGGCCCACAGCTCCGGGTCTGGTTTCACAAAAGCATGGAAGCACAAGGGTTTAACAAAATTGTTAAATGCTGGATATGGCATTACTTTAAACACGCTTTCCAAAAGTTAACAAGATCCTGAAACTATATTACTTTTGGGAAGTTCATCCTAACTGCAAAACCCCAGAATGACAGCAAGAGAGAAAAAGCAGGTTGAAGTTGGAAACAGCCATAGAGCTTCAATCTTTCAGATGTTTGGAGTGGAGGATGTTAAGCCTTGGATAGAAAAAGCATTCATTTCTCCTCAACCATGTTGTAGGCTGTGTGGGCACAGAGATGGGAGCAGCCTGGCACCGTTTTATGTGCACTGGCATAAGGTTGGATGGCACAAAGACCTTTCTGTTGTAGCGCACAGAGAAGAAAGACGGAATGAAGGGAGGGGAGGGAAAAGCCGGCCGTACCCAGCACGCTCTCACCCTCTCACCAGAACCAGAATAATAAAGGGAGGAAAATGGCTCAGTGTTAACTAGGAGCTGCCTGCTCTCTCAAATGCATCCACTTCAATCAGGGCTTCAAAACATTGCTTCTAGAGAGGACAGAATGTCATACCAGTGCTCATACATCAACTTGTACACATCAATATCGAAAGCAAATAAACAAAAAAATGGCACCTTATTCCATGTACTTCACAAATACAGACAACCATCAGTATTTCGGATTTTTCACCATGTCTCCAAAAGCCATAACTATTATGATGATTATTAGCTCTGCCATAGCTTCCCATCTACTCATCTTTAAAAAAAACTAATTCTCATTGCTTCTAAATTTAAGTGTTCACTGAATCCAGCTGTCCATACACCATTTTCCCCACGGTAAATGTATTTTTATTGCTTTCTCTAAGAATAGTTCAGTGGTAAATTCTTTATGAGTGTCCCCCGTTTAGTGCAAATGTGCAAATGAGAGGTTATAGCAGCAAAAGCAGGAAACCATAGTTTTCTTTCTCATGTGCTTGGATGGGCAAAACATTATATTACAGTTAGACTGCCACATGTGCATATTTTGAAATGCCTCACTATACATTAACACGCATTGCTAAACCCACGATGATCAAGTTAAACATCATGGTTTGTTGTTCTGCATTCGACTATCATTTCTGTTTGCTCTCCAACATAGAAACATCTGAAGTAAGTCAGGATAATCACACATCACAAATAAAAGGTCTCATAATGTGACCAACAGTACTGCACTTACCAATACTGCAGTAATGATTAACAATGACATGCAATCCTAATGAGGATACAGAATACAGCACAGGTTACGGGTACGAAAATATTCAAATAGAGAAAAGACATTCTATTCAGAGTGCCTGAAAATCTGAGTGGGAAATGCATGTTAACCAGAACTGCCAAAAGATGGCAGTTTTAAGTGTATGGGTAAGAGGACTCCCTCGTCTGTTGTTTCCATGGAAACACACTGCCATGTTCATGGCAGATTCAGCACTCCTATATGTCAGTACTGAATGTGTGATTAACATGACGATGATTCTCGTCTGCTATTTGATCTATATTAAGTCAAATAACCAGTCAGTCAGTTTTCTGTCATCAACTCAGTTGAAGCAATGATGGTTTCTGACGTTTTTTTTGTCTGCATCCTTTTGTGAAGAAATAAAGATCTTCTGCCATATTCTTGGCTGTCCAATCTGTTCAAAAAACACACTAAAAATTACATTGAACATTACTTTGTGTTTGTTTCTCTTTGACTACTCCAGAGGTCATATATGCTTCTGGTTGTTGCACGCCTCTTCACACTCACCTGATAAGAGGCAATCTACATGACCTCAATACAAGATTACAATTCCAATCCAACTGACACTCAACACACAATCTCTGAAAATAAGTTTGCACTCAGACATGCAGCCTGACTTTTGCACAATACAGCGCAGAAATGTAGGCCAAGATATCAGTCACTCATACACAAACACGACTATGAATGCAAAGTAAGACACGCCACAGGAAAGGAGCGAGGGCAAGGAACACAAAGATTTGGACTGTAAACGGAAATACACTGATTGCCCATCCTGTCTGAATTAGCCCTAATGGTTCAGTAAGGACTAATGAAGATTTCCCTCATTCCCATATCCATTTACAAGGGCAGGTGAGGGAGGACACCTAAAGCAGGAACTAGGTTTCACTGTTTTAAAAAGGGTGGGGTACATCCATCTAAAAGGGGGTAAATGATAGCAGTACTCCAAACTCAACATTCGCCCTTCCTTACCAGTGACACCAATGACACCATTGACCATCTAGCAGAAGAGCAGTTTAGTCACTAATTTCCAGAGATTGCACCATTCTGTCCACTTGGTAAGACAATACCACTTATCTGAAAGGCTAAAGGCTGACCACACTTCCTCTATTGCCTACAAGTTTGGCCACCACATCTTTTCACTTATGCACCTCTTGGAAGAAAGTTCCAACCTCTCAACTTACCATACAAATACAAATGCTTGATTTCACCATTATTTCACTGAGAGACAGAGTAATCCCATTATCCATTTCCTTTCATTTGAGAAATTGGCTTATTGCATTTCCCCTGAACTCTTGACCTGTCCTATCTGTAACACACTGTTACTTCAGAGCAACAGGTTTACCATTGCCACTCTGACTTTTATACCTTTGCTCAAGAGCCCAACCTTGGTTCTCTGGCCGACATAGGATCTGAACTCACAACCTTTGGACCACTGGCTCAGACCACTAAAGGATGAGGCACCAGGCAAAAGGCGAACACTACAAGAACTCCAAATGGGGTTACACTAACTATACTTCCAGATGTTCAATGTTTCTTGACACTTCAGACAGCAAACACATTTCCTTAGTCTACTGCTGTGAGAGGAGTGAGACTTTTGCTTTGGAAACAATAGGAGAAAGTACTCAACTCAAACAGACATACACTGGAATAGCCTGACTAATGGTGGTGTGATTATTCTTCACTGGTCTATTCTCTCATCTGCAGATTACTCCAAGTTTTCATTAAATCAGAGAACAGAGTGACATGACATCTTATTGCTTTGTGAGCACTTTATCCAATCTCATAGGTTCCAGATAAGTTCTCTGTAGGTGTTATGCTCAAACATGGTACAGGAGTAGTTCAAATGTGACTAGATTTAGTTTTGCTGGGTCTAAGTCTGCCAATCAGACACATACGAAATCATTTACATCACCATAACCACCATAACAAAACAGTAAAACCTGAAGATCCAAAATTGTGTATTCCGACAAATCACAAATATTCATCTCTATCTTACACAATCTGACTCAACTATTGTCCAATTTGTGGATTGGGAGTGCAAATAATCACGGTAGAAGAGGTGGAATTTGTCAGAATATGGATGGGAATATAACATGGTACTGGAGTTCTTGCTACCATTCTCAGAGTTGATCAACGAATTGCTCACCCATCTCTTAATTGTATTCCACAACCTAGTGAATGGTAGTCCCAAGCAACCCCCTGACCATGCTTGTTTCAACAATGAGAATCAGTCAGTCAGTCAGTGAGGAAAGAAAGGCCTCTTCTAGGCCAGACCATGGGATGGGATACCACGTACAAATGCAAACACACATCCAATCACAACTAGGGGAAAATTTAGAATAGCCAATTCAACTACCAGCATGTTTCAGGGAAACCAGAGAACATGGAGGAAACTCATACAGACATGGGGAGAACATACAAAACTCTACACAGACAGCAACTTGAGCTCAGGACTGAACCAGTGATCCTTAAACTGCGAGGCAATGATGCTACCTGCCGCTGGCCTCAATGTCAATATGTAGCAGTAAAAAAAAAAGAAAAAATCACAGTATGCTGGTTTTGTCCATAAGTGGTAAGCTTACTCCATTGCATCAGCACCTACATCAGCCACCTTCACTTGTTGCCACATGAAAGAAATCTCTGATGGTTTTGTAGACTATAGAATGGATACCCTTAAGAAATTGCTTCTGTCAACAGTTAATTCAGAAAACACTCATACTTTGCAGAAACATAGTGCCCGAGTGGTTCTAAGCTTCTGCAGATGCACTTTGCAGCAATTAAATGTGTGCATGCCTTGCAAAGTCCTTCACAGCCAGCAGTAAGGAAATGTGTCCTCTGCAAAGCAAGGTGAGGAAAATTAATCTCTAATTAGTGGTGAAAAATCAATGATGACATGGCATCAGCACTGAATGGTGAGAAGGAAAGGAATAAACGTAGGGACATTTTTGCATGCACCCTGGTGAAAGAAGCATAAAGCATACACATGTAGTAGTATTGTATTACATTGTATTAAGTCTCTGTGATATTGGCTGCACACATGCAAAACACAGGCCTCGAGGCAGAGTACGTCCACTGTGCATGCTCCAAAGAGCAGTGGTGCAGAGAGAACACAGACAGATAGCGAAAACTGCTTCCAATTCTTATTCTGCCCCATCACCTCAGCCTACAAGGCTGCTGGAAGTAGGTCAGCAGAGGAGAAGAGAAAGAGAGGGAGAAAAGAAGTGTGTGTCAGTGTCACACACATCCATAACCTCCACAAATACATATCGTTCTTTAAATTCATCCAACTATTCTGTCTCAGTTCCTCGCTCATGGCTGTTGAGCTCTGCGCAGTGATATAGTATTCACAAACATGAACAATTCTGGTCACGCATTCATTCATTCTGGCTCTCTTTACAACCCCCTCGTTCACGATAAGACACACACATCCCTCCAATTCCCAGAGAAATCCCTTCTACACAGCCATCTTTTTAAACCCACATGAAGTGTGGCTCTCCATATCTAATCTATCATGAACAGCTGGTGCTAATGTAAATGTGCTACATCATTTCAGCACGTGAAGCCAATCCTCACCTTCTGGCTCCAATCACTAGCATTCCCCCACTGACAAAGTGGATCTTCTCTTTATTATTTCTCACTAATGATGAAGCTCAGTCCCAGAGATAGAAGCAAACTGTATTCAAGAAATATATCTGGCTGGGATAGGAAAAGAAAAATGTCTCTAGTACAAGAATGCATGGCCATCACTGGTCGGCTTAGTAATGCTATTCCTGGTGTTCTACTATAAATGAATATACATGAACATGTGTACTCCTATCAACCAATCCAACTGGTCAGAAAGTTTTTTTCCACTGACAGGCAATCTATAAATTAACTGATATCTTGATTTCATGTAACCTTTACGACTTTAAAGTTCAAAACTACCACATATTGTATGCATATTCCATAAAGGGTCTATTATTGACATTTTAATAAAAATATACTGCCCATTTTATATCATTTTTTCACAAAAAAGAACTGCAAAAATTACTGTATGGTTATGAATACTTGAACAATTGTGTCTAAGCGATAAACACATGCAAATCTTCACTGTTATCCACTATTCATGTGCTTAAGAATAGCTGATAAAAATTGGAATTAAATGTTAAATTATGGCCAGCATGGAAGAAATGCACAGGGACCAGGGTGTGTGTGGCCTGTTGAAGCACATGACTGGCATCCCTGCGAGCAATATCGATGGCATATGACTCGATTTCCGTGTGCATCAGTACATTCTGCTTTGAGCAGACACAGTCCCACACACAAACACACACACAGCTACTGTAAAGGCTGTTTGTCAGGCTTGCACACAGCACTGGCCTCTAGCACTGTATAACCACAGCAGATGAATGCAGTGATGCCTCACACACCTCCTCCATGGCAGCATGACCAAACTGCTGCCTACCGTGTGCCCTACAGGTCTCAAAGCACGCTTTATCTTCCTTCATCAGGATTCATCTGTAAAACACCCACAGCTCTCAGTCTGGGGGTCCCACTCACTACACAGTACTTACAACATGACAGCGGCTGGCATTCATGGCATGTATGAGCCGAATTTTAACGAGAAAGCTAACGGTAAACAGTGCACAACATATAAATTTGCTAAGCTCTGAGAGAAAAGCATATGAAAGGCTGCATAAACAAAATTATTCTACAGAAGGTTGAAATCATTATTTAATATTTTCCAAAATAATTGTGATTAAATTTCCTAGATTAAATAAGTAAGGAGTAAAACACTATGGAGCGTGCTATATGAAAATGAGTCTCCATCATTGAACAGTTGATAACTTCAACAAAATAGACTTCAAGTTAAAACTACAATGAATTCAGAAATGACTCTGATGCTCATATTAATAAGTTGCTCATAAGTTTCTGGTTACACAGTTGCACTTTTGGTCTACACGGTATACAGTTACAGGGAAATTATCAGGTATCACCCAGATGAGGACGGGTTCCCTTCTGAGTCTGGTTCTCCTCAAGGTTTCTTCTTCATGTCATCTCAGGGAGTTTTTCCTTGCCACCATCATCTCTGGCTTGCTCATTAGGGATGAATTTATAAATGTAAAATCTATATCCAGAATTTATATATTTCTGTAAAGCTGCTTTGTGACAATGTCTATTATTAAAAGCTTTATACAAATAAAATTGAATTGAATGTGATGCAGCCTGAGACAAAGCATAGCTACTATAACCCCAATTTCCAATAACAGCATGTCCCAAAGTGTTTCATTATTATTATTCTTATACCAATGCAATTTGTCAACGAATACAGTTTTTAATTTATTAATGAATACCATGTCACAGTTTTTAACTCATTTAATGTTGTGGAACACCCACGGAACAAGTTAGTTCCTGTTATCACTTACAATATGACAGCTATAAATAATAAGACAAAAACAAAAACCCTGCAGCTTGTCATATTACAGAGAAACAGGAAAACACAAAGTCCTCTGTCCTGAGACTCTCCCATGGTGAAAAACTTGTTTACCGTTACAAAGCACTGACACTGGAGACTCCTCCCATAAACATTAAATAAACATTTCCACCCAAAAAGCTTCACCATATTAACAACTAGACTTTTTTTTTTCCATTTTCGTTGAACAACAGGATTTTTTTTTATTATTCATTTATTATTAGACTTTATTATGTGGAGTGTCTGCCAAACAAGTTCCCCTGAATTCGATGCTGCTATAGAAATGCTAATGTATTAGAACAAGTGAAAATTAATCACCTCCTTCTGACCAATCAGATTTGAGATCTCAACAGCTCTCCTGAATGCAATGTTTTTTTTTTTAAAGAAAAGATTTCAGTTGCATAGATGAAAAATGATTTCACATTGCATAATCTGTGTATTGTGTGAGAGAGAATGGATAGGATGAGCACAAACACATGTGCACCGCCTCAGACATGCAGTACACACTCACGCACACTTAGTCCTAATATAGAAACAAAGATAATAAATAAGCGCGTTGGCGTAATGGACCACTGGATTTCTCGTCAGTTTCTCCCATCCACCCACCCACCCACACACACACACACACACACACACACACACCCACACATACACACACTTGTACACACATTCCTAACTCGTTACTGCAAAGTCTATTTTCCCCATAAACACAGAAATGAGAGCTGAGTTACAGTCTGAATTGATAAATGACCATCACTAACCGTGTAATAGACAGCCTAGCATAATTTCATGGCGCATTTGCAGGGGACACATTCCACCATTGCGCTCCTCGTTTCAAAGCAAGCTCTGTTTGGTTTAGCACAGAGTGTAGGCTTGTGTAACACGGGAATGCTCATGTGGGATGACACAAAAGACACACAAAACAGAAAGGCATTCGGAGATGCCAGTTCCAAAAAGCCCTATCACTCTAGATGGGGCATTAGCACGTATATGTTCATGAACTGGGCAGTTGGTATCCTAAATTCTAAACAATATGCATTCTCCAATCTTAAAATCCCTTGTGTAATTTTATATACACACCCTACTGAGGCTGTCTGTTGACAACTGTGCCTACGTGCACTAAAGACGATGAGCAAGATTGTTAGGAATGACAAACCCAGCCGTCTTTCCTTTTCTTCCCCCCGTCTGTCTCCTCACCCCCTCCAGCCCCTCTAAATGATTTCCTCTTCATCCCTTCATCAGATAAGATCTGGCCTGAAAAGGAGGAAAAGCCGTGGATCGGAGAACATTCAGATTTTTCACCATGAAACCCTGCGCCAAAAGGTCTTCTGAATCAGCCAATACTTTAGCGAAGGGAGGCAGGTCAGGATTTAGTCTGCGGAAATTTCACTACATAAGAACTCGTATTCTGAAGCCGTGCACGCAGGAGCCAAGTGAATTACTTCATCTAATAGCGCATCAGAGATCTGTTTTACATGTCTGCGGCAAATGCGCTATCTGCATATCAGAGGCTTTGTGTCCCACATCTTCTTGCCACATTTCATCTGCTCGCTCTAGGCTTCGTTCCTAACAAACAGCTTATAGGGCTTGTGGGCTACATTAAATGTTTTTTTCTCTCTGGGAGCGTAAATATTTCAGTTAAATCTAGGGAAAGTGGGGATTCACAAGGCATGTCGGTAAAAGCCATTTCATTCGCTCATTGTCTACTAAAAATTAAAGCCATGTCCACATCTGCTGTGGAGCCCAGAACTCAATTTCAGCCTGCATGCAATCCAGAATGTTGGGGGGAAAAAAAAAATCCCCCTAAGTGCGTTCCTTTGATTTGCTTTAACAGGACTCCTTGCAATAAAAGCAAATCAAATATATGGTGATGTTTATAAAGGCATAGTCTTAAAAAGCAATTCAAACATACACGGAACGGATGAAACTACTAAAAATAGCTAATTTACTACAGCTGCAAATAAAATTCTGAGGAAAAAAACTGCAAAAACAATCATTTTGCTTAAAGGTGTAGCAAGCAATTTTGAAGATAGCTGTTTTTAAATTATAAATTCAAACAAAACCATGCCTACCTTTAATTACCGCCAAACATACTCTTCCAGAAAACATTGTGAGAACACACCACCTGCATGGTTTCTGAATTAACATCAGCACGATTGACAACAAAGCGGAGAAGCCTTTCTGTCCTCATTGGTTGGAAGCTGGTGGTTCATATAATTTTCGTTTTTTTCTCACTTAAGAATCTGGGGTTTGTCCTCCAAGCAGCTATTTTATTAAATCTGGCTGCACATGATGAGAACTTCACCAAATGAAAACACATTTTAGCTGAAATGCTCGTGTGAAGATATAGTCGATGATTTTGACAGAAGTTACCTACAGCTAGCTGTTTTGAAAATCCAAACAAATACAGTGCCTCCCTTCAACGTTTCCTCTAAAGCCACGCCCCCAAAAATGCTTGGGTACTATTGTACGAAATATCTTTCTAAATGAAATGCCAACACGACGGATGCAGGCAAATACATCTGTTGCTGTGAGAACTTGCAAATAGTGTGGAGCCAATATGAAATGGATGCTATTTATGCTACCGTCTACATTCCATGAGCCCTTCACAGTGCATTCCCATGTTTCATCAAGGGTCTCGTGGAACCTGATAGCTCACATCACTCTCCATCAGATCCGCTAGCATCTCAGCCATAGTGGTAAGAAATTGTTTTCTTTTGTTTGTTTGTTTTTGTCTGTTTAATTGGATGCATTTTGAGGTCTGTGAAAATGTTAAAGCACAGTCATATGGCTAGCTGGAAGTGACATGCGGTTAGCCAAAGCATGCACTCCATATTACTATTCTGTACTTGTGTTTAACCAAATTGACTATGAGCTTTAATCCTCAGCGACCTCCCAACCTTGAACGAAGACCAAGACCATGTTTTCACTAAAAATATAACCAAATCATTGACTCAGCAGCTGCTCGATTGTTGTAATTTTCCAAAGTGTCTCAGGCCAATAGCACCACATCGTCTCCTCTTTCTAGTATTTCCAGGCATATGTTATGTCAGCTCACCCAGAGCGGTGACAGGTTGATACAAACCCGCTCTTCTGGCTAGTCATGAAGGATTTCCTCTACTTGCCTTAGTCAGACATCCCAGGCAAAGGGTGGCCTTGGCATTCTGGCATCATATATTACTAAGCTGTGTCACGTTCCTATAAGGTGAAAGGTCAACAGCTGCGTGCTGAAGAACAGAGGTCTGCAGGGATGCATATAATGGCTGGAATGTTTGCATCAGACGTTTACAGTATGCCTTGTAGGCTACCTCTAGCCGAGACAGCCTTCAAAATAGTTTCAGCAAAGCTCTTCTGTCGAACTTGCTGCACTGTATGACACAATGATAAGCTTATACGTTATAAGCCTCAAATCTGTGTCAGTGGCACAATGAGTTCCCTTTTTTCCACACTCGTTTGGGGACTTCCAGATGACATCAGCTTTAATATCACTGTATTTCAACCCTTGAGCATTTCCTGTGATATTTTATGACCGGACTGACCAATATTATGTCAATCAGTGGAAATTCTACTCTGTATTTATATTTATTTATTTATATTACCGGTTATTAAATGGTAGAAATGTTTACATAATGGCACATGGTAATCGCTAATGGCTACTAATGATATAACTGGTTTGATAAAACAGCTTTAACAATGACTAATACCGCCATAATCTGTGATGCTCATAAAACATCAGGACTTCATTAAGAGTGCTGATGGAGCTTGTGCTCTTAGCAAGCATATGGTAGTTCATAAATCCATAATACATGAGATGCAGGAAAAACTAAACATCCGTCAGGGCTTGCTGATGTGACTTTGGGCTTTGCTTATCGTTCATTAGTGTCCTCACACTCAGATCTCCCAAGCTGCCTTGCAGAGAGGCACAAGCACAGCTTGTGTACTACTTTTACAAATGCAATGAGAAAAGACGGTAAGAAACGCTGGTGAAGAACATCAAAGAGTTGTGAATTAGTAAGAAAATCGATTGTCAAAAGCATCAGTTTGAGCTACGACTGCCCAAAGACAAGTAGGTAGATCTGCCATGACAGGCTTTATGCTTTTAGGGATAAAATCTGGCTGGTGGAGTTTAAATCCAGGTTTAAGCTTTGGGATCTGTGATGGCATTGCTGAGTCAGATTGGGGTGAAGTTTATGCCCTGGATTTAGACTTTAGGCTCTCTGGTAGGGGCATAGAGGAAAGGATCAAGGCTGGTGGAGTGCAGACCCTGAGTTTAGGGCCTTAGAGGCTAGTGGAATTTAGACTAGTTGAATTTGATTAGTCCCCCAGAGCATAGCCTGGCGTTAAAAAAAATACCATTCCCAGAGTCATTACAGTAAAATTCCTAGCATGCTTTAATGCTAGAATTATCCTATAATTCCCATTTGGATAATAATTCTCCATTCATAATGTTCCCGCAGAACCCTGATCATCTCCTTGGCCAACAAATGTGACCAGCAGTTCCATGTGTCAATTAATCAACTACTACAGACCAGTCCCTTAACCCTCAACTGGTCAGAATACACCTGAGCAGTTCAGGGTAAAGAGCCGTACTCAAGAGCCCAAAAGTGGCAGCTTGGTGGCGCTGGGATTTGAACTCAGAACCTTACAATCAGTAGCCCAGTAGCCTAATGCCTTTACTACAGAGCTACCACTGCCCAAAGAAAAGTAGGTTGGTCTGTTATGACAGGCTTTATGCAATTATAGAGAAAATCAAAGGCTAGTAGGGTTTAAATCCAGGTTTAAGTTATAGAATCTGCAATGGCGTCACTGGGTCAGGCAGGGGTGAAGTTTAAGCCCTGGGTTTAGGCTTTAGGTTCTTGGTAGGGTCATAGAGGAAAGGATCAAGGCCGTTGGAGTGTTCACCCTTTGTTTATGCTTTAGGCTCTCTGGTAGAACCACTGGGGAGAGGATCAGAGCCTAGTGGAGTGTAGAGCCTGACTTCAGGGCTTTAAGGTCTCTGGTAGGGTGGCAGGAGAGAGGATATGAGGCAGGGGGAATTTAGATCAGCTGAATTATACTGGTCCCCAGAGCACAGCCTAGCATTTAATGGTACATGCCATTATTTTTAAATAATCCCATTCCCAGAGTCATCACCATGCAATTCCTAGCATCCTTTAATTCTCCCCAGGGCCAACTAGAATCCCATAATTCCCATTTGGATAGTGATGTTCCATAATTTTACCGCAGACCGCTGACCGACCCACACTGCCTCAGAGACCAACAAGTGTGAGCAGCAGCTTCCATGTGTCAGTTAATCAACAGACAAAATCATTCCCAAATGCAGTCTTTGCCATGCAGTTGAGCTCAGGCCACTCAGTTCAGTATACTCTGTGGAATATTTATTAAATCAAGACACTCTAAGGAACAAGATCTTCTATGATATAGCAAACCTGTGAGATTTACATTTCATACCACTTGCAACAACAGGACTGAGACAGATGTGTCTCATAGTCCATCTACTACAAAGCAGATTTATACATTCATATTTGCAAAGCTCCAGAGGGAAAGCTTTCCAAATGCTCATTTTATTGGAAGAAGTCCTCTTTGGCAGCCTGGACTTTAAACAGTGGCATTCATTCTATTTAAAGCTTTGCGTGCTGCAAATGTAGCTGGATCCTGTTCTAAAGTGTCTGCCCAGTCTGGATCATCTTACAGGCACGGCAAACCACGGACATCAACAGTGTGATCAGATTGCAGAATGTGTACTCACCCCTTCTAGAAAGCAACCCCTGAAGATCTTTCATCTTGCAATCTTCATATATACCCAGAGCAACTGAAAAAAGTTCCTACGCTACTGATCTTACTTGACTGAATCCCTCCTTTTGTTGAGATCCACCTCTGCTAACTAGTGAATATCGAAAGTACTTGAAAACAAAATGATATTCCTGATCCAGCCTGAGCTGCCACTTCTCTCTGAGCTACTATGCCAGAGCCTGCATTTCAGGGACTGGAGCTGTTGACATTACTCCCTCCTTCTTCTACTCTCTATCCCTCCCTCCCTCTCTCTCAGGCTTTTGTGCCTTCTCTCTCTCTGTCCCATCCTCTTCTGTATACTGACCTCAGCATATAACAGCGTGCATGTGTATATTAGCCAGTATGGGAAGAGAGCAGGACGAAAGGAAGTGACCCTTTCACAGTTTGCACTTCCCACTAACCCCCACTCCTCCCATAACCATCCCTAATCCTCAGCAAGCACATTCCCCAGCCCAGCTCAATAGCGGAAGTGGGCTGGGGATCATGGAACACCCAGAGGAACTCCTTTCCTGTCCAGTGTCTTCCTCAGACACACACACACTGACACATCCACACATGCATGCTCAAATCCAGACTCTACTCTGTATAACTTGACTAGCATGACTAAGCAAATACCAGACTTGTGAATTCAGGAAACGTCAATGCAAATCAGATGAGTTTATCAAACAAAGCTCTTTTGGAGATGTCACGTCCACACCATTTGACTACACATGCATTAGGACAAAAATCAGATAAGTGTCGCCACATCATCTCCTCAAGGGCCACAGGGCAATTACCTTATCACGATAAAACGGAGGTCTGGGGAGACAGAGAGGGGTGCCGTCAGTAACTCAAGACTCCCTTTGTGAGCGTCTCTGCTACTCATGTTGAACATATTAAGCACAAATTCTAACATTGTGCAATGCGATGTGGAATGGGATTTTACACCTGCCAATTATTGAACGATTTTTTACACTTTGCCAAAAACAATTTCCCTCAGAACAGACTGCAAAAGTGCAACTCAGGTTAAGAGGGGAAGAGAAAGAGAAAAATCTTTCTCTGGCTCATCTAAAGGAGAAAAGCAGATGGCGGGTCTTACATGACCTCTGACCTTCCTTGACACACAGGAGGTTTGGTTCAAAGGCAGATCTATCTAATTATCTAATGTCGTAAGTTAAGGTTGAAAGCAACAAATCATTGTTTGTTGTATTGTATTATATTGTATTGATTTGTTTGACTTGTTTAGTTAGCAATATTGACACAAAATTACAGTTATGTGACTCCCATTTATGTCCACAAATGAGGAATTCTGCCTTGTAATTTTTATGGAGCTTAGAAGCTGACAAAAAAAATTTGAAAATGAATCGCATATACTTGAATTACATGAGTGTCTCTAGTAAATGTACATTTTGCCAATGGTTTTATGTACATTACACCAAAGGTTGTACCGGATTCCCAGAGCAAAGTAGTCAAACAAATAAATAAAATAGCTACTTTTCTACAGTGATGTTAAACCTTCAATGATTAGTACATACCCAGTATAACCGTTTAAGTGCAGCTAGATAGTTGGGCTAAGCTAATGTTAGCTTGCTGGCAACCGTTATCAGCTAACAGTCAAAGATAGCTGCTTAATAGGAAAAAAAATCTGTATTAGACAAAATCTGTATTTTTGAAATGTGAATTTTTGAGATTTGTATGTAAGCTTGTGATTTTTTTTTTTTTATCTCAAAACCATACCCTGTAATTTCAAATTAGATGTTTTAAAACATTGGCAAAAATGTATACTTATTAAATACAGCACAGGAAAAGAGCAAAGTTTATTTAATGTGACATGTATATGATTCAATACTTGAAATTTATATTCAAATACTTTGGTCAGCATCTAAGCTCTGTACATTTTGACCTTTTCAGTTATGCTGATGTTTCAGCTTTGGTCCCTAAGGCAGATAGCAGAGATCCAAATCAATAGATTCACCAATATGCCTTTGCTAGGTGCTGACTCATGTTTGGACAAATTAGTTACTCTGTTATCCTAATGCAGCTGGATAGGACAATTCATTCACTTTGTAACAAAAACATGGGTATACAAAAAAAAAAAAAAAAAAGCTTTAGAAAATCATGATTAAATAAATGCATATAAATAAAGGAAATACGTTTACGTTGAATGTAATGTGTCACATAAGAAATTATTTTTAACCAACTTTCAACCATGGCCTTGTCTTCCACTCCAGCCTTCCCAAACCATGTCTTTGTATGCTGTAGCTTTACATTTTCGCTTCAGTGGAAACTAAGAAGCCCAAACCTGTTCCAGCACGACAATGTCATGCTGTCTTCTTGGACCTCAGTTTGTGCACAGGGACACTGTTATACTGGAACAGGTTTGGGCTTCTTAGTTCCAGTGAAGGGAGAGTAAAGCTACAGCATACAAAGACATTCTATACAGTTGTGTGCTTACAACATTGTGGCAACAGTTTGGAGAAGGCCCACATATGGGTGTGATGGTCAGGTGTCCACAGACTTTTGGACATATAGTGTATGTATACAGTTCCATGCTTCTAATAGTTGTCCTTGATTGGCTTTTGTTAAGAAAAGGAACCATTGTTCTGAGATATTCTGAATATATTACATGCTATTATCAGAGAGGCAATCTAGGGGCTTCAATTAAGCAATAATAAAGTATAGTATCTGTACCAGTGAGTAGGGTGTCTAGAGTGTATTCACGCCTCAGGCTCAGTCTTTCCAGAATAGAATCCGGATCTACTGACCAGGATAAAGGAGTTAATGAAGATGAATGAATGAATCTGTACCAGTGATAAGTTATTCACTATCTGTATAATCCACACATGCATGTTAACCTCTAAATCTTGTGATATGTCTGATGCAATAATATTCCCTATCATTTTATATCATTTTATGACATTACTCTGACATTACTCTAACTATTTTGTGAACCAATTTTCAAATTTTCATGGACTGCTGATATTTTTTCTAAAATGCACAGCTGTAGCTTGGCCAAATGAATAACAGAAGAGTATGCTATTCAGTAAATAGGAGGCAACCACTAAATGACTCTGCGTCTATGTTTGGATGACCCTTTTGTCAACACTGTCAGTGTGTTCACCAGTTACCATGATTTTTGACGCCCCAGAAAGGTGAATGATGAAGATTGGCAGGAAAAGGTCGAATCCATTTAACACTAGACCAGCAGTGGGCCCCTGCCTCCTGTTTTCACACATGTATTGACACAGTAACCTAAACACGTTTCTTGCAATCAGGCACACACACATATTCTTCTGTCACCTAAAAAAAAAAATCATTCATCCTCACACTCTTTTTAAAATCCTCATACTGATTTAATTTACAGTTATCACATTCCAGGAGGGCAGGTTGATTTTGGTGGGGCTCTGCTCATATGGTGTGTGTTTATCCTACAGAGCTGACATGGTATACCACAGGGCTCACTACTGGCTCCCGAGAGAAAAGGCACAGACAAGAGAAAGATGCGCTGTCTGTTTAAGCCATTTTTGGCTTGGTGATAAATAGAGGTTAGAGGAGGTTCATGGCTCTTGAGGTCAGTCTGCGAATGCCAGTGATGTACTTATGCTGCATTTTGAAAGAATGCTTCTGCCTTGCTTCCCGTTTTCGGCCCTCTAACACCTTTTGATTTGAACTGAATTAAAGGATCGTTAATTCCTTGACTGCAGACTGCCTTTTTGCTGTATCCAGAACAGAAGCAAGAATACAAAGTTGGGTGTTTCTCTATAACTGACAGTATATTTGAGTGTACCGTGCAGGAGCTAAGAATACTGTCCAGATCCTTACCAGCTTCCAGTAATTCCTAAGATGCTGTCAGCCGTGCAGTTTGGATTGCTGTGCTACGGGTATTTGAAGTCATGGCGTCCAAGCCTACTATTAAGGAAAGAACCTCTGTCTCTTGTTGTATTTTATTGGGTTTGATCGGTGTAGATGTTTTTGTTTTTTTAGGTTATGATAAAGAAAAGGGGCAAGAGTGGTAGAAAACATGTTCACTGCAGTATGGAGCAGTCCATGGTGCTTTACCTGATTTTATTATGTGCCCCCCTTCAACAATTACTTTTCTGTCTTCCAATGCAAATGTTTGGTTTTATACTGTTAAAAAAAAGATTCTTCAATGGTCCTTTAGGTTAGAGTTCTTATCTTCCTGAAGGAAAACTCTCTGTTATAGGCTCTACGTACAATCTTTAAGTGGTCTCCCAGAAACACAAACAAATTATTCCTTTAGGATGGTAAATGGAACCTTGTATGTGCCAAATAACCAGATGTTTCTACCAAGTTGTCAACATGACTCTGACCCGCATATCAAACAGAGGTTCATCATTGTGTAATGATTGCTAATGAGATTCCTTGGGAGCCTGGGTAAATTTAGCATCCATTTTTATATCATAGTATTCCACTTTCCCTGTTTTTGCATGCTGCTTGTTTTGGTGTTGGTGGCTGCCCCACTGTAAGAGTAAACTGTAATCATCTCCAGTATAGCACGAGTTCACCATGCTTGTTTGCAGTTGTGTGACGAGCTCTCTTGTGGTGCTGTGTGACCACTTCTGCTGTGGTCTCCCCACCTAGCATCTTGGATACTATCATGGTGTCAAAGACGACTGCATCTGCCCTCTCATTTTCTTTCACTGGAAAGTGCATGCTATAATAATGACGGATCAAAACAAAACACACCCGTGATGGGAGAGGATGGCTAGTGCCACACAAATAGATCTGAGTGGAATGGAATTTCTCTCCTCATTAGGGCTATTGGAAGCCATATGTTCTTGCTTTATAGAATAAATATGATTATTTATATAACAGGTTAGTTATTTCTGCCAGCAGCTTACAGTTTAAGATATACCTTGTGTGCTAAATTGCTCAAGTTCCAAACAAGGCAGTAAGAGGACAGATGTGGTTTCCACTGAAGCAGAAGAGGAATAGAGACTAGAAACTGGAATAATGGATGTGTCCCTAGAGATAATGAAGCATTATCATTTAGCATTTAGCACAATTGTAGCATTATTTCATATATCAAGGCCTTTTCTTGCTGTGAACACTGGGCACGAGGCAGGAATAAACCCTGGATGGGACACCAGTACATCACAGCATGGCAATGTCCCTGTGCACAAACTGAGCTACATGAAGACATGGTTTGCGAAGGCTGGAGTGGAAGACCTCAAGTTTCCTGCAAAGAGCCCTGACCTCAGCCCCACTGAACACCTTTGGGATGAAATGGAACATGATTGACTGTGTCCCAGTGCCCGACCTCACTAATGCTCTTGTGGTTGAATGGACAAATCTCCACAACCACGCTACAAAATCTAGGTGAAAGCCTTCCCAGAAGAGTGGAGGTTAGTATAACAGCAAAAGGGGAACTAAATCTGCAATGGCATGTTCAAAAAGCACATATTGATGTGAAGGGAAGGAGTCCACAAACTTTTGTGGACTAATAAGACTTAAAACATAAACTCAATCTCCTATTTATGAAGCAAGCCAATTGCTTTCAAATCATGGATACACAATGCAATACTTAAGATCCTAACAGATAATAATAAGACTGTGTATCACATAGTTTCTGATTAATTATTATAGACTATGGCAACTGAAAAATTGGGGACTACACACTAATGATTAGAGATCACACATTGCTCAACCTAAATTTGTTTATAAGACCAAACTTGCACAAAAACAAGTGCTTCCCAGTTACTTGGAGACAGCAACATCCAAACAAACACAGAGATTACACCCGGTTGGTTCCGGCCTTTGGCAACTGCAACCCAGCTTTTTTTCTTGTTTGTGTGGTTGTGGTAGTTTTACAAATTTATGTTGTTCAGGAACTCGTCTTCCTGCCACAACCCAATTAGTCCTCCATTTATAGAGTGAGCTACTCTAATGTCACAACTGTCACACAAGATTTCCTTATATACGTCTTACATTGACATTTTCACAAATATCATTCCAGGCCAGCAACTCAGATGAATAGATTCTGTCAACAGCCATACATTAAGAGTTAAATGTGTAGACTTGTAGAGTTTACACTTGCTACAACTGGCTTGCCACTCGATCAGGAGGCAGAGTCTGAACCACTTCCAACTGTTGACTCCAACTGCTCCAAGAAACTTCAAACTAGGGCTAACCAATACAGCCTCATTGTAGCTATAATTAGGGTAAAAGTTGCATCTTGTAACTCTGGCTTAGTAAATTCGGCTGACAGTAAAATCCTGGAGTGTTTTTACAGGTTCCATTTGGGTGGTGCTAAGCAAGCAGACCAGAACCAGAAATGCATTTCTTTTCCTGTTAGTGAACTTCAAATGCCTGGTTTCTATATACCAAACGTCATTACACTGATACAGAAACTTCAAATCCAGATACACAGGTCAAGCAGCATGATATTCATACCACTGATCAATGGAACTTTAACAAACACCAAAGGACCATCTTGATGGTGGTGTACTTTACCAAGGTTACTTTCAACCTTTCTTTTATAAGCGCAGTAAAGGCACACAGGTTCTAAAGTGTTCCATGTGTAGAAACATCGTTTGTTAAGCTCCATATCAAACATTCATAAAGTGCAGATTTGTGTTGCAGTTACAAGACGAGTGGAAACTTGAGCTTGGTTCATGGCTGGATGTCTGCAGACACCTGTGTATTACATTTCTTCTGATGCCACATCTGCAAGTCATCTTCTGTATAACAAGGAGTCCCAAGAAACAGGTGCATGTCTCAAATCATGACCTCCGTTGATCTCGTGGATGACCTTGGGGTCCTGTTGATCCAAAATGCTTTGAAATGAGCGGACCTTGTCTGAAGACGTGGGGATTAATGAGTGTGCTACGTGCCTAGCCACTTGATTAACTCACATGGCTGTGGACAAATAGGAAGTGTTTACATGAAGCTTCTGCTAGGAAGGCATATCATGTGTAAACAGCTGTCAGAGGGAATAATCTCAGCAATGTGTTTACAAAAAGCTGAAAAACAGTTTAGTGTTGTCATTTTCATCTGAAATTAGCAATCACCAGAAAAAGGAAGTTAACAATACATGGTTATCATCATGAAATCAAAGACAGACATTCTTCTATTGACGACATTACAGGAAGCATCGATGGAGTCCAGTTTTTGTGATTTGGGCTACAATCTAGATCCCGTCCTTAAATTAGGCTCTAGCCTGTGGTATAGGAAGATCATGTCTTTACAGACTGAACAGTAACTTCATCTAATTTAACCCTATGCCTCCCAACTGAAACAAACACTTCCTGTTTATTCTTGGAGATGCCAACAACAATCTGCTCTGATTAAGTCAGTTACAAAGTTGTCTTATCCCTAAAGAATTAGCAGTAGATAACGCAATATGAGAATTGTCTGGAGAATGATTGTACTCCCTGAGTCACAACATGTCACCTTCAACACAGTATGCTAGACATTTCCTTCACATTTATGCTAGTTAAAATAGCTTAATAATAATAGCATGTCTCATCCCGATATCAAGAATGTATGAATTCCTAAATTCTTAATAAATTCTAAACGTATTTTTTAGAACATACACAACTGTAGGCATAAAGCTCAATACAGTTTGGTGTTTCTTCCAAAGCTACATCCCTGAAACACATACTCGCAAACCACTGCCTAGGCTAAACAACATGACTGACAGGCAAATAGACACACCTTGTCCTGTTCAGTTGTATGCTTTTTTTTCTTTAAATCCTGTTGACAGGACCTTGGGTGCCAGACCCCTGAGTTTTTTTTTTCCTTTAAACAGATATTTTAATGATATCTGCTAAAATTATAAGATTAATTTGCCAAAAATTACACAAACATCTACTGGCTTAAAAATCACTGACTGCCACCTTTAATCAAGTATCAATAAACACATATTACCTACTTTACCTACCATGCTTTTGCTTGAAACTATTGAGTAAGGAATAAAACACAGACAGGAAATACCAAACTCACTGCTGTCATTTTGAACAACGTTATGCTCCAGATACTAGAACATGAGCTTAACATTTTTGTCTTTTTTTAATACTAGCACTTTTAATGAAATAAAGGAAGCTCTCTGACCCTTAACACTGCTCAGGTACACGTGTCTCCTGCTCCTCCCGGGCAACAGCCCCCACTTGTCGAGCACTTTATCAGATTTACTACAGCTCTCAACACAGGACAGCATGTTCCTCACACTTTCTTGGCCAAGTTTTGCAATGCTCACATTCCCCAAGCACTGACCTTTGACCTTGGCTTCGACAGCTTCAAATGAACATCCAAGTGCTGCTCTGATGTGGACCAGAAGGACTGATTATTTAGCCAAATGACTACATGAATATTATGTCAATTATGGTGTCCATGCCATGTGTAAATACAAAGTACAATGTATCTGCATATGGTCATCACAGGGCAACTATGCTAACATAGATGCTGATATATTTCATATATACATACACAGATAAACAAAAATAAGTCAATTGATCACACTGTAGAGAACGTCATAGCAACTGTGGAACCAACTGTGGAACTTGAAGCATCAGCAACCTTTTCCTACCCATATTCAAATCCCTTTTGCTTTATATTTGTTTTCTTCTTCTTCTGGGTTGCTCCCGTTAGGAATCGCCAGAGCAGATCATTGGTCCGCATATTTGATTTGGCACAGTTTTTACACTAGATGCCCTTCCTGGCGCAACCCTCCCCAATTTCATCCGGGCCTGAGACCGGCACTGGGAGTGCACTGCCCCGTGCAACCCCAGTGGCTGGGGTAGGTTCCCTGGCCGGAAATCGAACCCAGGCTGCAGAGATGAGAGCGCCGTGGACTAACCACTAGTCCTCCAGGGACCATAATGTTAATCTAATCGTATGTTAAAAACTTGCCCATTCAGGGTGTATTCCTCTCTCATGCCCAGTGTTAACAAGGAAGGATACACAACCCTGACCCAGGAAAAAATGATTAATGAATTGAATTAAACTAAAATGAGGACGGGTAAACAAGTGAGCCAGGGGAGTAGCAGTGACGGCACCCTTCACCAGGAGCAGTACACGAGTGAGGGAGGAAACGATGCAATGATAGAAGAGGGGAAAAAGGGTCTGCACTGCCGAAGATGAGGGAGCTCTTTGTGCTTATTTCTGGGGAGTGTTGATTTGAAGCAGCTGTGGCTGCCAGACTCATCGACCGTAGCCACGCGACACTTCTGCAGGCAAGCTTCAGGAGAGCCTCGCTCCTCCTCCTCCACCTCTACGAACACAGCTCTCTCTTTGAACATTCATTCAGCATTCATAACTTCCACAGCTAACACTGGGCACGTCTCTCCACTTCTAGCGTTCACGCCACCAAAAACAGTGAGGAGTGAATAATTTATATTTAAACCCTGCAGCTCAATCACTAAAACAGCATGCATTAATAGAAGCTTTCAACATTTTTTTTTGCAAAGCTCACAAGAACGTAGTGAAACTGCTGAAATGCCAGCATTGCACTTTAATGCGATAGTAAATCCCACAGTAAAACGAACAGGGCCAGTGAGAAATTTATGGAGATCATTTTTTATTATGCAGCCGAGAGAACTGGGTGTATTTGCTCTGTATCTGTAACTGATGTTATGCATAATTTGACTCACTTTTTTGAGATGCAAAACAATACTGTAAAACACTCAGAGTGAATGGACTGAGATGGGGGAGTAGAATTTCTCCCTAGCCATCTATAATTGCAGCCAATATCAAGCGTTCCAAAACAGAGTGCAAAAACACACACACAGTTATCTTTGGAAGAAATATGAGGATATTCATGCACTTATGACTGAACTGAAGGCACTAATCCAAATCAGGGTGGGGTTGAGTACGGGCGGCATGAACAAGCAGCTCCCATCCAAAGGCAAGACCAGACAATCCTCTAGCTAAAATACCCGTGTATTCAGTTTGTTCTTTGCTTCAGCTATCTTGCTTATAAGACATTCAGTTCTGTCTCTGCAGATTTAAAAAAAAAAAAAAAAAAAAAAAAAAAAAAAAAAACGCATGCCTTCTTGGTGCTAGGCAACATGCCGTGCCCCGCCTGAAACAGCAAGAAGAAACACTCTGCTATTGCACCAATAAAATGTACAAAAGCCTCAAAAGGCTTGTGCTGTTCTGGAAACTTGACCTCTTTTGAAAAAAATTAAAAAAAATTCTGCATTTGGGAAGCAAACCCACTCAGCTCTCTTTGTTCCACAAATATAATCTATGCAAATTCCTCAAAGGTCTGCGTGCTTTGGTTTCAGGAGAATATGCAATGTCCCAAGCCATAATGTTAAAGTTGTCCTACAATTAATAATAATAATAATAATAATAATAATAGCGATGTTGAAGCCACAAAAAGCATTGATTAGTTTTAATGACTGATGAGTTGAGAACTAGACAAGCCAGTACGGGAAACGTCTATACGCAAACACACAATATCAATACGATGCTGCAAAAAAAGATCTCTGCATAAATGGCAAACAATTATAAAAGAATGCGTGATCATCTGATCAGTTATGCCTTAATTTGCTCCTTAATTAATTTAGAAGGAAACCAAAAGGTATATATGTTGAAAACAGCCATAGTAAGGGCAACATTATGCCATTATTGCAGCTGTTTGTTAGTTTGACTGTTTAATGATGAAATAATATTTATTACTTTTTAAGCACTACCATCATTGCCATTAAAGCATCACCCATGGAAAAGTATTGAGCATAATTCTGACCATGCTTTTGGTGCACTAAAAGGCTATAGGTACTTATTTTTTTCATGGATAAGCTTTCTGAGTCAAAAAGCTCTGTCCTGCATCCACACATCCCTAAAGTCACTTCATAGTGATGTCAGGCGGACATTGTACTAAGAGCCGGCGCTAAAGCCAGCTTTACCCGGTACAATTTTTGGTATGTAATTGCTGACAAAAATCGCACATCATAAAAGAATTCTTTGATTGTGAGTTTATATTGGCAGTTGGCAAAGATGTGAGTTTATATTGGCAAAGATGGCCGATGACAAAGTTCCTGCAGAATAAAATCTCCGAGCAGACAGAATGCCTCATGTCTCATCACAGTTTTATCAAGACAGCACAAAATGGGACGTCAGATGGAAATAAACAGCGGATGAATTACAGCATTCAAGTATGCAGCTAGCTAATTAGCAAGCATATTGTCTCGTCAAACATTTTCTCTAGACATAACATTGCTCCTATTACACCATGGGCTTGTTTCTGTTTACACAACCCCATTTTCTGTGTTACTGCACAGTCTGATATAGAATTGGACCAAGATTTTATTAGGATCATCAGACAATGTGACAAGTAATAATCTTAAAAGAACACTGCAACTGCACAGTCTAAAACCAACTTAAATAATAATACTGGTCTATACTGGTCTATTCACCTTGAATTTCTTCTTTATTATGTAGCTGCTTTAAAAAGGGATATTTAGCAGTAAATGTAATAGTACACTTAGCATCCTCTAAGCCAGAAGATAGCGTTCCATTTTAACATTTTTTCCAACCTTTCACATTTTGGGATTATTATGCACTTCTGATTCATACTCCCCAGCATGTTCAGCTTACCCATTTCAAGCAACTCTAAAATGAACGTCACTCATTCAGAGACAAACAATAAATCAAAGACTTAACCACAAAAAATAAAACTAGGTCAATCACATCCACCACAGTAGCAATTCAATGCCAAATCAGCACACACTGTTCCCATTAGAGAGCTCATATGCAAGTGGCCAGGTCAAAGCATGTTAGCTTGAATGGACTGAACAAAGTTGCTTGGCATTTCATCTCTGAAACAATAGCACCACCCTGATATATCTATTACTTTTGTATTATAAATCACCATTTAATATTTGTGCAAAGTGTGACTGTTGTTCAGTTATTTCCATACAGTAACAATTCTATGTAATATTAAGGTGTGGTTAATAAAAGAAGGAATGACTCAGTGAGAGGAAAAAAAAAAGTGCATGACACCAATAGCACAAAGCGCTAATGCCAAAACAAGGGGATCTGCGCTGATGGCTACGTACAGATATCTCTCACACCGGCTGGGACTGTTTCTTTCCCAACATACTTACTAAAGCGAGAATAGGACAGAGCAGAGATATACACTCAAGGAGGACTGCAGTGTCCCATCACTTCCCTTACCATAATACTGAATAACTATCACTCCATTCATCCATTCTCTCTACTGCTTATCATACACAGGGTCATGGGGTAACCTGGAGCCTATCCCAGGGGCCACGAGGGACAAGTCGGGGGACACCCTGGACGGGGGGCCAACCCATCGCAGAGCACAATCACACAACCACACACACTCCCACACCCATTCGGACAATTTGGAACAGCCAATCAGCCTACAACGCATGTTTCTGGACTGGGGAGGAAACCGGAGTACTCAGAGGAAACCCGTAAAGCACGGGGAGAACATGCAAACACTGCGCACACCGGGCGAGGTTTGATCCCCTAACCCCGGAGGTGCAAGGCAATAGTGCTAACCACTAAGCTACCCTGCCCCCCTGAATAAATATGCTATATTTTAAAATATATATGTTCATATTCATCCACACACAACTGGTAGTCACACCAGCACACACAAAATTTAGAAGATGATAGAGTACGGTTCAGTGAATAATAACAGTAGTTGTAGATGAGAAAACAATATGGCTAAACTTTATAAGCTAATGTTTAGTTACCCTGCATAACCTAATTGACTAGCCAGCTACCAGGCTAATTTGCAGGCTCAAAAACCTCATTAGCAGGTGAGTGAAATTGCTGCCCGCTTGAAACTAATTTTTAAAATTCTGTACACAGCTTGTGAACATCTTAAATTTTATTAAATCCTAAATTTCTTGTCACATTATCTAATTTTCACTAGCTGACTAGCATTAGCGGTAAAGATTGTAATGAAAAAACTGAAGCAGGTGCTAAAGTTATCACTCTAATTGAATACATAAAAATGAATGAGGTGTTTTTTTTAGAATTTTATAAAATAATAGGATTAAATTATTCAAAACGTATGTCCTGTCATCAGTAGCTCAATCTGAGGTCCCTGGTAATAATTCTGAAGTTAGAAAAACCCTTCAGATGCATCAGTGCTAAACATCATAAATCACTTCAGATAAATGTGTTATGCTAACCTTATATTTTAAAAATGCAAGGATAAGATTTTGAAAGGGGAAATGTAATGCCATTTAGAATACACACAACATGTAAAAGACATGGTTACAGTGTACTGCTTTAATGCAGTACTGCTAGTAACTGAATTTTAGCCTGCAGTGAAATAGAAAATCCAGCCTTATAAATAGTAATAAATAAGCTGTGCTCAAAGTTATCACACTTTCATTATACATTCTAGATTTCATCATCAGTTTCCCAGTCTAGGGTCGAGGTAATGTCCTTCAGAGAGGTCCTGAAGACTGGACTGGAAAATAGCCTAATACACAGTCAACATCTATTAGCTATAGGCGCCCATGGAGGAGCAATAAGGACAGAAGTAGGAGTCCTGTTCAGCCGTAGTTTTCTCCTAAAGTACCCTGGGTAGAATGGCAAGCAGCAAAGGTGAGGATGGAAAGTTAGACAGTGAAACAGCAGTGCTTTATCTTTTTTACACTCTGTATTAAATGTATACAACATGACCAAACACTGTATGTACATCCGTTTTATTTATAATCATTGCATGAAAAGTGTTTCCACCCCCTCAGATGCAAGATAAAGCCCCAGTGAATAAAAAAAAAGAGTTCTTCTTGAATTCACAGGGCTTTTTTTTCTGAATCTCTGGTAATCTGTCCATGTCAAATATTTTATGATTAACAGCAGCTCATGGCCTATATCTTCTACATAATGCAAACCTGACACTTAATATTTTTTAGAGCACTGGGAAGCACTCAATCATAACAGCACACTGAAAATCTAGATAAGGCAAAGCTAGCAGTCTGGATTATGGTGATGCCGACAGACTTTTCTGGCATGATCCGGGTCTCACTTGGCTTTAAGCCCAGACTGAGCATGGCCCTGTTGTTTAGACTGGCCCCTGCTCCCACCACAACCAGGAGAAAACTCAGTGGCATTAATGGTTATTATCCATCAACATGACTTGCTGTATTGCTCAGTCAAACCGAACAAGCTTTGCCTTCCATTGTCTTTTGCTCACGCCTCTCTTCCTCACTTTATCCTTCTTTACACAGTTACACAGTGAGTAAAGACCGCCTTGCTCATTATTTCTCAGTCCAAATCTCTCTCCATCTCCCTCTCTTAGGTCAAGCTGTTTTGAGAGGTTAATTTAAATGGCTTCTTCACAAAGGCTGAAGGTGAGCTAGAAAAAGGAAATGCCAAGCTTGATTCGCTTCGTGCTTTGCCTAATGTTCAGCAGCTCAGAGATAAAGAATGCATAGGATTTCCTGCTCCAAAGCCCAGCGTTCCATGAAACATCTCACCGTTTATGTTCCGCAGCCTGTTGCCTAGGCAACCTGGCGTCAAATCATCAGAACGTGCGTGTTCCAGTGGAGAAAGCCGTATGATCATCTTAAAGAGACCACTGCATTATTATCAGTGAATGAATTCATACCACTGTCATTATTTGAGGCAAGTCATTATCGAATTATAATTCTGTGGTCAGAAATGAGATGGTCCAAATTCCCCAAACATTGCATCATGGATTCACTTCTGGAAAGAATGTGTGGACGTCTTTTCCATATAGGCATCCAAAAACACACGCTCTCTCACTTTAAATCTCAAACATATTCATAACCTGTTTCATGCTGCCATGTACACCATGACCAGAGAGGTCCTTCGGTTGCTAATACACACAGGCATACAGTTTGTACCTAATTCTTGGCTCCTGACTCTTGTTTATTGGCCGTCTTCCTGGATACAGATAACAGATCATTCTGTATTTATGCATCATCAAGGAGAAGCAAGAGGCGTGCGGTGAGGTCCTGGCTTCATGCTGCAGGGAGAATTTACAAACTAACTACCCTCCCGCCAAGAAGCCTGGCCTGGGTCACACGAACAAGTCACTGAGCACTTCCATGTTTATGCTAACAAATTACAAACAGTGACTTATCAAATTATATTAGTAAATTATTCCCTAAAATTATATTTGCATGCTTTGGAGAGTGACCCCAGGTGAAACCCTAAGAAAAGACCGCATGGTGTAGTGGAATTCCTAAGGGCTCCAGCCATTTTAGACCATGTGTAATGGCAGCTGCTGCATGTCTTCGAGGTGGGAATGTCTGAGAACTTTAGCACAAAAGGAATGGTACGTTTCACTCGACAGTCCATTTGCAGCACGCCAACAGTGTCGAAGAGGCAAAAGCTGTGCAAAGTCAGTGGGGATGAAAGCTGAAATAGAGGGCCTCATTTTGCTGCACAAACTCTCCGGGGAAGACGTCTTTTTATGGCTAACATGCTTTCTTTGCTACTAATGATGCGGTTTGTCACTCAGCTAGCAAGCTCTCCTAACGACGGCTAGAATGGCGGTGCTCTGGGAGAGCAATTTGACGCCTGAACGAAAAAGAAAAGGAGCACTGTTGTGTTTTTTTAGGACATAATCCTATAGTTATTAGATGATTTACACTACATCTAGTCATCATGTTCACCCACACATGTAAAGCACAGTAGTCTGAAAAGGCTATAAACGGCAGTGATGAATAAAGTGTCCTTCGTAATGTATTGTACATAAGTACTTAGCCTGTCATCCCTAAACACTCCATGTGTTTTCCAGGCCTCAAGCATCTTTGATTTTGCATTTCTGAGCCAAATCTGCCATGCAGAAGTATCTATGTAGCTTTATGTAAATTTATAAACCTACATCTGACTTCTGGAATACAGCAAACTTAATATCTCCATATGGATGACATGATCCACCATAGAATTTTTTAAATTTTACCAGATACAAGTTGTTGTCTTCACCACATGATTTATGAAATGATCTTCACTTATTTCAGAGTAATATGCTTCTAGTGATTTGCAAGGAGATACTTGGATGAAGGCTTCGGATGGGCCTCAGCAAAGTACTGTGTTGATTCGAATTAGGGGGGAAGGATATGGCAAAACTATTATTTACCAATTCACATAACAAAAGAAAAGCTTAATAGGGCTCTACAGGATGTTCCTAGTTTGTGATATTTCTTTCTTTTTTAAATAAACCATGATTGATACCTTTCCAGAACTTTTTGTGATAGCTCCTTTGGTCATTAGGATGCTGTTTGTTTAGTTCTCTAGGGACTTCCAGAAACAGGTGTATTTATCACATGACACTTTAACTGCCACATGTTGACTCCATTCAACTAATTACGTGACTTCTGATGGCACCTGGTTGCGCCAGAAATAATTTTGGGGTTTTACAGTAATGGGGGTGAATACTTATGCAATCACAAATTTGCAAATTCTATTGATTTTCCCCCACTTCAATATCGTGGGTTATTCTGTGTACATTAATGACATACAATCCCAATTACGGCCATTTTAGTTCCAGGTTATAACACTACAAAATGTGGAAAGCACTGTAACAGTGCCATTAAAATATGATTTCAATGATATGTCTGTTTAACCACCACAACCATTAATTATTTAATAAGGGAAAAATAAGTAAAATGATACAATCAGCACAAATACAGTTGTTTTTTTTTTTGCATAAGTGCTAAGAATGAGATACTTTTAGAAACGTGAACTGTGATGTAATTTATTTTGATTTATTATCAAAATCATATCAATATATAATTCAGCTGTATCAACAACTCAGGCTTCTTTCTCAGAAGACACCAAATGCACTGAACGTGAACAAGTGAAATTTCTGGGTAATAATAAAGGGTTCTTGACGGCCTAAAGGGTTTTCTTTGGAACCCTCTCTAATATAAATACACTTTGTGTTGTAAGGCTCTACATTTGGACAAACTGAAGAACGCTTAAAGGTGATACATGGAATCTTTTTTGTGCAACATCAGCTTTTATGTGAAATATGGTAGCCATCCTTTTAACGTTCTCTTTTACTTTTGTTTTTTTTTTTTTTTTTTAACCTAAAACAGGTTAAGCACTTCTGAGCAGAATGGATATGAACAAGGTAATGATGTCAAGTGTTTGGATCTGTGCCATGGAGACAATTAAGAACAGGGCAAACAAGGGAATACACGTTAAGAATTCCCCTTAAGGTTGCGTGAAGCCATCATGTGTCTTGGTTTCAGAACAAAATGCCCCTAAAACACATACAAAACACAGACTGAATGTGAAAGTAAAGACACACCTGACAATAACCATGTCTCAGTGTAATTCTCGTGAGGAGTTAAGAATTTTATCAGATTCTCAAATGATAAAATTCCACAAAAGAACACAATATGAAGGTCATATTAAAGCTAAAAACAAATCCATCTATTCCCCAAGCCAAAGGGCAAATCATTCAACCGGAACACTAAGGCAGCTCGAAATGAAATTACAAACTCTAAATATCTTACATTCAATATCCTGCTTTCTTTTTTATGCCTGATCTGGTGAAAAAGGCCAAAGTAAACCTGTGGTGCTTAGACGTTCCCAAAAGTTCTACACTGCATCAAGATCTCCATCTCCCCCTTGGCCCCTTGGCCTGGACATTGATATGAGCAGATTTTCAGGAGGCCGGAACTTTCTGCCAGAGCACTACAGTGGTCCTGAAAAGCCAGAGGGCTTCCTGTTTCTTCTTCCTTCTTCTTTCGTTGAGGCTTGGTGGTGTGAAAGAGTAACATTCATTCACTCATTCATTCATCGTCAGTATCCGTTTTATCCTGGTCACTGTTGTGGTGGATCCGGAGCTTATTCCAAGAACACTGGGTGCGTGTTGGGAATACACTCCGGATGGGATGTCGGTCCATCCCAGGGGACCATGCACACACACTCACACAAAAGGATGTAAAAATAACAGCAATTTGATAACTTTGAGCTAAAAAATGTCTAATTGTGTGTTTCCAGAGCCGAATTCTGTGCATTCTGCCAGTCAGTGGGGCTGCTGAGAGAAGTAGAGCCGAGCCCCTGTGGGAAAGACGAGTCGGGGAATGGGGTAGGCTCTCTCACGGACATTGCAGGAATTTTCCCACAATCAAACAAATAAACAGAGTGCTGTGCGGGGCAGTGTCAAGACCTCAGTACACTGGGGGAGAGCTGCTATGGTCGTAAAATATCCATCCATGGGACTACAGGAATCCAATAACACTGCACAGCTGACCCTCAGAACGTCATTCAAAGAATGCAGCTTCATCATCAAACGTCTGTTTTCATTTTGCTTTGTTCCCAACTGATCGAGATTTGAAGTCAGGTGTCAAACATAATTTACTGGAAGCTTTGGCTTTTTTCCATTACTCTCTCATCCAGAGTTTTTGAAATAATGTCGGAAGAAGCTAGTAGATAAGAACAACAAGGATCTGAAATCATAATACCACCAAGTTTCCTGTACATTTAAGTAAAAGGGTCATTGAGAAGCAACAACCCATTTCATTCTCCATTTCCCATCTTCCAGGCCTTAATGGAGCATAAGTGTACTGAATGCTCTCAGTATCTGGACTCCCAGAAAGCAGCTGGGTCAGACACGTCTCTGTTCACGGGAAAAGTTGATGAAGCTGTGCTCACTACAGGAGGTTCTGAAAATATGTTACCAGTCACACAGAAAATCATTTTGGAGTTATTCATTTGAAAGGCCACAACTGCTAGATGCGCTCTTTTCCATTTTTAACTCCCTCAAATACCAAATGTTACACATCATTGCTCAGAGCGTCACATAGATGTTGCAAAGTCCGGCTGATCTCAGAGGAGTCCAAACAAAGGCATAAAGATGATTTAAGATGAGCTGCTGAATAGCTGCCTTCGAAAAAATTTAGTGTAGTTTGTAGCTGCTCTCCATCATGTATCTTTCCATCTTCGAATCCAGCCAAACTCCTAAGTATTCTGCCATATGATGGATGTCCCTCTGTTCAAAATCTGTGGGGTTTCTATCTTGAAACCTTTTTTGTGTCTTTAAAATATGTCGTGCTGCCTTTTATAGAAATATTCCCCAAGCTGAACTTGCTTTTATTAGAAGGGAAAAAAGTGGAAGGTGTCGAGTAAAAAGCCAAACTATACTCTCTGCAATCAGCCATCTAATCAGACCACAAATCAACTAATGTTGTAAAGTCACAGTGCCGTTAATGCGGTTTTTAGATATTTTTACTCTAGAACTACCACATTGCCATTGTTTCTACAGATATGAATCTATGAGCGACCGCACAGCCAGTATTTGAGCAAGTTTTGGACTTTGGAAGAGATTCGTCCAGGCAGAGCACAGCTGCACAACTCAGTGATGGAGCGATGGAAGCTGAGGAGGGTAGTATTAGGTGAGGGGAAAACTTACGTCTGGCGGGAAGGAAAAATGTTTCCATATGTGCCTCGGATCCCTAGTGAAAGAACAGCTTTGTGCTGAGCATGAGCAGAACACAAAATAGATGACCAGCCTTTTCACCTCCCCCTTCATTTTCAGTAGCTTGGTGTAACATTAGTCAAGAGGGGGCTGGGGTGCGACAACTAGTGCCCCTCCGGCTTTATGCCCGGTCATGTGGCCTGTTTTGACGGGAGCTAATTGTCTGTAAATGTGAGGGAGTTAAGGGGACCGAGACAAGCATCTTATTGAGTTCAGAGTGTGGAGGTTGAGAGGGGGAAGGTTATGGTGAATGGACGAGGCTAAGGCCATGAGGCAAAGCAAAATAAATGGGAAGAAGTCACAGAGGCCATTACGCCGGTACTAAATCATCCCGACTAAAGACTTAATGATTCACACGCCCACCAATTTTAGCAATGCACCTGCTCCTAATACTTGGCAATAAAGATTATAGATTCCTTTTTGAGTGCTGCCTTAGGACATGGCAACATGGTGGTCTAGACAATTCACAAAATTAACATATTAGTCACTAACTTCATTAGCTGACTTTCCATTATAAATTGGCAAGTTATCCGTATCCTAGAACTCCACCAGTGTTTGCACAGTGATCCAGCTTTGACAAAAAACCTCACAGGTAGCCAAGACAGCAGTCTTTTGTTATTCAAACACAGAGCAGAGAAGCAGGAAAGTGTTCTCCATGCCACTAATGCAGCACTTGAGTGGTTCTGGAAGAAAACAATGAAAGACTGTGTTTATAAGTGCTGGAAAAAAGAAACAGGTCCGGACAGAAAATAGCTCTCCAGCCAGTTATTATAATATTTAGATGTCTGGCTTAAGGAGTGTTACCATGAATTAATCATTGCATAGCATAACTTATTTTATTCCTCAGAGCAACTGCATCCTGTTCCTGATGAACCGAAGGAGGAAATGAGACTGTAAAAGACAACGTAGGGCGAGGTGGTGTGGACGCACGGAGCAGGGAGAGGAGGTTAAGGTTTTCCTTTTTTTTCAGAGAAATCCGATCACAAAGGAAGGAGTATTAAGACCTTATGTTCAAACAGAAGATGAGTCTTTGATTGTAAGCCAAAAAGATTCATTCAACAGAAAGCAATTAAAAAAAATAAGAATACAGTACTGCGAAAATGCACGACTGTGTTTCTGCCATAACAGTCACCTCAACATGCTTGACTGGTGCAAGTCCTGAACACATGTCTGATCTGGCTGGTATAGTGGTGCATTCCTTCCACGCAGCACTTCCTCTCCACACAGGTATTTCCCAGAAGCGATCCAGAACTGTCAGAGACACAAACCATGACGAACCCACACGCAACCTTTCCTTCAGCTCCAATCTTGCCCTGCTTCCTCCTTCTGAAATTGACTGGCAGGTTAGTGATCAAGTCTGAGATCTGTTTGTTAGGAAAATCTGTTAGAAGGACAGAATGACAGGCATGGCCATGGGTGAATGAGAAAATTCGAAGCGGTGTTAGGGGGGGAAATCTCTGCTGAATGTTTTACATAGAAGCTACATTTTAAGTCTGCGCTGGAGTAATCCTTAAATCTTAATTAAGTGACATTTAAGTTATAACATATAACTCCCATGGAACCTGTACTAAAAGTGTGTTTTCTTTTGTGATGAATAATTCAACAGCAAATTATAACTGGTCACTGTCTTGCTTCGTTGGCTGCACTTGTGCTTCTCAGACTAATCTGGTCTTAGTTTCCACAACACCATATACTCTGTATAAAACTCATTTGAAAAAAAAAAAGACAGACAATGCAGACAGATTCTTATGTAGCAGTACACTGGCCAAAACCATGGCAGTTCCAACACCATTGCAACATCATGACAATTTGTGCCAAGTTCAATCCATTTATTCATTTATTAATTCATTTCTAATCAGTAACTGCTTTATCCTGGTCAGGGTCATGGTGGATCCAGAGTCCATTTCGGAACATTGGGTGCGAAAGTGAGAAAACACCATGGATGGGACGCCAGTGCATCTCAGGGCACCATGCACACACACCACACACACACACACACACACACACACACACACACACACACACACACACACACACACACACTGTTCCACACCTAGGGGCAGTTTAGTGTAGCCAGCATGTTTTTGGACAGTGGGAAGAAAGCCACAGGGAGAACATGCAAAATTCCAGACACTAACCAAAACTCAGGATCGAATCGAACCCAACCCAACCCATTTAGTGGTTCCAAAATGGCACCATAGCTGAAATGCTGCTTACTTTTTATACCTGCTGACTGGTTAATATTCAATTAACTTGCACACCCAATAAAATACAGTCCAACAATTACGTGCCTTTGTTTTCATTCATTTTAACAAATGTGCATTAATGTTAAATGCTTTCACAACATACTTGGACGTGAGCATGGCTGCTTAACTTACTTTTACCTTACTGCTAACTGACATCTTCTTTGCCTGTTTGTTGTTATCTTGCAAAAGAATAAAATTCCTCAATCCACAAACTCTGAGCATTCAGCATTTAGGATTTGTACCAGCGTCATCACTTGAATGTGCTGAAACTCTTCTTCGCAAAACACTGAGCACGCACATATCATTGCCTTGAAGCCTTTTTGTCTTTTCTCTGCACTAATAATGAGGATTCTCCAAACTCGAAACGTACCAGGATGTTTAACCTGGGAGAATACAGACCAGATTCCCACATTTATACCCGAGTGAAATATGACATGCTAGCGTGCTTTGTTTCTATACTGCGAGTACACAATGTGACATGTTCCCCATCTATTTGAAAAAAGTGGAATCAGATTGAAAAGAGTCATTCAAATGTCTTCAAATGTTTTGTAATATAATAAAAATGCTAGCAATATAGTTAAAGATAGGCCTGCATTATTTTCACCAGATTTATTTCCGTTCGTTAGAATATGTGAAGGTGGAGATTCATCCAAACTCCCACAGAAACACTCATCTGGAGTGTCTGACATTTGGTCAGGATGATCACAGCTTGCAATAAAACCAAGGCTCATTTTGAGAGGAGATGGGAGGAGATGCCATCCCTTGATTAAAAAAAAAAAATCCTGCCTGGTAAAGCTGTCATCTCTCTTTTCTATCCCTTCCATCAATAATATTGATATTTTAGTTCCATTTATATTTGAGATTTACCCCTTACGTTTTCTTAGACATATTAGGAGTTCATGTCAAAGCAACAAGTTACGACTGGGGCAAAGAACTACACTTTTCACTGTAATGGCATGGAGTGATTGAAGCATGCTGTAGAGAAAAAAAAAACACTACAACACAATCAAGATGCAGATGTGTAGTGGTATGATCACCAGTGTTAACTAGTGAAATGTATCTAGAATAAATATTAGTTGATAATCTTGATGCATTGTGCTGATCTTTATTTGTGCTAATATAAGTATTTAGTTAGTATATTATATTAAAAGTCTAGCTAACTGCTTCACATGGGTTTTTCCATCTCAGCTAGATTTTACACACCTCCTAACCGTTTATTTGAATCCAGTTGGTTTTATTTCAGTTTCAGTTTGAGCATTGTATAAAAGAAGTTAGTGACTTGCTACAGTGCTTATTTCCATATTGCTGATTTTTTACTATATATCAGTTTCACAAGTAAGTAATAAAACATGGCAGGGTGTGCTGTCATAGGAAAATAATCAACAACAAGCTGGTGCAATATGGCCTGCCTCAAAGCAGAGTCACTGTTACCACCCTGAAGTTGGTGTTATAGAAAAAAAAAAATCAAGTCCAGAAGTTTTTAGCACTTACATTCCCTGATTTTCTCTTTAAGTTAATAAGGCAGAAAAAAATGCAGCTTGTTACCAAGAAAACCGCAATGTCCTCTGTCTGGAGGACTTTCCATTGATGGAAATCTTAGAACAGCTTTGGCACAGCATGATAAAGCGCTGACACTGAGGACTTATTCCATAAATGTCCATAAACGTTAACTAAATGTCTCATAGAAACGATTATACATTATATGTATATTATAGATATACGTACACTATATGGCCAAAATGTTTGTGGATACCTGACCATCACAGCCATATGTGCTTTTTGAACATCCCATTGCAGATTTGGTCCCCATTGCTGTATAATAACCTCCACTCTTCTGGAAGGCTTTCCTCTAGATTTTGGAACATGGCTGTGGGGATTTGCCCATTGTAATGGAAAGTGTATTGCTACAGCATACAAAGACATCCTAAACAATTGTGTGCTTTCAACTTGGTGGCAACAATTTGGGGAAATCCCACTTATGGATGTGATGGTCGGGGATGCACAAACTTTTGGCCATATAGTGTACATTATATAAACAATTATAGAAACAATAACCTGGTAGAATGAGTGCATTAATATAAACCTGTGATTTGAATTCAGAGATGCCGTAATAGAAAATTAATCAACACTTTCTGACCAATCAGATTTAAGAATTCCACAGAGCTGTAGTATAAAGACCTACATCGTCATACTAGTTAGCCCAAATGCGAAAATGTCAAGATTTTCTTAATAACAAGCTATAAATTCTGCCTATCAAGATAATACCAAGCTATAAAGGTTTGCTTAATAGTGTTTTATCCAACTATGGCAGCTTGATAGCTTTCAAAATAAGACTAGGGCCAGGCACACAGCGTCAAATAGACTTGTAGATTTCTTTGCTTCACTTACTTGCACCTGAACACTGTGATGATAATTGTATAAATGGTACAAGGTGCCAGACGGTGCACATAAACTTTTAGAAATTTTAGAAGACCCCGCCAGAACTCTAAACACCAGGACCACTTCCTGCGCCAGCTCTACCGGTAACACACCATGACTGGCTGGCCGTCTACACACCACACAGAACAAACGCAGCATTAAAACAGGCGAGAAGGAGCGAGGAAACAAAGGCTTCCAGTGTGTCTGCAGCAGAGCAGCTTGGAACCCATTAATAAGCGCTCGCTTTCCGCCTGTAGTCAACTCTCGCAGACCAGCAGTGCACGGGAGACCCGGACCGCGACCCAATGCAGACACGCTGTATATACTGTACCATGGTGCTAATTACTGCCAGACCTCAGAGAAGCTGTGCCAGCAGTATCCATGCTGCAGAGCTCCAGCAGTTCTCCATAACAGTGAATGAGCCAAACAGACAGAAGCTTGGAATAGAAGCCAACAGGGAAGGAAGTGGTCCTTTCACTCACACAGTGAGCAACAGAGCTGGCAATCTAATCTAATGGCAAGCTTTCACACAGCATTAGTGAAAGTTAATCTAGACTTCAGTTCAGAATTAAATTGACTACATGTAGATTAATTGAAGACTGGAACCCCAGCGTCCAAATACAACATCCATTTTAGGTGTTTACGACCCAATCAAGGCCACATATGCACCACACCAGGACGTAAAAGACTGAATTTGTATCCTCACATGTACCATTTGTGTCTTATCCAACACCCATTGGTCCACTAGTATTAATCAGGACCTGAATGCAAAACTCCACAGTTTTTTCAGACCAGCTAGCTTTACCTGCTTGGAAGGCAGGATGACTGCCAAGCACAACATCTGGCCATGAGCAAGGAACCCAAGTGCCTTACCTCAGCGACTTCCACTAAACAATGGCCCTCTCTCCACCCATATATCCTCTCTCAGACAAGCGTTCAACCCAGTGCCCACACACGTGGGCATGGCTTCCGAGTAGCACACTCTACTCAGGCTCTTGATCAGCAGTCTGCTGCCCATGATGGGCACCAGCCACAGAGAAAACTTTCGAGCCCTGTGGTGTTGTTGGTTTTGGATGAAAGCTATGCTTGGGTTTTTAAAAGTACCTAGAGGGCTCTTTGTTAAAATATCCAACAGGGCAGTTTGGTTCAATTATTTTGTGGCTGTAAAAGTACAAGCCTGACTGAATTTCTGCTATTTCGATTAGACCTGCCTTCAAGAGCACGTACGCAAAACGAGGTTCAGATCAATAACATCCTATTCACACATGAGCTTTCTATGTGGAAAAGTAGGGACTTTGGTTCCATAGCGTGCTTTTATGCAGACTATTGTTGCAAAACCCTACAGCTTAAAAAAATCTTAATCTTATTAAAATGTTATTTGTACAACATAATCCTCCTAAGCTTTCGAACCACAATCACCAAACTCCCTTTAATCCAAACACATTTTTTTCATCAATTCGTTCAGATTTAGTAACCACTTTATCCTGGACAGGGTCATGCGGAATTCGGAGTCTATCCCAAAAACACTGGGCAGGAGGCGGGAATAAGTCTGGAATGGGATGAAAACCAGTCCATTGCAGGGCACCATACACACTCATTCACACCTAGGAGAATTTTAGAATAGCCAATCCACCAACTCTTTAGGCTTTTGAACAGTGGGAGGAAACTGAAGACCCCAGAGAAAAACCCACGCATACACAGACAGAACATGTCGAACTCCACACTGACAAACCCCAAGCTCAGGATCAAACCGGCAACCCTGGAGCTGTGTGACGGTGGCAATGTTATTCACTGCACCACCATACCATGGCACCATACCATGGCACCACCCACTTTTTCCCTCTATCGATTTCACCACAAACAAAAATACCATCATGTTCAGTTATGTTTTACTTCGATGGCCTGATTGCAGAATAGTAGCTCAGTGGAGATCTAGAGCTGGACCACAGGTTAAGATCTTGTCAGGTACATTAGAAGCCCATAACGACCAAGAAACTACGTCACACAAAATCGAGCAAAAGCACTACCAGATGTTCAGTGTTATCCTGCTACCGCTGACTTTCGCCCCAAAGTGTGCAGTGCATAACAAAAAACTCAGTTTACAGCATGCGATATCTTATATTAATATCTTATGTTAACAGACATATCCTGCCATGGTTTGTCTATATGTCTATTAATATGCAACATCATGTATTATTGTAAGATTGAGTCTGATAGTGTCAAAATGATCAAAAGGGACTGATTTAGGATGTGTTCGGAATAAATAAACAACAAATGCATGTGCAACAATACTATACACATAGATATCAGTCTGATTTCATATGCTGGCAAGTGAAGTAGTCCACTGTAAGTCTTTTAAATGGCATGAATGAAATAGAAAGGATTGTATAAGAGGAACTGTTGCATGTATAAACCCCATCACCAAAAAAATTCACTGACTATATTTAGCACAGGAAAAAGAAAGTGCACAGGATTTTCCAGAGAGAGGGAGCAGCACCCTCTACCCGCATCAACCAGCATCTCACCTCGTCTCAGTTCATCCACTGCTGCAAGCAAACCACCACCAAACACAGTGTGCATGCAAATAAAAGTGCCAAAAGCGTGACAGATCAAAAGAGCAGACAATAGATTTTTTTTTTCCCCAAAAAACAATTTTCCAGTCATTGCGCAATGGATTGTACATCAATATTTTAAATGCATGCCTGTGTGAACTGCATATCAGCCCAACATTTAAAGATCCCAGCAGTGCCAAGAAAGCATCGTTTTTACATTTACATTAAGCTCGTGATGGGAAAGACGCAAGAGGGACGAATGCGCAAAGTGCGCACAGACCTGGAGATGTCAATGAATGAGAGAGCGCGCGCGCACGCGCGCGCCCGCAGGAACGGGGGTTATTCAGGGTCACAGTAGTGCGCAAATCTCCAAACTCACCATCAGGCTTCATCTCTGAGAAGCGCCGAAGTGTTGCTGAAATGTAATCCGTTTTTTTTTTTTTTTTTTGCGATGTCACAGCGAAAGAGTTCAACCCAGCAGCAGATAGAGCGCTCTGTCACCGTTTCAGCTCGCCCTGTATATATATATGTGTGTGTGTGGGTATGAGTGTGTGTTGTGTGTCGTGTCCTATTTCTCTGCGTCCGAGCTCTGAGTGAGTGAGTGAGTGAGTGCACTCTGATCAGCAGCACTAAAGCCGGAGCATTGGCTGTACACGCCCACCTCTCTTAAAGGCGCACAGCTTTTTATACTCCGCCGACGCATTTGACTAGAAGACTTAACACTGTCAGAACTGACGCATTAGAAGCCGGGATGCGCATGCGCAGAATCTGTCATTCTTTCTGCATAAATTATAATGATATAACCCTGTGTTTTTAGTAAAATATCCCTGATAGGAGAACAGAGACAGAAAAAAGAAAAGAAGGAACACAACAACAGAGATGGGTTTAACTAGGATGTAATAGCGGGGGCAAAATAATAGTAATTATGATAGTAATTATGATAGCATTTTAAAAAAGTGTCCTGAAAGTTAGTGCCTAACCCACAGTTTGGTAGAACAACGGGAAAAACAGGAATTCATTCCTTGGCGTTCTAGGTGAGCTTCATCTTTTCACTTATTATTTCTTCAGTATAAATTTCTAGTATAGCTTTTCTGGAGTATATGTTCATATTGGACCATCTTGATAACCAATAAATTATATATAATACTCTAATGATCATTGGATCATAATCAATAAACAGTGATCAAATATGGTGGTGTAACAGATAGTATTGCTGCTTACAGCTCCAGGGTCCACGCTTCGATCCGGAGGTCGGTTTACTGTCTGTGCAGAGTTTTGCATGTTCTCCATGTGTGGGTTTGTTCTGGGATCTCCAGTTTCCTCCCACCTCCCAAAAATATGCCGGTAGGTAGATTGGCTATGTTAAATTGCCTCCAAATCCACCACAACCCTGACCAGGATAAAGCGGCTACCAAAGATGAACGAATGAATGAGTGAATGGTCAAATGAATGAATGAACTATTTTTAAAACCATTAAATTATTTATACTCTAACAATCATATCACTTCAATCTTATCCGCAAACGGCCGGTGTGGCTGCAGGCTTTCATTACCGGTAAATTGGAGGCACACTTGATAGTTGATTGGAGACTAAGATGAACTGATTAAACAAGTGAAAACAAGTGAAATCAGAATGCCCCAACCACACTGGCACTTTGAAGATTGAAGACTCCTGATTTAAATATCATCAATACACAGTGTTGAAACAACTGGCTATCTGGACTTTATCCCTATGGTAACACTGAACTAGCCCAGGTTCAGTAATACCCAGAAATGATTATCTGAAATCTATTAGAAGTCATTATTATATTTATATTTAACTATGAATCTATTCAATCTTGTACACTTTGTAATGATGTAACTCATTAAATGTAACTCATTAAATGTTCTTCCAAATATTCAATATGAATTCTCCAATAGCTGTTGATATGTTACAGTGACAATCTAACACATTTTTTTCTACTAGTCAAAGGATATCATCAAGCCAGCGTCTTAATATGCATTGTTTCATATAAAATCTGAGATGGCACCCAGTCAATCACTCATAAGACTTTTATCATTGATGAAAACATGACTCTAAGCGTTTTGAACTTTTCACACAACTTAATCCCCCATTAATTCCAAATTCCGGTCCTACATGCTGACCACAGCTCTGAACACATGAGTAGCCAGAGAAGCTATGAAATTTTATTTACGTCTGCAATAAGGCTACAGATTTAGAAGGAAAAAATAATTAAGGAAAAGGGGAAAATTACAAGCAGGCCTGCCATGTGATTTTTTTTCTAACAACAGATGTTTGGGAACATGATAGAAAAGGAACTGAACTGAAAAAAGCTCCGAGCGAATGGAAATATGTTCATGGTAATAAAACAGCAGTGGAGTTTTATAAACATAAATGCCTTTCACCATTTCCCATGTTCTGTTGCTACTGTAGATTATCACACTATGAAGACCACAACTGAGAGTCTGAGGTGATGTTTCTAGAAATCAGTCATAAAATAGATTTTATGGCCATGTGTAGACAGCTGAAATCTCTCAAACATCTCAAATCAATCTCAAATCACAGGTTTTTCATATAGGAAAGTTTTTGTATAGGAAATAATGTTGCTCAAGGGATTTATCTGTCATATTAACTGACTTCTCTGTTCTTACAGTAAGCTGAGCCATAATAACTGTGTCATGTCAACATACTGTTTGCTTTTACTTTACTCAACTCATCATGTAATACTTTGAAGACATTAAAGCCAACATTCTACAGATATATTATCATGTGTAATCTTGTTTCAAGAGAAGCACAAGTCTTTGTCTTAATTGCCCAATTTTTATACATAATTGCCTAACTTAGTATAATTTGCCCCAATTTAATGATTACTGTTTCATCCTGGAATTCGTCTACTGTCAAACAATGTCATTAAGACTGCAGACCCATTACATCACCTTCATTTCAGCCTTTCATTCCTCTTCACATTTTAAACCTTCACCATCCCCTGTGTTGATTTTGGTGAATTATATACGCTGACTGATCAGAAAAAAGGATCGTGTCACAGCGTCACATAGTCTGTAACGAAATCCAACACAAGGCCCATGCATAGAGAAAAGGAAGAGGTTTTTCCATCAGTGAGAATGAGTTTTCAAGACTACACAACCTGGCCAGAATAATGTCAATCCTATGCCTTCCAATGAGAGGACTTTTCAGTCTTTTTCACTCTACTCAACAGCGGATAGCCGTAATCCATGGCAACTAAATGAACCCTGGAGGACTCTGGGTGCTGTTTTAATGAAAAGGCCTCCCAAGGACTTACAAAGGGGTTTCTTTGAACGTCCTTAGTTGATATCCACAGCAAGTCAACACACCACTGTTGATCACATTTGTAAAGTAACAAAGCATGAAAAGATGTGTGGATTAAATATTCAAAGCAAGTAGCCTAAAGCTGGGCAGAAATGGGAAATACTGCAAGTTACCTGGAGACTGTAATTCTGTGGGTGTTTACCCCAGTGCATGAGACCTTCAGGGCAATATATATACTATGTTAAACATTTAAAAAATGTAAATCTAGCACCATAAAGTGTTTTAAATTCCTCTAGGGGAACCCTTCAAGGCTCCATGTAGAACAGAGAGGTTTTGCCTTTTATGTAAGTTCCAAATGCAACCCATTTAAAAGCTAGAACCATTCACTATGCAAAGAATCCTTAAGAAACCCTTTTTCTAAGAATGTAGACTTTAATGACTGTAGGCCATTTTTCAGTGCACAAAGTATCAGAACTTTTGGCACCAGAAAACCGGAATATTGCAGTTTCCAATGGCCAAGGGCATCTTCACTTGTATTACTGCATGCTATGATGATGACGTAGTTAATTTTACTGTCACCAGTGTGATCTTTTCAGTTGTATCCTAAGTTGGTGAAACATGAATTAAAACCAGAACCCCAGATTCTGTTCGTTCCCAAATTCTGTTGTAGAAACAACTAATCCCTTCAAATCCCAATGACGTCACAGCCATCCATGGCTGGAAGTCCTGTGCACTCTGCCATTATAATGCCAGGGATGGAATTACTCTTATGCCCCTGTCAATCATAGTGACACTAGCCAATCATGGATCTCTGTCAGCTCATGTATGTGGAAGAGGGCAGATTGCTTTCCTGAGTGTGTTCAGTGCTGTCCTGTGATGCAGCATGAGAAGCAGTTAAAAAAAAAAAAAAGATGAGGTGGCTGGCTTCACATGTCTTGGAGGAAGAACATACTAGCCTGCACCCTCCCAGTTTAGTAGCTGTCACATCAGAGGGAAGAGCTGACCTGATCCTGACCCCTTCTGTTCCTCCTCGCTGCCTGACCCATCCTGATGCCCTACTTCTGGTTGGAGTTCTTATCGGTTGAGCTCGCTCACTGCTGCTGGGGGTGGCCCCATATGGACGGCCTGAAGAACCATTTGGTTTGCTGGGGATGGTGCCACCTGGGGGCTGTGGAGATGGCTTGGGGATCACATATGGGGAGCTGTACTGTAATGGCTTGGGACTGTGATTGTTGTAGTAGCTTTGGGGCTGCAGTTGCCACGAGCAGCTTCGTACTCAGGACTCCATCGGTGGACAGTGGATAGATTTCAACCAACCGGACTTCTTGCAAAAACTGTGATTAACTTATTGGTTGCACAATTGCACTATTTGTCCATATAGTACACAATAATAGAAGTAATAATAATAGATTCATTTATAATTGCACTATCCATTGCACCCAGATGAGGATGGGTTCCCTTTTGAACCTGGTTCCTCTCAAGGTTTCTTCCCCATATCATCTCAGGGAGTTTTTCCTTGCCACCATCGCCTCTGGCTTGCTCATTAGGGATAAATTCACAGGGATAAATTCACATATTTACAATATTTTTTTTGTGAATCCATTTATTTCTGTAAAGCTGCTTTGTGACAGTCCATTGTTAAAAGCACTATACAAATAAAATTGAATTGAATTGAATTGAAGAGCTAGTTAATGGGTGGGAATTGGCAAATGACCAAATTGGGTTTAAATAGGGTTAACAAAAAATATATGCACTCTATAAGTATTTGAGCCTTTGAGGAAAACCTGTTAAAGAATTTGTGTAGATGCTACAACAGTACATCCATGGAGAACCTCTATATAAAGTAATGAACTCTTATGAACTATTAAAAGAACCATTCAGGAACCCTTCAGGAAGTAGTCAATCTTAATGGTACTTCTTCTCAAATATGCAGTTGTCTAGCCTTTTTGTCACAGTGAACTATAGTCACAGTGGGACTGTCACAGTGAACTATGAAATGAGTGATCTCACTTTCAGGGAAAATCCCTTCAATGAAAATAGGATCTGTTGTAATGTTTTTGCTGCTGTGTAACATTCTAACAAATCAGCACACTCAGCTGCAGGGGCAGTTTATTTTAGTGACAAGCTTGACCAAATCCTCTATAGCAGCATTGTCTAATTCTCTTTGCAAAGCGCCAGTGTGCTAGCATGGTTTTAAGCAGCATCCAAGCCGAAGCACCTGATCCCACTTGTGTAATAATTTGGATGTGGTGTTAAAGTGACTAATGTGTTGTATTTGTTGAGCTCCTGATTTGTTGTGATAATAACTTGCAGCCACACTGGCGCTTTGCAGATAATATTGAAAACTACCTCTTGGCTACCTCTCATGTAGCAATGTACCTGTTATGAAATAATGAAGCAATATGATTGTTGCTCAAAGAAAATAATAACTGCTTATGAAATTTAGAAAAAAAAAATAGCTTGAATAACGTGTGTATTTGACAAATTTTAATGTGTTTTAGGCCAGCATGTAGTATTTTTATAAAAGTAATATGAAAAAAAGAAGTTCTGTTCTGTGTAGTCTCTTTTAACGTATTCTCTACTTGTGACTGCACTCAGGGACGTTTGGACAACACGTGATAGCTCGGTTTCCATATAATCATTCAGGTTTATGCATTCGAGGGGTTCTCCTTAGGATCTACATATAATACTTCCTCCAGAAGAACCTCCAAGTCTTCTAGATTTAACCTTGTATAAAGAGAAAGGTGCAGCTTCTTACCCTCTTCACATCAGACAGTGGACTTCCTCTACTTTCTTTCTCATATTTGTGTTTTATTTCCCGCTCTGCAGATTGCCAGCAAAAAAGGTTTTCATCCAGATTGCGTCTCTACAAAAGATATTTTGATCACAGATTCTCTTTAATAAACTGTAACTCTCACCCTTTTTCACTACAGTCACTCATTGCATTACAAACCACAATGTTTGGTGACTCTGTAAAATGTTGACTTAAAATAGTTTTCAAAATATTTCGTACGAATGATTTCCCAGATGCAAGATTTCTACAGTATGCCAAAGAATTTTTTTTTTTTATCTATGACTCTGGAATGAGGTTTGATGGTCCAGCAGGCTTCATGTTCAGAACCTTTGCTGTGGCTAATTTTCCCTGATTTCTCATCTATAATCCACTTTCCTTTCCCAGACCTCTTTAATTTTGTAACCCCTTATTATATGGACATTACATCTAGCCTGATTAACACTTTCAGCAAAATGAGACCAAGTCTATTAAAAGTTGTAGGGCTGTGAGTGACAGAGAATATTTAAATTTTGTTTGGTTTCCTTTTTTGTGGACAACTTCTCTTATTTATTTTGGTAAATGTTATGTAATACTTCAAATTCTGTGTTTTCCCTTATATCTTCACTGCGCAGTTATTCGCGTCTCTCCCTATATGTCCTCGCTCCATCTTTCAGTTTGAGGCATAGACAGAGAGTTGCCGCTGTCTGTTGGCTTGCTAACCGAAGCAGCTCTATTTATATGCACTAGCTGGGGTGGAAAGCGCAGGGCTGAACGCTCCAGGATCTCCAAAGCCGCCCGCCAAAGCTGAGTGGCAGGGAGTGTGCCACCCATCCCTGCTAAATCAGACCTGCAGCTGGGCGAAACACTCCGACTCGCTCCAAACCCCACAAAATTAAAAGCGTTTGATGCATATCAAGTTCATTTCATTTTTAAACTCCATCCTCCTTCACCAGGCTTACAACATGTGGCTTAAACAGATGTCTCAGAAACTAATTTTACTCAAAGCAAAAATGTTTGGCGGCGGCTGTCTAGTCAAAGTTTGAGACCGTAATCATGAATCGAAATGTTCTCAGGCTTTTTCCTTTGAAATCAAAGTATTTGAATAGAGTGAATATATACCGAGTGTAATAAGTTCTACTGCTCTCCTGTGTATTGGATCCGAAATTTACAATGTCGGTCTGCTAATACAGTTGGAGAGCAATGTGCAACCAAACACAAAAGCAGAATACGGGCTGCCAGAAGCATATTTGTACAGGTGGTTTGCATTGCATTCTTGTGATTGAACATGAGAGAGTCTGAGCCATCTGCATGGGAGGGCCTGATCTAATGTCCATTTCACAGCACAACCCAGAAGTCCTTCAGGAGAAGCACTGCTATAAAAGGAAATGGTATGCATCACAAACCACTGGCCATTTGGTGCACATGCCACAAATTGTTTTGCCTATATTTGTATACATTGATACCATTATATCAGTAAAGCACCAATAAACTCAACTTTAGATGATATATTATGAAGTTATGAAGATTATTCAGTAGCTTATCATCCAAATTATAGTGACATACATGAAATCGAATGCTAAGCTAAGGAGAGGGACCGATTTTTCAACAGTGCCTTACGTAATTGCTGAAGCTACAGTTACAATAAGTAAACAATAAGTTTGTTTATACAATGTTAGCTGAATGCAGTCTATCCAGTATTGTCTATTCTGGTGCCTCAGTTTGTATGCGTATTGAATAAAAGTCATGTCAACGCATTTGTTGGGCGTAGAATATAAATCTGATATGTCTGATTTTATTCAGTCATCTAAAGATTTTGGAAAATATAGATTCACACCCACATTCACCCTTACTGATTTAAAGGATTGTGATTTCAATTTAAACTCCATCCTGCAAAGCATAAACTAAGTTTATATTGAAATATTTTGTGATGTGTGTAGTGATTCTGGTGCTAACTTGTTGCTTGTTATTCCCATAAGTCAGCGGGCGTCTGATGCTCTGACATCACAGGAGGACATTGCTAGTGCAGTTACAATGGTGCTTATTATGAGAAAAAATTTTAACCATTTCAAATATTAGTGATAACGATCAGGTCTCTGTTAGTTTCTAAAAAAAAGACCAAGAGCTTATTTTCTCACTTATCATTTTTCATTGACATTCAACATTACACTAATGAGCAAATCCAATGTAGATAGAGTGGAGACAGCAAACACTGGACGGAAAGCCCCAGAATGCAATGAAGTGAGAGGACGCAGTTGTGCTGAGTTAGGGTAGAGACACAGCTTGGCTAGTTAGCGATTTGTGCAATGGCATTGATGGCGCTATTAGAATGAAAGTTGAAGCTTTGCAACCTTATCTGTTTGAGCAGAGTGTATAGATGAGAAGGTGAGTGAGCTTGACAGACTAAAGCACTAAAGTGCTGCTGCATCGATCTCTTTAGGTAGAGATAAAACGAGTAATATTTTCACTGGTGCTGCTATCAGCCTGTAGTCCAAGTTATCTATGTAGTTGTGGGTGATGCAGGAAACCAGTAACCAAAGTGAAAATAGAAAATTAGACCAAACCTGTAAATCAACTCAGAATTTCATTACCAAATAAATCTTGGGTGCCAAGATCAGCTGAAGATTATAAAGATTAATATGCAAGCAGTTCAGGGTGGATTTTTCCATTAATACTGTGAATTTAGTCCTCTTTCTTACACGTGTCCACTACCCTGGTGGCAAGAGAATGTGCTGATTTCATACCGCAAAAGCCCATCCACTTTGTGGCCTCTTTTGAAATACCACAATAACACATCCAGGCAGACTATGTTACTCACTCAGCAGCACAATGAAAGCTCACAGCTATGGTCTAGACCGCCATGCCGCTGGGACACCAAGCAGGACTGTCCTTCTTTGAGTGGAGTGACGATAGGTCATGACTTTCCGACACACGTCATCCGAAAGCTCTGTCATCATGGTTTAGATGAAAGACGGTGGCCAGGGAAGTCACCACTAGGAAACATTGACCACCCGCAATTTAAGACACCAACTCAGAGAATTAATGACAGAGCATCCGTAAAAACACTGGGACAACAAAAACTCTATAATGTGTGTATATGAGCAATCATTTTCTCCTGCTCTGTAATATAGAAGTGTTTATAAGACAGAGGCTTATTCTGCCTATTTGAAGGGTGGAGGAAGCTCGGTTTCATGCTGGATTGATTAGGATACAACCTCAGAAGCTCTGTGAAGATGCACAGTGAGTGCTTGGAACCATTAGGGTCAATATATTTTCCAAAACCTACACTTGATCTAGGTTCTGTGCCTCATATGTACCTCATATTTATACTTTGAAACATGCTTTTATTTTGCTTAATAGTAGTCTTAATGGCCATCATGCAGTTTTACTTTCCCACTGCTTTTGTCTTGTTTATTGTGTGGATTACTAAACGAGGGTTCATGTTTTCCATCACACCGCATTAATAGGAATCCATGAATGTGGTGCTAATAAGAGCCCCGCACAAAAACACAACATGCTCCAAATGACTTACGGCGAAACCCAGTTAATCAAATTCTTCAGTGTAGCTGTGTCTTTGCCAGTCTATAACCAGGAGCACAACGCTAAACTAAAAAAAAAAAAAACTTGGCACAGGTAGCTGAACAAACGAGTTTGTTCTTCCCCATGGCTGTCTGAGAGCCCAGTGTTCTTGCTTGCCTTGGTTCATTTCAACTTTAAGGGTTATCCAGAGTACATTTTCTGGTTAGTCTAATAATCCACTGATTAAAATGGAAATATAAGCTTACTACAACATGTAGATGGATTTAACCATCACCTTCGATTTATGTTCTTTTGCAAATTGACTAAAGTATGAGTCATCAGAAGGCGTTTCTATGGCAATCTTTTTTTTTCCCCATTAAATGTGAAGCATTCTTTTTTAGTGAAATGTGAATACAAACTTCTGTGAATGGCAGATTCAATTAAATTACTACACTCTTGATGTTTTCAGTCACGTAATTGTTTTGCTATGAGACAATTGTGTGGCTTGGTTCCCTGGTTCCAAGCCACAGGCACGGTAGCCTGCAGGTGAAAAAAACACTGAGACGAGACCTCTGAAATGAGATCTGATACCTGCTATGAGAGCCTATAAAACTGTAAGAACAGCTTCATTTCTGAATGACAGCCTAATGAAGGCAGATTAAAATGGAGAGGAAAAACCTGACACCGACTGAGCCGAAAGTTGTCACAAGTCACAAGTTGTTGTGACAAGTCCTTTCATGTGGGACAGTCTCGCACCATCATGCATAGCGAATCTCACAATACCTTGTTCAGTCAGTCAGCACTACCTGGAAGACGTGTGGCATTCCATACTACTGATTCACATCACAAACTGAAAAGGACAGTACAAACAGCATACGCGTTTCACTTGCACTTTGTGCATAGGGAAATATTTCCACAGATTAGCCTGTTGAAGAAACCATACACTTTGTACGTATCATTTTTCTCCAGAGGTGCTAAAATTACCCAAATTCTTTACTCATGTCAACATGCAATTACTCATCTCAATTAAACTTCATATTCTTCATTCAAGTTAAAGTAGAAAAGTATAGCTTAAATTTACCCAAAGTGTGAAAGTAAAAGAAAAGCATAAGAAATATTTGAGAAATTGCCTTTTTAGTTACTGATGATAAATTAGTGGCCCTTTCACCAAGGAAAGCTGAACAACTAACCTAACAACTAACAACAAGTGTTATTCCTAATCTCCAGAACATCAGCTAGCATGATACTAACTCTGATGATACCAACTAGATGAATGCTAATCGCTAAGTGCTAAGTGTATATAGCAACAAATAGATTACACACACTTTGTATTTATCAAGGGAGTTTGTATTGTCACAGCTAGTTATAAGCATTCAACTAGTTTATATTGTTTATATTGTTTATATTTAGAAGTATTATCATGCTAGCTAACATTTGAGAGATTAGGACTAAAGCTGCTGTTAGTTAGCATGATAATCTGCATGATAGATACAAAGTGTATGTAGCAGCAGACAGGTTTAAGGAGTTGATCTAAATTCCTAACAAATCTAAACTTCAGCATCTAAACTTCAGCTTAGATCTAAACTTCAAGAGTGAGACCTGTATACCATCACAGTTCTCTATCTGTTGCTATGTACACTTTATTGATCAAGGTAGTTCATTTAGTGACATGTATGTATTAGTATTCAACTGTCAGAGTTAGTGTAATGCATCTGAAAAATTAGGAATAAATTTTTTTTTAGTTAGTATATACAGTATAGTAGATAATTACTCTGCTGATACACACTAGCTAAATTATAATAGCTAGCTATCAGAAAATAAACTGCCTTGATAAATTCAAAGTGTATATAGCAACAGATAGATTATATTGATTGACATTACATCTGTTAAAGTTAAGATTTTTTAGGAATTTAAAGAAACTCTGAAGAAAAAACTCTGAAGTACGTTTCTGTTGAAATGTATTAAGTAAAAGCCAAAAGTATTAGGTGAAAGAAAAACTCAAATAAAATACAGATACTTATAAAAACAGACTTTAGTCATTGTAATTGGACTTTGCTACTTCCCACCTCTGATTTCGCTATATGAAGGTGAATGATTAAAGTAGGAAAGAAAAATAGAATGGTTAAAGTGAATGTGTCTGAATGATGTATTATTGGGAAAAGTGTGTTTTGCTTGGTCATGAACAGAAGCACTGTTTTTTTTCTGCCAATGCTTTCAGAAATGCCACATAACTTCATGCCACACTGTGTGTGGTTCTCAGGGTGTTGCGACACACATGGATGCAGAACTGCAGAATGATCAGTGCCAGAAATATAAAGTGGCATCTGGATATCAAATACAAATGCATTCTGATCTCAGCCAAAAATCCCATAGTGACAGGTTTCGGAAATTTGTAGATGCTGGAATCAGGCGATGATAATACTGCCATAAAATCGAGAATTTCCATCTGTATGGTTCAGTGTATACTTCAATTCTCATCTTGTCCTAGGGAATATTTTAGCTCAACCTCCTCTCTTTTTAAAGAAAAGGCTTTAAATATTTGCTTTGAGCAATTAGTAATCACGTGGCACTTCTGCACCAGAGTGTAAAATTGAGACTTTTAAGTATAATTAAAGATTTATTCCTAAGTGGAAGAGTCTAAGTTGAAACCTGAGTGCACCCACACAGATACGGACCTACACGCTCTCAGAGCAGTGATAAAGGCACAGTGAAGTGAAACATTAAGACACAGTAATAAGCATTTTACTGTACAATCTGGTACCGTTGTGGCAAACCACACACCACATCATAATTTAGTCCAACTTAACTAATATGGTACAACTGGGTGTAGCTCCCTATATAGCATGCTATTTCTGGAAAGAACTTAACATTCTAGGAAAATCTCCACACTAATACTGAAAGTATATGTCTCTGGTCATGCCTCGTAACCTTGTGGCTAAAGAAAATGTAGCATATACTGTCTACCGTAGTGAGATGTCGTTAGTGTTGGTCCCATGTGTATTCTGGGTGTATGTTTTGTAAGTTATACTTACGTCTATTTCAACCAGACTATAAATGTTTTACAGTCACCTGCAGCTGATGCTCTGTACCATACTCACTCATACACAAATGTACAACATATTCTAGTTTTTTTCTACAAATATGAGGTTGATGGTTGGCAGTCTATGGTACAGACTTACATTCCTCACTTTTGTAACTACAAAACTTTCCTAACAGTTACTGGATCAGTCAGTATTTGCTGAACAATATGTTTAAGACAAATGAAAGTAGAAAGAATCTTAAAGGTTGTAAAAGAAAACAATGGATTGCAACCGTACTATGGTGTGTCTGTCATACTGTTACTATTACTAACATAACGGTTAACAAAGTACCACATTAAAGCAATGGGAATAACATGGTCAAAAATATAACAACCACAGTTACCGTACCACATATACACCTATCAGTGTGGCAGGGTGTATTATCCTGCTGAAAGAGGCCACCGCCATTAGGGAATACCGTTGCCATGAAGGGGTGTACTTGGTCTGCAAGAACGTTTAGGTAGGTGGTACCTGTAATATCCATATGAATGCCAGGACCCAAGGTTTCCCAGCAGAACATTGCCCAGAGCATCACACTGCCTCCGTTGGCCTGCCTTCTTCCCATACTGCATCCTGGTGCCATCTCTTCCCCAGGTAAGTGACGCACACGCGCCCGGCCGTCCACATGATGTAAAAGAAAGCATGATTCATCAGACCAGGCCACCTTCGTCCATTGCTCCATGGTCCAGTTCTGATGCTCATGTGCCCATTGTAGGTGCTTTTAGCAGTGGACAGGTCAGCATGGGCACTCTGACTGGTCTGCAGCTATGCAGCCCCATAGCCAACATTAACTTTTTCAACAATTTGTGCTACAGTAGCTCTTCTGTGGGATAGGAGCAGACGGGCTAGCCTTCGCTCCCCACGTGCATCAGTTGTGCCTTGGGCGCCCATGACCCTGTCGTTGGTTCACCGGTTTTCCTTCCTTGGCCACTTTTGGTAGGTGCTAACCACTGCATACTGGGAACACCCCACAAGACCTGCTGTTTTGGAGATGCTCTGACCTAGTTGTCTAGCCATCACAATTTGGCCCTTGTCAAAGTCACTCAGATCCTTTAATGTTATGGCTGATCGGTGTAAAACTCGTGCAGTGTCATATTTGAGAATTCAACAGCACTAAGGTATAAGTACAGTATATAGCAACCAAAGGAAGTCGTGGTAATATTACCAATGTACTAAAAATAGTTACCAGGAAGTATTCACATTTACATTTACAGCATTTAGCACACACCCTTATCAAGATCAACTTACAGGAATGCTTTATAGTCTCCATCAAAAATACTAGGTCAGGGTTTAAGAATAGCATCAAGCTAAAACCCTAAATTCACTGTAGTATCATGATTCAGAATAATTGATAAGTTACATTAAGGTAGATTAGTAAAAGCACACAGTATACTAGGAGAACCACAGTAAATTATCATGATTTTTTTAGGTTAGTGATTAAGTAATTTATTCTCCTGACTCATGGCTTTGTTACCTGTAAGCATAACAAAAGGACTGAAATCACAATGCCTAAAACTAAGTAACCTACCTGATACCTTCAGAGTTTGATTTGATCTTCTTTCCTTGTTTCTGGCGCTTTAATTTATACCGTCTCTCCCACAGTTAAGACAATAGCGTTAAACTGTCGTTATAGATGCATACTTACTTACAAGATGTGGAAGGACATCCTATCCTCACTCCATTCAATAATCCAGTGCTCTAAACTGAGCAGCAGATGTACAGCACTCTCTCTCTCTCTGTGGCAGTCTCTGTCTCTCTCTCTCTCTCTCTCTGTGCCAGTCTCTGTCTTTCTCTCTCTTTCTCTCTCTCTCTCTCTCTCTCTCTGTGCCAGTCTCTGTATCTCTCTCTCTCTCTCTCTCTCTCTGTGGCAGTCTTTATCTCCCCCCCTCCCCTCTCTGTCTGTCTCTCATCTCTCTCTTTCTGTGGAAGTCTCTGTCTCTTTCGCTCTCTGTCCTTCTGTGGAAGTCTCTGTCTCTTTCACTCTCTGTCCTTCTGTGACAGTCTCTGTCTCTGTCTCTTTCTCTCTGTCTCTCCCACTCTGTATTCTATTTCTTTCTGTTTTTCTCTCTCTTTTCCCAATTTTTTGTATACTAGTACATCAGCAGTAGATCAGATAGTCAGATAGGCTTTAGGCATCTATAATCAGATGCCATCCAGCCCATGAGGCCAAAGAACTGCTGTTTGATATGGTTATTTCACAATATATTGTGTTTTTTTTAACGTGTAAATGTTGACTATAGACAAATATTGTGTCACTTAGTGGATAAAGTTTTAGGGTTACATTTTGATCCATTATGGTCAGACGGATTGACTATACTGTGCTATTTAGTGGTCATACAGGAGTGCCAAAGTTTGCATGGGTTCTGAGTGGAAAAGGGGGGGGAAATGTGGGTGTATCCTACAGTAAGACAATAATCCAAAACTAAATAGTTTAAAAAGAATAAAAAAGAAGGGAGAGAATGTCGCTGAAAAAGATATCAGGAAGGGAGTAGGAAAGGGGGTTCAAATATTACAACTGAGAGAATCCATAACCTGCACAGTATATGAAGAAATATGTCTTTATCTTCTTGATTTTATCTCGATGGTGCACAAATGTTCTGGATTCAGCTGTAACTAAGCAATGATTGTGGTGTAATTTAGCCCTTATAACTTTTTTTAACGAGGTTTCTTTGCTGACAGTGGCTGAATTTTGTTTTTAAAGGAGTATCAGAGATGAAAGTAAAAAAGATTGAGTGTTTTAGCAGAGAATTAGCAAATGCACACAATACAAATGCATCCATGTTACTGGACACAAATATATAATAAGGTTATTCTAATTATTCACTTAATTTTTTAAATAATCATAATAGCTTGTTTTCATAATATCTATAATATCTGTAATTTGGGTAACATTGTTGTACCTTCTCATTTCATCAGTCAATATAATAATATTACTGGAAATAATATAAAAAATAAATAAAAAATTACTGAGAAAAATTACTTTTCTTCTTCCTATGATCTTCAGGAAAACCAGATGATGTCATTTCCTGTTGAACATGTGACTTGTGGAAGATTCCAGCTATTTCACAGGGGTGCATGTGTTCAGGTTAAAGGGCTGTTGTGGGACTGTTGCACGACTAAAGTGTACATTTTTCATAACCTATAATGAAGCATAGATTCACACACAAACATAAAAACAATAAGATGTTTGAAGTAATTTCATTTCATTTCATTTCAAGGTAAAGTGAAGTTAGTGTGGGCTAGAAGAGGCAAAAAACCCAAAATTTTTAGCCAAAATTAGCATTAACATGCTGTCTACAAAGAATAAATACCGTCTAAAAAGAATAAATAAAGAATAAAAAAGAAAAAACAAACGTATTTTACTCGTATTGCCGCTTTGTCCACACTTTTTTTTTTTGAATGGAATATGTGACCATTCTGTTAGCCGTCTTATAGCCAATCACCTGTGAATGCCACGCCCCCATTTAGGAGCAAGCCAATCATCTGTCACGTACTGAGCACGTGATGCTCCATCGCTTAGCAACCCGTACAAACAGAGGAAGTGGTCACGCAGTCGGAGAGGAGAGCTAATTAGCGTGCTTTATTTAATTTCTTAATTATTTATTTTTATTTAAATGGTGAGAATGGTGAAGCAGACCATACAGATATTTGCTCGCATTAAACCGACCAACAAAACAACCGCGGTGAGTAACGTGACCTGGTTGCGAAGAAACAGAAAAGTAAATGAAATAACATAATGGTTGCAGTAAACAGCTTTGCAGTTGTTTACATCAGTGTGCTAACTCTAAAGTTTAAACAGCTTATAAAACTGTCTCTAAATCTACTTACAAGTTGTGTTGTGCCTCTCCAGAAAACACACAAGTCCAACATTTATTCATTTGTTTATCAAAAGCATTGCACAATTCAGTCAATCCAAATACACAGAATAATCCATCAGTCACTGGCTGGGAAATGGAGAGATTAACAAGACAGAGTGAAAACTGCATACATATTCTGAAGTAGGTTATGTGTATAGCATCATGCACCTCTTTTCTCTTCATATAACATCTGTGCATACACAAATTTAAATATTTAAGCTGAGTAATATTGGAACCTTACACACCACAGCCACAGGAATTTATTATTATTATTATTATTATTAATTTTTTTTAAAATAGCTGTTTCATTTTATTTTATATATGTGATGTACGAAGTAACTGACTTATAGTGTCTTATTCTCTGTATACGTTCAGCATCATTAATGCAGGTTGCATATCTTGTCATGTGAGGTTTCCAGGAGAAAACAGAGGAACACCGAAAATCAGAATAATTATTCAAAGTGCCTTAAATAAGTATTCACACCCCTTGAACTTTCCCACATTTCCCAAGAACTGTAATGGACTTGCCAGGAATCTACACAACGTTGCCCCTAATATTGAAGTGCGAGATCATCATGATTACCTCCTATTATATCAAATTACTTTCAAATTAAAACAGTAAATGTTGTGATGCAATTGTGAAGTATTGGAATTGGTTGCTTCTCTGACTCTGACCCTCTTTACCCAGTCACTGACTTTTGGTGGATGGCTTCCTCTAGGCAGAATCGCAGTTATGCCATATTCGTTCCATAATGTATTTAATGGTGTTCCACTGGCTGTTCAGCGTCTGGGGTATTTTTTAACTCCAAACCCTGAGTGATAGGGTGACCTACATTTCCAGAATTTTGTCCCAGATTTGTTTGGATAGCTATTTGGTCTTCATGATGCTGTTTGTTTAGGTATCTTCTCTAACAAACTCTGTGGCCTTCCAGGAACAGGTGTGTTTTTATTAAGATCATGTGACACTTAATATTATTTGCAACTTCATTCAAGTAATTATCCAACTTGTGATAGCATCTGGTTGCACCAGCACTACTTAGGCATTTCACAGCAAAGAGGGTCAATACTTATGCACTCACAACTTATGTTTTTTATTTGTAAATAATTTTGAAAAATCTGTAGACTTTCTTCCTCTGACTTCGATATGGGTTATTTTTGTATAGATACATGACAAATAATCCTAAATAAGTCCATTTCAATTCCAGGTTGTAACACCACAAAATATGGGCAAATTCAAGAGGGGTGAATACTTATGCAAAGAAGTTTATCCGTGTCAGGGATACCAGCATGCTTATGGGAGATGGCAATTTTTTAAACAAATGCCGTGAATTTTAAAGAAAACATGATGGATAATTATATGAACATGAAGTATTTGTTGTTTTAGTGTATAAAGTATAATTTTCCTATTCCCACAACGTTATTTCTACAGTGTAACATCGATATTTTCAGATATTAGCAAACACAAGCAGGCTCTCTGATAGTCATATCAGATAGAAATGACCTCAAAACCACAAATCTGTGTAGTTCGTACAAAATCTATTATGTCCTGAGCTAGCCGAGTTAGGTGTATTAGCAGCGAAAGCACAAAAATGTGCACAGTGTCCTCAGTACAGACGGCCATTGATGTGTAGCATGTGTGAAATTGTTCTGTTCTCTTGAATGATGAAGCTTTGCGTGTCCTGCTCTTGCCAGGTGTACTCTGTGGATAATGAGGAGCAGAGCGGAGGCAGCTTGGAGTTCATACTTCCAAGGGATCTTGCAGATGGCTTCATCAATAACAAGAGGGAGAGCTACAGATTCAGGTGAAAAATGGAAATACTCACATTGCAGATAGCATAATATAAATTCAGTGCACATCCATGAATCTAGGGTCACGAGTACAATTAAATAAGTTGCAGTCCTAAACATTGAGGCTATCACGTTTTAGTGAGCTAACACTGACATCTGTGTATAGCTGGACCATTGACAGACACTCTTTAACTTACACAGTGAGATTTACAGTCAGACATTCGGAGTGGTTGTCAAGTTACACGATTTGAATTGATTTCCCAAATCCCCTCTGCTCATGGACGATTAAATTATAGGATTGAGAGTTTATTCCCATTTTAATCCCAGTAACATCTGAGATTCTCTTCATTTAAACGCAGTGAGACACGGTCAGACTCTTGTCCAATATCAACATGCTCTCACACGAAATTGGCTCAAGTCATATTGAAAAGTTACAGGGAGAAAATTATGGTTAGCATTTGTTCCTTTTCATAGAACTCCATTAATATCTATAAAAACCGAATAAAATCCAGCCTCTTGATTGTTTGAATTTGTATGGATTTGTTAAGAGATCAGTTGCAAATATGTAAGGATAAAACACAACAGGACATGCTGTTATAAGAAAAATAATGAACAACAGAGTGATGTGGCCTAATGTGAAGCAGAATTATTGATTGTTTTCCAATAACAGCATGTCCTAAGGTGTTTTATTCCTCTTATACCACAGCAATTTGCCTTTTTTTTTCATTAGTTAATGGATGAAACATCTTTTCTTTTTCTCAGTTTATAGTTACATTAACCGTTGTGGAATGTATGCAAAACAAGTTCATTCCTGTTATCACTTATGTTATAGCAGGTATAAACAGTCATTGTTGCAAAGACTGACTGTTACAAAGCTCTGACACTGGAGACTCCTTCCAAAAAATCTTAAATTAAACGACTCCTTACTTAAAAACGTCACGCTTACACTCTGTTACTATAGAAACAATAAGCAATTAGAGCAAGTGGATTAATATAAACCTTGCAGCTGGAAATAACATCAGAGCTACTGTTATAGGAAATTATACCACAGTTAGTTCTGGTCCACTGATCTGATTGGACAAGCGACATTTCACTGTTTGTATCGCTCCGCTTGTCTGTGTTCGCTCAATAAAATTCCAGTTCTAGCAATAATTCATTACACTGAAACTACACTATATGTTACTACACTTACTATAGGCTATCAGTCAGTCCGTGTGTTGGAATGGCAACAGTCAACACTCTATGCAGCTTTGGCTTCTTTGGGAACTATTTTACTCATGCTTTAGTGAGCAACATTAAAAAAGAAAAAAATTGCCATATTGCTTTTGAAATGTCAGTAAATAAATATTAATTTCTTGTTTATAGAACAGTTGTATAAATTAATTTCACACTCACAATCGTGCTCTTGTACTGAATATCAGCGCTCTTGCTTGTACTATATTGCTAAATTAATAAACTTCTCCTGTCCAGTCAGATTCAAGAATTCAGCAGCACCGTGATTCAAAATTTGATTCCAAATTTTTCAATTTTACTTCGAAGTAGTCTTCCTCCTTTCTAGAATTCTTGATCCTAACAGTCCTAGTGGATATTTTATTATGAGGACTCACGTAAAATCTGTAAAAACGGGACTCTAGTAACATCAGGCATTTTATATTTACTTGTTTTCTTAAATCACAACCTGAATGAAAATGGGTTTAGGTGTTATCAAGTGTGGTTTTTCAAAACTTTTTCTTTAATTCTGTAGGTTTCAGAAAGTTTTTGATCAAACAACCAATCAAGAGGGAATCTTTGAGGCAATTGCAAAGCCTGTGGCTGATACGTAAGTAGAGCTTGTTCTTTAGTTATACAGACATTATGTTTGCTGTTTGCATCATTATCATTAAACTCTAAGCCACAATAGTCATATTTGCATGTTAATGTAAATGTACACAGACAATAGCAATAGTTTGCAAGTTTAAGAAGAGAAATTAAGCCTGGATTGAGCATTACAGCCTGCTTAAGCTCAAGTGTCTGTTTTTGAATCTGATGAATCTAAAAATGTTACACATAATAACTTTTTGTATATTGTTTAAAAACCTAGTCGCATAGAGATTTTGGAATTATTGTATATGTACAACTTTATATACAATGCTTGATTATATATAGGTTGTAAATTTAGTATTTATTATTTTATCATTGTGTTGTTGACCGATTCAGCTTCGTCAGTGATGAATATTTCTGATGTATAAAATCTGCCTTTTTATACAATAGGGAATAAACATGTCTGCATAAGCAGTACAATGAAATAATACTTTGTCATGGAAGCTAGAAAGCTGTGAAAAGATCATCACTAACTTAGATTCAGGCAGGTCCGGAGAAGAAAAGGGGTCAGGATCACTGGCATCTCAGGAATGAGGCAATCGAACAATTAGATGAACAATTCAGTGGAAAATAAATAATAAATTATTTAGTGAGTATCCATGGAACCTGCATGAATTAGCAACTTGAGCCTATGATTTTTTTTTCCACATACCCGTAGAATCAGAAATGTAACATTAGGTTTTGGCCAAAATTTGGTTTATCTGCCTATAACAAACTTTGACACTTCAGCTTTAAGAAACCATGAATATATTTCAGCTGAACAATTTTGAAATGATTTGTCTACTTTTTACCCTCAGGCTTACCCAACCTAACATTGGTTAAGAAGCCAGTTGAACAAATGTGGTGGCAAACAGTCAGTCTGTCTAAAACATTGCTAGATAAGTGAGATTTCCTCACACAGTTACACTTTGATCAAGTTTGTCGGATAACTACATGTCATAGGGAAATGGATGTAATCAGTTCAGTTTGTAATCTGATACAGAAAAGTCAAAATGTCTGTGATGCTACTGTGCCACAGTCAGAATGAACTCTTCAGATGGTAATGCATTAGTGAGATCTAGCACTGATGTTGGGAAAGGGGGTCTGGGGCACCGTCAGTGTTCCAGTTCATCCCAAAGGTGTTCAGTGGGGTTAAGGTCAGGGCTCGAGTTCTTCCACTTCAGAAGAACTTGGCAAACCATATCTTCATGGAGTTCTCTTTGTGCACAGTGGCATTGTCTGCTCCAGAGAAGGGAAATCATAACGCTACAGCATACCAAGATATTCTATACGATTATGTGCTTCCAACTTTGTGGCAACAGTTTATGGAATGGATGTGATGGTGAGGTGTCCACATACTTTTGGCCATATAGTATATTATAAGCAGTATCCTGAGAGGTCCTTGCTGTGCAATAATTAGTTGCTGGTTGTAAATGACGCATTTTGCCTTAGAGGTAAGACAAATATGTTCATCTGTGTATCCATTAAAGATGCATTTTGTAAAATCTAAAATCTTTCATTAATTCGTAGCTGTATGATTCCACTGCAGAGCTTTGCCTTTGGGAAAGTGTATATCATTTCTCAGTTTCTCCATAGCAAAACTCCATTTCTGTTCAACTGAGATTTAAATGGAGGTCTCTTTTCTGCTTTTCTGCTTTTACCTTCACAGACCAGATCCATTTTTCATCAAGTGTTGGCCAGGTGTTACTCACACACTAGATCAATAGATCATTTAAAAAAAAAAAAATATATATATATATATATATATATATATATATATATATATATATTTATATATATATATAAAATGATATGCTACAATCTTGTGAATAGTTCTGGCTTGGGGTTGGACCACACAAGCTTCATGACTCACATCATGGGCTGACTCGGTGCATGGACAGTAATGATGGAAAGCTGTGATTCTTGGCCTGTCTCTGTTCTCCAACCACTACATGAAACATTTACACCACATGCAGTGCCATGCCAGCCATCCATTTGGCATTTCCATCTTTTCATCATATTGACAGACTTGGAATTTCAAAGCGCATTGAAGTGTCTGATGATGGAAAATACCATTTGTTGATGATGATGATGATGATGAACTAGTTTTATGATGTAGGCCCAAGGTTTTGGATTCAGTGCTTTGGAGATGTAAGATGACTAGTTTTCATATATTTGGTAGCCGTGATTATGACAAAAGGTCTAGGAAAACCTTCATGTTTAATTTACTTTTTTTTTCCACTTTAATTTGTCCTCTTGCATCTTAAAGCACAAGAACACCATTAGGTACAATACATGGGAATAAACTCTATAATACTAGACTATATTGTATATACTGTGCAAAATTTGACCAGATGAGGCAGATAAATGTATTTAATGTGTGTAGTGCAGTGTGTGTCTTCATTATACAAGAAATAAATACAAGAAGTCTATGTTTATGTAATAATAGTGAAAAAATATTCAGTTCAAAAGTTTTCCTGATAAGTTTTATTCTCCCAGCTTTCGTCTCTTAGTTAGTAGTATTCACCTCAGATTCTTCTCAATATCTCTGTTCTCACTGATATCTCTGCCAGGCATTGGCAAGTTTTCTTTAACATACGTATCTGTTAAAACTAAACTCAGTAATACATTGCCTTTTTTAAAAGTCTGGAGACCGAGAGGGTCATGACATTACTGCGACTTTTTTCTTTTGGTTCTATTTTTCTGCTGATGTTCCCGTATTGCTGTCTTGTCGGCAATACACCCACATTTCATTTTTAACTTTTTTTTTTGGAAACTTTTTATTTGTTGATAAATTGCAAGTTTGAAGAACATTTTTATTTTTTCCTTTAAAAAAAACCATAGAGGATGCAAACTTTTGCCAGCAACCAAATGCGTGATGGAAAAACATGACATTAAGAAGCAAATTCTGTTCCTCTTACTATAATAAAAGTAGTTCTCCCTTGCATTACTCATAATCTCAGTTTGGAGTATTCTTAAAACTCCACCCTTCATGTGGTTTGAAAGACCTTTAATTAACATGACGACATAGGATAAGGACAAAGCAGCAGGACTTCGCCCTTCGATCTTACCAGAGAGGGTTTTTTTATGGACTTGTGCATTTATAAATTTCCATTAAGAAGGGAGGGACACACTTTATGAGGAATGTCTCAAGGCAGAGCTTTATTTGACTGATTTTTGAGGATTAGCATACTTAAAACCTGAAATAACCCATGACCTTTTGGTGTCTAGGCTTTCCAAAAGGCAATTACATGTGTTTATTTGTCAGCGAGCACCAAAAATGCACCAATAATTGAATAACTTTCCTTACCAAGAATATTGGATAATATTTTAAGTCTTTTTAATTCTTGAGCCTGTTTTATAGCTAGACATGGCCATAATGAGAGATTTACTTTTACGATATGTAACGATTACGATCTGCAAATAGGCTTTGGTCTAAGAATATCCTAAGGCTAAACCCTGTTACATAGGAGTTAATGTGAGAGTTATTACAGCAAAGACGATATTTTAAAATAAGGACATTATGTGGATTTAGTGCTCATTTGGTGAAGTTCTTGGTGAAGAGGAAGGTCTTCCAGTGACTCAGCTGGTCGGACAGCCAAGGGAAGTTCAGTCCACCATCTGGGTGCCAGGACAAAGAAAGAACCTTGATGAATGTCTTCCTTGTATCTTGAGGGATGGTGAGTTCAGTTGACTGTGGCTCGTGCTTGTGGCTCGAAGGGAGTGTGGTACAGAGCGGGCTTTGATGAGTGATTGCAGATTGGAGGGCTCTGGTATTTTTTTTTTTTTGCCTGTGTAGGCATGTCTCAGTGTTTTTCAATTCAATTCAGTTCTATACAAATAAAATTGAATTGAACTGAATTGAATTTTAACAGTGTCTTTTAACAATGGACATTGTCACAAAGCAGCTTTACAGAAATTAAATTCAGGATATAAATTTTAAGTTCATGAATTTATCCCTAATGAGCAAGCCAGAGGCGACGGTGGCAAGGAAAAACTCCCTGAAACAACATGAAGGAGAAACCTTAAGAGGAACCAGACTCAAAGGGGAACCCATCCTCATCTAGGTGACACCGGATAGTGAGATTGTAATTAATTCCCTTCTGTGACTTTATACTATATGGTCAAAAGTGCAGTTGTGTAACCATGAAAGTTCATTATAGTTTACACATGAAGTCTGTATTGTTGAAGTTATCAGCTATTCACTGATGAAGACTTGAGTGCAAAACTGTTCATGAGAATTGCAGTCCTAAAGCTATCAAAGCAATTGTATCCCTAAGCCATCGTAGCAAACTTTTCATATCCATTGAAGTCCAAAGCCATCTTCATGGTTTCTAAGTGGTACCATCCACAGTGACCTCATGTAACTTTAGGCTGTCCATGTGGGGCCATCCTCAGCAGCAGTGAGTGGTTTCCAAGTGATGAAAAATCCAACCAGTGGTAGGGCATAAGGATGGAAGTTGTTGAAGGATGTTTAAATTCTGAAGTAGGCAGCTACAAGGAGCCAGTGGAGGGAATGCAGCAACAGTGTGATGTGGGAGAACTTGGAGAGGCTGAGTTCAAGTCTGCACGAGATAGAGCCTCACCCTGGTCTGAATGTTGTTCTAGTTGTTTCTTGAGGGCAGTGCCGGTCTTTTGCCATTGCCTGTCACCAGTCCCAGCTCCTGCTATGATTATTGCCTCCCGTTTCTCTGGCTCCCGTGTACTCTGTCTGTGAAGCTGTCTGTAAGCACTTAGGACAAGACCTACCTAGAGGAAGAGAGACTTATATATTAAATAATAAAAAACTGTTTTCCTGCTTTACTGACTCAGGGTTTTAGCTAGACAGCATTCTCAGACCCTGACCTATTTGTACTAACAGGATTAGATGCTTCTGGAGGAGACTACAAAGCACTTCTGTAAATCTCTCTGGATAAGGATGTCACTTGTTAAATTTAAATGCTGTAAATGTAAAATTCATGTGTAACACATATTTGCTGATTTGTGGTATGCATTATCTCTGGCCTTACAATATCAAGCACATGGCTTTTGTAAACTCTAAAGTCTTCATGGAATTCAGCATGTCAGTCTGATTACCCCACGTTTTCATTCTTTATGGCCCAGACCAAGCTGGATTCAATGATTTGTGGATGAGTAGCGTGATGACCATTTGCTCCATAAAGACAAACAGCTTCCATTAAGCTTCCAAGTGGCTGTTTATGCATGTTTATGAGGAATACTTGCAACACATAAGACATTCCTGAGTTTAGTTTTTCCACTTGTGTCAAGTTATTCCAATCTGGTTGACATTAAACCAAAGATGATGGTTCTACGAATCAGGCTCACTAAAATAGTGCTAACTTCCAAACTGCCAAACCGCATTATGACCTTTAATGGGATTTGGTGAAAAATAACATGTTTGACATACAGTAGTTCATTTAAAAAAAAAAGAAACAAAACATATCATTCTCACTGTATTTAGTTCCACAGTGAAGCATCACAGCACCACAATAGCAGTGGCTAGAATGACGATTATAGAGCAAGGGCGTCAAACTCATTTTTAGGTAACAGGCTTGATTATACGTAGTCCAGTGTCAGGTGGGCCAGACCAAAATCAGCTGAGTAGAGCAAGAACACATCAACATGCCACCTAAAACCATGCTTCTCAATATGGGGATTATATGTCATGAATCTACACAAAATAGCCCATAATACTGAAGTGGGGTAGTATATAATATAATAAATCAATATAGTGTGTGAAATTATTTACAAGTAAAAAACATTAAAAAGTGCATAAGTATTCACCCCCATTACTGTGAAACCCCCTAAATTAGAAAAAGAGACGATTACGGGGTCAATTTTTAGCTTCTAATGAAGAATTACATCTAATTAGCACATTTTCTCAGTAGCTGTCCCTATGTTTATTGCTCTCTTTCGCCCCCTAGTGGAATAGGACAGTGACTAGATCTTACTCAATTCAATTACAGTCCATAAGATAATTTTAATTTTGAACACAGATTCTAAATTCATTTGGTGAACTAGATTACAACTTTCTTCAGGCCAGTCCTATTCCATGGGCCGTATGTTTGTCACCCATGATATAGAGGAATTCATTTGTTTCATAGTGAGAAAGAAGTGGCATTTTAAGGGCAGTACAGTACAAGACAGTTAGTAATATGATGATTCAGACAAGGCATATTATTTTTTCCTCTGAGGAAATAGCATATTTATTTCCAAATGTCATTCTGCCTATATTGGTTTCATGTCATTCATGATCAAGAAGATGTGATGATATTTTAGTAATAGAGGTTCCAGGATAAAAGCCAAGATTCTTGGAGCTCTCCTTGTATAGTTCCTCCAAGAGCTCTGTGAAACATCATTATGTGATCCAAAACCAAATTCTGTCACCCACAAGGTAATCGTTACACCACCTATACAGATACTAATCACGAAAATCATGAGGTGTTTTTTTGCCACATTGTTTGAGAGAACTCGCTGTATGTTGGAAGGGGTGTGTGGTGCTCTGGGAAGAAAGTGTGACTGCTTGTAATTTCTTTGACTCTTCAGCAGTGTGCCTTCAAGTGCAGTTCAGATTTCCAGAACGGCTGTTGCAGCGCCAAAGCAAAAACCGCTCTCTGCAATCCATGATTGTTTCTGACATGACGGCTTCTGCTTACGTTCATACGTTTGTCTCTGGGAGCTCAGGCTCTTTTCCTTTCCTCGGGTCATTTGGAATGTCAGGTTTCATTCAGTCAAGGTTTACAGACACTGTGTGAAGTTGTAAGCAATTTCCGAGGTCCACGTCAGCTAGTCATGGAAAACACTGCATTTTTGGGCTGATTGAGAACTGGTTGTCTTTTTTTTTTTTTTCATTTTTAAATGTTCCATGTTGTTTGTCTCAGTGTGCTGGCAGGGTACAATGGTACAATCTTCGCCTATGGACAGACTGGCAGTGGAAAGACGTTCACCATCACAGGTGGCCCTGAGCGCTACAGTGACCGTGGAATCATCCCCAGAACTCTGTCCTACCTGTACCAGCATTTCAGCCGGGTTAGCGAATACATCAGCACTGTTATATATTTTTAACACAACTATCTATGGTTTTCTAGACTCCAGACATTATATCTTACAGAGTTTATTACCAAGGTTTATAAAATGGAGTTTGGATTTAAAGATGAAGCTGATATAAAAGATGTAGCCCAGCCTATATTATACAGTCCATTATTTGTACTCTACTTTCTACCATTCTACCTTGGTTTATCTCACAGCTAGATATTTAAACCTTATTTAAATTCAGTGTGTCCTTTCTCACTTCATGGATGCAATTATTTGCCAATTGTATAGAAGCATATACTGTAGCTGATGTGACTGGTTTAGCTATAGACAACTTGCAAGTTGTCCTCTTTTTTTATGAATTTATCACACTTATTACTTAACTAAATTATTAGTAATATTAACAAAAATAACTAAATTGTTTAACTAGAATTTATTTAACACCCAGGGCCATGGCCAGTTTTCTAAAAACATTGGGAATTTAAGGTTGTCTTAACTGCAGAGAAAGTGTTCAGTGTGATGCTTTCTCTACTATTACATAATGATCTTTTTGTTCCAGTGCCTTTGGAAAAAAATAATGCAGTTTAGCAGAACTGAAAACGGCAAATACTCCTTACAGTAATTAACTGCTGCATGTTTGTACCAATGACACATAATAAATTTTGTAAGGAATACAACACAATAGGGCGTGCTGTTATTGGAAAATAATCACTGACAGGGTGGTGTGATGCGGCCCAAGGCAAAGCGGAGTTGCTGTTAGCCCCCTAAAGTTGATTATTTTTCTATGAAAGCACATCTTGAAGTGTTTTATTCCTTATTCCACAGCAGTTTGACAACAATTACATTTTTTTTATTTATTAAAGAACAACATGTTGTACTTTGGACCCATTTATAGTTGAAACAAGTTATTTCTTTACAATATAGCAGCTATAAACAGTCATTCCCTCACTTTCACTTGAATAAGACATGCAGCTTATAACCAAGAAACTGCAAAACATAAAGTTTCCCGTGGCAGAAAACATAAAGTTACACTTTTACCTCTTACTACAAAGCACTGACACTGGACACTCCTTCCAAAATATTAAACATCTCCTTACAGAAAAGTTCACCATATCAGCAATTACATATAAATATCTTTCTTAAATAGCGATTTTAAATCTGTTTATTATTACTCTTAGATTATGTGGAGTGTCACAAGTCCTTGTGAATAACTTGTTACTACGGAAATGATAACGTATTAGAAACAGCACGTTAATAGAAACCTTGAATCCATAGCAACCATTGTTACAGAAAATTAATCAGATTTGAGAATTCAAAAGGGCTGTGTGTAATAATAATTAATAACAACATGATTTATCAAGACAAAAAAGTCAGTTTTATACCAATAATATATTTAACGTGTCGCGTATATGAAATGTAGTGTATGTTAAAAAAGATTTATAGTGCAAAAATCAAAATGATAGTGTAAAAGTTTGCATTTCCCTTTCTGAATGTGATATAAATATTCTCTAATAACTTGTATGTCAAGCCCTTGCCTTTCTAACTGCTTCCAACATCTGAAAAGCTGAACAGCTTTTTCATTCTTTCAGTTGTAAAATTCCCCTTTTCTTCCTGCCATCTCTGTACTAAGTCTGCCAGATTGCTTGGCAAATCATTGCCCATTTTTCTTGACATGGCTGTTAAAACTCTGCCAGATGTCATACAAATGTCCTTCCTTCTTCAAATCAGGTCTGGGGAATGAAAGGGACATGAAAAAATGTCTTTTCAGACTAATTTACTGTTGATTTTGCCATATGATTTGGATTTTCATTTTCATTTGGTCATCCAGAAACCATGGGAGATACAAACTTTTGCATTCAGCTGTATACATTTGTGGTGGCAATGTTTTGGCTAGTCTAATGTTTTGTCTACAGATCTAAACTGAAGCTGTGGTATAAACCTTTTGTCTTTTTATACGTTTATAAGTTACTACATTTCCAAGTTATTAAAGGTATCATAAAACTTGAAACCATACTGAAAAACTTTGATCCTTGTTTTCAGGACAGCAGCATGGTGTACACCACGCACATATCCTACCTGGAGATCTACAATGAGGTGGGATACGACCTTCTAGATCCACGACATGAAGCATCCAATCTGGAGGACTTACCGTTAGTATCTCCCTGTGTTTCACTTTATACAAATACTGCATAGGACAATTACTGTATAATGGTAGCGTCCAGTCTTATCACAAAGAGCCGTTGTGGCTGCAGGTTTTCACTCCAACCAACAGATCTACGCCTGATACTTGACTGAAGACCAAGATCAGCTGATGAAACGGGTAGAAACAGGTGGCTCCTGTGTGGTTGCAATAAAAACCTGCAGTCACACTGGCCCAATGAGGGTCAGTTTGTACACCACTGCTTTACGTTATATAATAATTTAGTTAGATGGACTAAAACCCATTATATCACAGCAATGTTGAATTCCCCAATCTGATTGGTCAGAAGGTGTTGATTAATTTTCTATAAAAGAAGCTCTGACAAACCACAGTTTTTTTTAATTAATATATTTGTTCTTCTAATACATTATCATTTCTATAACAACCACTGATTCACCTGGACACAGGAACTCTAAGCCTAATAATAAACAGATTTGAAGAACGTGTTGTTATTTAGCAGACAAAAATATTGTTGAGATGGTGAAGCTTTCTTCACGGAGCTTTCTTCAAGGAGTCTCTAGTGTCTCCAGATGTAAGATTGGTCCTTTAAGTTTTCCACCAGGACAGAAGACTTTGCACTTTATTGTCTCTCTGTAACATGACAAGCCGCATTTTGTCTGTCTTATTAGCTTCAAGAGAAAGTGAGGGACTGATTATTGATAGCTGTTATAATATACAGTAAGTGATAACAACAAATATCTTGTTTTGTGACACTAAATGTAACCTATAACCTGATAAAAAATAGTATGATATCAATCTTTAATAAATAAGAAAATGTAATCATTGGCAAATTGCTGTGGTATAAGTAGAATCAAATACTTCAGGATGTGCTGCTATTGGAAAATTATTAACTTTTGGATGGTAACAGTAGCTCTGCTTTACATTGTGCTGCTTCACACCTCCCTATCACTGATTATTTTCCTAAAACAGCATGTCCTGTTGTGTTTTATGTTTTACGTATAGCAGTGGTTGTCCTAAAGACCTCAAATGTTTTATTAAAGGAAACATATTTTTTGTATTTGCATATTTTTTTTACCTTTGGGTTTTACAACAGTGTCCCAAATGAACAGTAAATACAGTAGTTGCTCTTATTACTTCAGCATATGTAATATTTGAGTGAAGTCACATCTTTAAACAGGATTGTAGAATAACACCACACTTCAGGGACTGAAAGAGACGATACTTGTGTCAACTGTAGGTCAGAAGATTTCATTTAGATGTGCCTGTGGGCTGTAATACACATAGCAAGAGCTGCTTCTCAATATATCTGCTGTCTTCTTTTCCTTTTATTGAAGTCTTTCTGAGTTATGTTACCTCTCTGCTGTAGCCCTTTATTTTCATTCTCTGTCTCTTATTTTCTTTTGGCCTTAATTTATCTTTTTGATTTATTAGTTAATAAACACAGACCTTTTTGTAGTTAACTTGGATCCATGTGTGTTACTGTTGGTCCTCTATTTTTCTTTCATTTTAACTCTCGTTCTTCTCCCTGTCTTCTCTCATTGGGGATCCAGCTCAAGGCCTTGCGTCCCGCTAATTACATGCTGCTGAAAATAGACAATGCCCACTCCTGACCACACAAGCTAAACTTTCATGGAGCTATTTGAAATTCACTGTCACAAGTAGACTGTTTTCTCTTTTTCTTCCTTTTCTCTCCATGTCTTTATTCATACTGCTGTTGAGCCATCAGAAGCTGTGGGTGTTAACAGTTTAGACTACAGTGTGGATGGACCCACTGACAGAATCCCCTTACGGAAATTGAGCAGCGGTGGCGCATTTTATCGCTTACTGTTAAAAGCAGACCTCATTTGTCATATATGTTTAACTCCTATTTGGGTTTTCCTATTCCAGCTTTCCAGATTTTCCAGGCTCACAATTCAATGATAAACCAACACAATTATGATTGCAATATGCAAACATTCAGGCATCTGCCATTTTTCATCAAGCAGTTGGATGCCACTAAAGCCATAAGTTCAAAGCCACTTTCTATCATCTGTACAAACTATCACTCAGCACTGAGCTACTGCACAAGAGCAGGAATTTATTTGTCTGTTTCGACAAAGCTAGTCAGTTTATTATCACACTGTATAAGCCTTCCAGTTGATACATATGGGTGATTCCATGATTCGGGTGCTGTATGTGTGATATTCATATTACATTTTACAAATATATTTGTAAAGTAAAGGTAAAAGATATTTTAAACAAAGGTAAAGTGTGCTTCACAACAACATATGTGCATGTCTCAGATAAATAACTTAAAACATTAATAAAACCTCTACGGCACTTAGAAATAAAAAAAAAAAAAAAACATTTTTTTTGCTTCCACTATATCTACACTTTACCTTGAAATATAATCAATAAAATACTCCAAAAATCATATTTTATATCAATGTGTAAATCCATGTAATAACTCATTATTTATTTATTTATTTATTTATTTTTGCATGCACCATCCATTATATGTTATGAAAAACCACATTCACCCCTATAAAATATTTGGAATATTCCACAAGTTTTGAGTTTTGAGAGCAATTGTAACATGGCAAAGCAGTTTCCCCCAGGGATTAATAAAGTTCTTTGAATCTCGAATCTTGAATCTTGAAAGTCATATGTGGAAGTTGCACTAGCTGAATTTCCTGGAGATCATGAGAAGAAGAAAATATCAATAAGATGGTGATATTAAAATTAAATTGAGTAAGTGAGAAAGTAAATTAAGAAAGTAAAAGAAAAAAAAGGAAAAAAGCAGTTTAAGTAAATAATCAGAATGTTTCAAAAATTACATTTTTAAGAGTTGCAAGCCCACGTGGTGCCCCAGTACTGGAGTCACCACGAAGCATGTGTGTTGTAAGTTGCGCACTTGGGGTTTGCTTGAGCTGAGTTTTATCTTTACACCCCTGTTAAAATGGCAGGTTTTTGTGATGTAAAAAAAGGAAACCAAGATAAATCATGTCAGAACTTTACAACATCTAAAAATGAAGTGAAAAAACAGACAGAAACACTTTAGGGGAAAATAGGAAAAATAAAAAAACTCATAATAAGCTAATTGAATAAGTGCACACCCTTTAACTAATACTTTGTTGACGCACCTTTTGATTTTATTACACCATGCAGTCTTTTTGGGTAAGAGTCTATCAGTGTGGCACATCTTGACTTGGCAATATTTTCCCACTCTTTCTTGCAAAAACATTCTAGATCCATCAGATTGTAAGGGCATCTCCTGTCCACAGCCTGCTTCAGGTCACTCCACAGACTTTTAGTTGGATTTAGGTCTGGGCTCTGGCTAGGCCATTCAGAAACATTGATCTTCTTTTGGTTAAGCCATTCCTCTGTTGATTTGGATGTATGCTTTGGGTCACATGCTGAAAGGTGAAATTCCTTATTATCTTCAGCTTACTAGCAGACACCTGAAGGTTTTGAACTAAAATCGCCTGGTATTAGTAGCTATTCATGATTCCCTCCACCTTGATAAAAGACCCAGTTCTTCCTGAAGAAAATCAGCCCTAAAGCATGATGCTGCCACCACCATGCTTCACCATGGGTATGGTGTTCTTTTGTTGATTTTTATTTTTTTTTTTTTGGACCAAACATACCTTTTAGAATTATTTAATTATTAAACCTTTTGGAATTGGAAGCATCAGACCATAACACATTTTGCCACATGGTCTAGGGTGATTTAGTTGATCTTGGATGTTTTTTGTGAGAAAGGGCTTCTGTCTAGCTACCCTACCCGATAGCCCAGACATGTGAAGAATATGAGAGATTGCTGTCACATGCAGAGATTAAGCAGTACTTGTCAGATATTCCTGCAGCTCCTTTAATGTTGCTGTTGGTCTCTTGGCAGCTTCCCTGGTAAGATTTTGTCTTGTCCTTTTATAAAATTTGGAGGGACGCCCTGTTCTCGGTGATGTCACCGTGGTGCTCCATTTTCTCTATTTGTTGATGATGGCCTTTACGGTGTTCTGTGGTACATCTAATGTTTTGGAAATTCTTTTATACCCCTCTCCTGATCGATCTCTTTCAACAAGTGAGATACAGTAAATGCTTTGTAATGGCTTCAGCAGTCGGATGAAACCAAGAAAATGTGAAGGAAAGAAACAGCTGATCTTTATTTGGGGTTAATCAGAACAATTTCATTAATGACAGCTGTATGATAATTACTTTTAACACGAGACTGAATGTGATTGGTTCATTTTGGACACAGCCACATCCCCAATTATAAAAGGGTGTGCACACTTACGCAACCATGTTATTGTAACTTTTTTAGTTTTCCTATTTTTCTCTAAAATATTTCTGATGTTTCTAAAATGTTTCTGATGTTTCTAAAATGTTTCTGATTGTTTTTCACTTAATTTTTATACATTGTAATTTCACACTGAGGGTGGAAAATGTTCTGACATTATTTATCTTGGTTTCATTTTTTTACATTACAAAAACCTGCCATTTTAACAGAGGTGTGTAGACTTTTTATATCCATTGTACTTCATGACTCACACCGTTCTACGTTTTGTCCTTGACAAGGAAGGTGACAATAATGGAAGATCCTGAGCAGAACATTCACCTCAAGAATCTGTCATTACAACCATCAGCCAATGAAGAAGATGCTCTGAATCTGCTTTTCCTGGGCGACACCAATCGCATGATTGCAGAGGTAAAGACTACCAAGAAATGCAGTGTTTTTCCTCAATGAGTGCCAGAGAATCTAGGGATATATATTAAATGTACTGTCTGTACTTACTGCTGCTGTAGCCTGGAGCAAAGCACTGAAAGCTGAACTATCACAGCACTGTTACATTATGTCTGGCAGTAAGTTGCAACATTCTCCAGCATGGTGGCCTCAGAAGAGACAAGTGCTCATTGGTTCTTCTATGACTATAGTTAAGCCTCCCTCCCTCACTCACTTACTCACTTCCTCTTTCACTTATTCACTCACTCACATTCTCACTCACTCATTCAGTTATACTCACTCACTCACCCACACACTCTCACTGACTCAATCAGTTACACTTACTCTGTCAGTCACACTCACTTACTCCTTCCTTCCTCCTTCCCTGATACTTGCTCACTCACTCAGTCCTCACTTGTTCCCTCCCTCCCTCACCCACTCATTCACTCACTCATACTTGCCAAAGGACATTTGAACATATTTTTGTCATTCAGGTGACACCAACAGTTTACTACGCTGATTAAACAAATGCGCACAGCCAGGATAATTTCTCACGTTATACCTACAGAGCTGTCAATCTTCTAAAACTATCTATAAGCTTCCTTGTAATGGTGCAATTATTGTATTATCATTGTTGTGCTTTCTTTATAACATAATGAAGCAGTGCTACAAGCTCTACAGCAGGCTTCACTAAAAAGTAGTCTAATATAAGACACACAGGGATTTCTTTTCATGCATTAATTCGGCTCGGCATACGCCTCTGATCAATCTTGAAATGAAACTTTTATAAACGTCTTATGATGGGTGAATACATTTAATGCTAAAACTCCCAGGATCCATGGGTGGGTCTAGACTTAGATTCCTCAATCTTATAACTACATTTTATGTTAGTTCACTTACTACTGAGTGAATAATATGCTTTAGTACTCCAGCAATGCTGAATTCCTGATTCTGATTGATTCATTTTCTATAACAGCAGCTCTGGCAGTGGTTCCAGCTATAAGCTTGGTTTATATTAATGTGTTTGTTTCGGTATGTTACATTTTTATAGCAACAACCATACAGGGACCGAATTCTAGGTAAAATGACAAGCTGCATTTTTTTGTCTTATTAACTTCAAGAGAGAAAAAAAGAGAGACTGATAAAGTGATAATAGGAAGTAATTTCTATAAATGGATAAAAAGTACCATGTGTTGTTCATTAATTAAATAAAAAAGGTTAATACTGGCAAGTTGATGTGGTTTAAGAGTTATAAAACACTTGGATGTGTTGTTATTGAAAAATAATCAACTTTATAGTAATGGTCCTCAGATCACATGATGATCACATCACCCTGTTGTTGATTATTTTTTTATAATAGCGTGCAGCACTGTTTTATTCCTTACTTATGAGGCATTTGAGCGGTGTTGATTGGGCGCTTAAGCGGTGTCTGGAAGCTCCTTCAGCATTTTTTATTTAATTCCAGCTAAACCCAACAGCTGCAGTCTCATGTGAATGTGTTAACAACACAAATAGTGACCCCATAGTGCAATGATTTCAGCATACTGAGAGGATGTATGATGAAAGTTGGCCAATTTTGAAGCATTTGTGTTTTTTTTTATTCTGACTTTGTACTTGTTTCAATACCTTAAGGATACCAAAACATCTTCGATACCAAAGGATCTTTGTTGCAAAATTCCTTCAGGCCTTTTTGTTTCCAGAATCACTGTACTATAAGGACCTGTGGTGCTCCTTCAGTCACCCCCCTGTTATCTAACCCTTCACTTTGATGAGGAAGCGATGAGCTCATGAGCCTCAAGGCTTAGCCACCCACTTCTTACCAGGTCAGGGAACGACCCCCTGTTCAGGCTGTGAATGCAATCTTTTCTCTTCTTCTCCCACCTGGTTGGAAACGTCCAGGGCCAGCTCCACACGCAGTCCCCTCTGTTCACCCCTGATCTTTTGTCCGGTGTCAGCTGATTGCTGTGGCTCGTTGGGGTTCTTGCTGAATCAGGAGCTGCTCTTGGTGTGTGGCCTGGTGGGCTGGCCAGGGTCAGGCTTTTTTTTTAAAGTGTAAACAAGAACTGTGGTTTAAACCTCTGAACTTCATAGGATTATCCAGAAAAATTGAGGATAATAAAACCATTGCGCAAATAAATGTTCCTGTCAGCTCAGATTGATGTCTGCTGTTTTCTTCATGATTTGGTCAGTGTTTATTCAGATGTTTGTGGTGTAAAAAGCCACAAGGCTGTCGGTCTGTGGAGTGCAGAAAGTTGATGTGGAGTACATAAATGGTATATAGGATATGGGCTAAATATGTTTTCTGAAAAATTATATTATGGAAACACATTTTGTTCAGTGCTTAAAGCAGTACAGTTACAAGGTTAGCTTTGATTAGATGTGGGTGTACATAAACTGTATATACAATTTCATTGAAAAAAGGCAGTTTGTTTTCTTAAAAACAAGAAGAGAGTTCAAAAAGTGCGTTGAGTGCCAAATTAATTTGATTCAATTTAATTCTAATATTGTACATGCTGCATAAAATGAAAATGTTTGAAAGATTTTGTTATACAAGGCAAAAATGGGACAACATCTGTGGTGGTTTGGGAAATCGTGTAAGATGTTGCTGAGGCCAAATTCAACAGCCAAAAAGATGAAAAATCAGGTTTTGACTAAAATTGGGTGCATACTTTGACACCTCAACTTTGAGAAAGTATAAATATACAGTTTTTCACCAAATCAATGTGGAAATATTTTTATTAACTTTCTAACCTTGCCTAGACTTTCTGCAAAGATCATGTTGTACAGATGTTAATATTTACATGTTCAATATTATTGTATTTCATTTGTTTTTCAATGGATTTGGGTGACTTTCTATGGGGTTTATGCTTCCCATAGGGGGTTTATGCACATGCATTTTTAGACCAAACACAAAATGAGAAAATTGAACTTGTACCCAACTACAATAGCAGCACATTGGTTCAAAAATAGAGACTACTGAGGACAATATTAAACATATATGACACTATGATAATCATTTTCATCCCTCCCTAAGATTTACACTTTCTGCTACTGTTTGTACCAAACAGTCCTTGCAGTGCTTACTGGACATTTTGCTGGTTGGACTTCTAGTTCACGTGAAAAAAATTGTTTTCTTTCCTCGATCAGCCTATATCTTTTACTAACATGGTAATATTTAATAGACTGGTCAGTAGGTAATTTAAGTGAAGCTTAAATGGTAAAATTGAGACAAATGTACAAAGATGACTGAAGTGTCTGACTCACATCACCAGCTCAGAATACGGCCCTAAATCAACAAGGCATTGAATCAGTGGAGATGTGTGCTGAAAGTCTTGTGAGCATGTCAGCAAGCACGAACTTCATCAGCAGAGTGCTGTGTGTCATCACACTGCAAATATAGCAGGCCTTTATCTGATTTAGCTGTGGGGTTTCCCTTTGCTTTAATGTGTCATTTGAGGCTACACACAGTCTCTCATCTTTTACTCATTGAAGAAAAGATCCCGTTGAGTTGGCGCAGGACCAGGCCGCTGTCTCTGTGGTTTGGCCTGATGTGACCTGGTTATTTTTGGCTCTTGTGAAAGAACCTCATTCAGATTACTATAGTTTACCAGTCATTAGTCACACATGTTGCCTATCGATTCTAATCTGTAAGGATACTCACACATGGTTCTGTTTTTTTTTTTTTTTTTTTTTAAGATGTGAAGCACCTCATTAACTTTGCTTGTCTCTCTCACTCAATCCACTCACACAGTCATCTACTGATAAGCCGATGTCTTAGCTTCCTTTCCTCCAAGCTCCACTTTGTGGAATTGAAAATATGATATAGTCCAACTTTTCTTTTTCTGTTTAGCTGGACTTTGAGTTTAGGTAGCTGTCAGCCTAGGTTTCAGTTCCCTTCTTGATAAATCAATCGTGAGACAGGACAAAAGAGGGAAAATTAAGCAATTAAATTTACTAAATATGCAGCAATCACTTCCAGCAACACAGCTGCTGAACCCAGAACAAGGTCCACATGTTAGGAAGGACAGGGTCCAAGGCTGGAATACAACCTGGGTGGGATGCCAGTCAATCTCAGAGCACCATTCACACACATTCACACACTCACTCACACCTAAGGGCAAGTTTTTATCCACCATACATGTTTTTGGGGTGTCAGAAAAAAAAAAAAAACAGAGAACCCAGAAGAAACCCACATGGACACAGGGAGAGCTCTGTATAGACAGTGACCTGAGTTCAGGGTTAAAATGGTGACCCTGGAGCTGTGAGACAGCAATGCTACACACTGCATACCACCATGTGATTTACAATTAGTACATCCAATTAGTGTTTATTAGTTCTTAATAATGAGCAATATAACTTTCTATACATTGACTTGAAAGTTTAATTGAAACTACACTTGATCCTCATTTAAATATATAAATATTACTTGTACATCTAAAATCAAAATAACATGTTGCTTGGCACCACATGGACATCTCTTATAGTATACCTTGTATACCTCGATGTGGTAATATATAAAAGTAAACATACAATAAAACTTAGTGGACTTCTTTCCTATGGACAAACCAATATATTAATGGTACACTGTAGGCAGTTATACTTCATATTTATTGCACTTCTCCATTGATATGTTTACTAATATGAATTCAGATTACTATAGTTTACCAGTCATTAGTCACACATGTTGCCTGTCGATTCTAATCTGGGAAACTTTTTTTTTTTAAAGATGTGAAGCACCTCATTAACTTTGCTTGTCTCTCTCACTCACTCTCCACTCACAGTGTCATCTTCTGATAAGCCGATATCTTAGCTTCCTTTTCTTGAGATTGGGTTCTCAATCTGAATAGTAAGGGGTAAGAGTGTCCATGATTTATCTTAAATTTTTTCACACTTGCTTTGATCTGTGAACTTTTGTCCTCATATAGCCTTGATCCTCAACCTAATACAAAAGACCTACAGTATAACTGAATTACTGATGGCCATATCTACTGCACTTTACAAACAAAATATTGTTCACACTTCACGTATATATGTTTAGTGTCATGCTCTTCTTTTCACCTGCACTGTTTGTGTTTTCTGGCTGTCATCTCTCAGACCCCAATGAATCAGGCCTCCACACGCTCTCACTGCATCTTCACAATTCACCTGTGCAGCCGTGAGCCAGGATCAGCCACGTTACGTCGCTCCAAGCTACACCTGGTGGACCTGGCCGGCTCCGAGAGGGTGGGAAAGACCGGTGTGGGGGGCCAGACACTCACCGAGGCCAAGTACATCAACTTGTCTCTGCACTACCTTGAGCAGGTCAGAGGGAACACTGCTGTGTTTCTAATGGTTTCTGCGATAATGTCTGTCAAAATTTTTAAACCTGTTGAATTTCTTGCCGTGGATCGTAAGTGCGAAACTCATTAACAAACCAAAAACACAACAGCAAATCTGAAAAGATAACAACAGAACCAAATTCATAAACACAAAAGCACAACCAAACACACAACAACAAATTCAGAAACAACAGCATCAACTGAAAACAGAAATGGTTGGTCCTTACTTGATGCTTGGTGCTGATTGGACATGGTGTATAACTATCTCAAAGTATTGTAAAGTAAAAGTATGGAGCTTTTTCTGATTGTTATATATTTAGCTTAGAAAAAATGACTTACTGTGAATTTTATATTATTATAGTGAGAAATAATTCTTTTTTTTGAATAACCAGGCTTCTTTTAGGTGAGTTTTCAGCCTTCTCATACTCATATTAATGCAGTGCAAAGTTTACTGTATAACTAAATTAACATTATATGAATGCCCTTGATTAAAAATAAGTATGAATAAAAGCATCAATAGATTCATTTCTGCTTGTACATCCTCCAGATCTCAGTTTTCTACAGTCTCTCTGCCTGACACACGCTGTAGCCAATCAGCTAGGAGCATGTGATATGAATAAGGACATACCATTTCCGCTTTGAGTAAATTTTGTTGTGTTTTCAAATTTGTGGTTGTGTTTCTCAATTAGCTGTTGTGTTTTTGGTTTGGTAACATGTTTTACACTTATGGCTCCCCATAGTTTTTATGATTTATTACAATATATTCACTATTGGTATAATACACTCTACAAAAGGTACACAGTGACATTTAAATAGGGAAAAATGTTGAAAAGGAAGTGTTCCACTAAGACCTAAATCTAGTATGTTTTTTTTAAGGGAAGTTGTTCTTGGAGAGTAAATCAGTTAAGATTACAGTGTTGTTATCATTATAATATTAGTAGGATTGATCAAGATCTAGACCTTTTCGGTTTAAATCTACATTGTTTCCAATCAAGTCAAAATGCATGAACATATCCGTCAAAAGGCATGAACATATCTCAATTCACTCACACCTATTCATATTTTTTCTAATTATAGAATATTTTAAGAAATCCCATAACTTGAGGTTTAACCAAAAATGTTAGCATGGGGTGTTCCTTTTTATAGGCAGTGTAGACTGTGAGCAAAATTTGCACAGTCCCTTTAATCCAAATAGAGAATGTTAATTAAAGATAAAGGTGTGACAGAGTGCTGAAAATAGACACTGCCTACAGTGATGTCCCTATTAATGGCTTTATTACAGGTCATCACAGCTCTGTCAGAGAAGAATCGCTCTCACATTCCTTACCGAAACTCCATGATGACCTCTGTGCTCAGAGACAGTCTCGGGGGCAACTGCATGACCACCATGATCGCCATGGTGTCAGTGGATAAGAGGAATGTCGATGTAATGCTTTATGACATTTAACACCTACTCACTGTTTGCCTTTTTTTTTTTTTGACTTACAGCCCATTATAAATACAAATACTGCAGTGTCTCTAGAATCTCTTGGTAGTCCTAATTTATAAGAGGAAACTGATTTGATAGAAGAAGAAAGCATGTCTGTAAATGGTTTCAGTTATACAGGTCATTCTGAATTTCTAGTAGCAGCATGGGAAGGTATGCATAGGTTGGATCTACACTCTTTGGTCATTTTGTCATCTCTGATGTAGGTGCACTTTGTAGCTTTACAATTACTGACTAGTCCGTGTCATTGTCACTACTGGGTTTTCGACAGCCCAGTAACCAAAAATATCCAGTCATCATTGGTCCTGTGGTCAGAAACTGACACTTCTAAAGGACTATAATATGATTAACATAGTATGCACTGGAAAATGAGCTATAGTCTATAACTGTTCAAGTATAATAGGCAGGTGTGAACAACTCTGCTGCCCCAGATACACATCTAACAGCCCTTCCATGATGAGGGACAAGCAGGGAAGTTGCCCAGGCCAGGTTGAGATCCATAAGCTTATTTGATCCAAATATAAACCCAGGCAGGGTCCGCTACCATGTTAGTCATGAACTGAGAATGTTTGGGGTGAAGATGGGAGGGGGGGAGATGGGGCCCACAAACCACACATAGCAATAGATGAGCTGCAGTCAGTAATTATATACCTACAAAGTGACCTATATAGTAGGCACCTTGATAAAAATGGTCAGTGAAAGTAGATGCAATGTACCTTAATAATCTGGATCTCAAAGTAAAAGAATGTATCGTCTCAAATCTCATGTGTTAACATCTGGCTCTATCTCAGGAGTCAATCTCTACCTGCCGTTTTGCTCAGAGAGTGGCCATGATTAAAAATGAAGCTCTCCTCAACGAGGAGCTAGACCCATCACTGGTGAGTCTGAATGCCTGTCCTTTTTCCACTTTGTCAGTATATTTTTCTCCTGTGTTTTGTACTTGCACGTCATTTCAGATGCTGTGTGCATCACATTTCCCTCATTACCTAACATTTGCTTAGAAATGAATCATAAATCTGGAACTCGAAACTGGCAAATAGATGGTGCTTGGCTGAGTGGGTGGAACTGGAATAGAGTCCTCTTCTCCTTCACACCTGTGCTTACATGGTCCTCATACCATCATGTCAGCAGGACTGGCTGCAAGTCTTTGCACATAGAGAAAACGAGGAAAAACAACATTTGAATGTTTTCAATAGCTTGCATCATACTTTCATTTCATTTTGAAAGAAAACAGAAATTTTGTTATGGCATTTCACTCATTGGCATATATTGTGCCGCAGGCACGCTTACTAAATAACACGAAACCACCATATAGCAAAGACGGCTTGCTGTTGATGCTGGTTTAAATGGTAAACAGCTGCTTGTTAAGTGGATATAGTACTCTTTAGAGAGCCAGATATTTGCAAAACCAAACCCACTTGGCTTGTGTGGTTCCCCAAATTAGCGTGAAGCTGATCTCTAAACCCTGGCTGCGTTTAGGGATACAGTGGGCTTCCCCAGCCTGCCTGCATCTCATCCATCATCTCCTGAGTGTGACTGTTGACTCTATTGAGAGCGAAAGTAAACATTCCGCAATGAGCGAATGCTCCTGATTTGTTTTCACTGGAGGAAAACTATTGAATCTTCTCTTATGGAACATTTTGTGGGGAGGTTAAGGCAGGAAAATCTTTTTTTTGCATCAGAGCTGATAGAGCTTGTTATCCAGTTTAGCATAGAGACTTTCCACATGAAGGCATATAGACAGAATGTACCTTTCTCACCTATGGCCAGTAATCATCTCCACTCTGAGCTACCCTCTTTCTCCTAGTTCTTTTCCATTGGTACAGCTTTTAGAACTTGGCTGCCCAGTTTCGAACCCCAGAGAGGTATTTTTAAGAGAGTCTGCGGTTGCCTGTTAATTGAACTGGTGTCTGCCTGGGAGAGATTGAGGCACAGCTCATATCCTGCAGCTACCGTTTGACTCAGAAGCTACTACCCAGTCACCCACTCGTCATAAAACAGCCATGTAGTTAAAAAGAAGGATGCTAAAGCAAATTCAGGAACAAAGAGACTATTTTCCCCAGACTAGAGCCCATTTAAAGCATGTCTTACGAATGATGAATCTACTCAGTTTATCTTTCTCACCTATAAGAACTTATCTCTCAGTTTATCTTTATCGCATATAAGAGCTTCATGCTTCACAGTTATTTATACTAAAGTAAAGCACATATGAGCAGCTGCTCTTTTTCATGGTCTGCTGCTTTTCATTGTTCTTAGGCATAAACCTACATCTCCTCAAGGAGTCAATACATGGATCAGTGCTCACTAAGCACTTACTGATCCTCCTTGATCCTTTCCTGCAGAGGATCATGACTCTTCAAAGCCCTGAAGGACCAGAACAATTAGATTTGTACAGATATTTTGACTTGACCAGACAGCCAAGGGCTTGTTTTGGATTCGTTTATTTAGCTAAAGACTAGTGCAGTGAACCCTAGATAGTCCATTATTCCTATTCAAAAGAGTGCTTACACATAAACATAAATGATATCTGTTTTACCCTTAATCTTGTTTGCCTAACCTCATTTATTTGCCATTTATTTACTTAGGATCAGCTATCTTTAAATCTACAATTGAAAACTAAGTAAACCTATAAATCAAGTCAGCCTTGTCAGTGTTTTGGGACCATTTCAATTCTGTAAATGAAGACCATGAAATCAGAATCTACCACAGTCCTTTTTGTACAGATATTGATGTCATTGGTCGTTTGCAGTGCCTCACTCTGCATGCACCGCTAGTTTATTCTCAGACACTTGGAGCTGATGCTGCTCCTGTGGTTCCTGTGTGGTTTCACAGTCCAGAATAAAACTCCTGGCTCACTGGACCCGGAGCCTCATCTTGCATGAGCCTCAGGGCGTGATGTATGCTGGTTGCCGAGATGTAGTTTCTGGGTTCGGGTAGAGCCAGACACCCAGAGGCGTGACCATAAAAAGTCCTCAAAACCACTGAGCAACACACACAGCTGCGTTAGTGGAATCTGGAATCCAATTTCTTTATGATTGACCATAATCAACTCAAAATGTAAATTTAAATGACTGACTCTGGCAAAGTGGATGGGCGTACTTGTCTTCTGTATGCCACAAAGTCTATCTAGTTTGACAAAGTGTGACCTTTAACCTTTATCACCTATGTGGCAAGAATTGTCTGGATGCTAGTATATAGTTGTTTCTCTCAGCGGAATTTCTCCATCCACTTTGATTCGGTCTGCGTCAGTGTCCATCTGCCTGACTGTATGTTTATGCAGATCTTTCAGATGTGGAAACACAGGGAAGGGAAAGTTGAAACGTTTAAGGACACGGTGAAAAATGTAAATACAAGAAAATATGCGAGCACCCCGTCTCCTGACGCCACTGATGCTGTCCACTATTCCATTTATAGTAATGACTCTCGGCTCCCCCATCAGCAGGGGCTTTTCCCTGTTTAGCTTCCAAAACACACACAAAGTATCAAGTTCAGTCTGCAGAGCCCAGGAGACTTTCAATCCCCGGCCATGACCGTCCATGATCAAAGTTAAGAGGATGTCTGGATGGATGACCTGGGACCCTGGCTTGGGAACCCCATAGATTTAGCTTGATCCTCTTTGGATGTTTACGATGAAAGCAAGCCATAAGCTGTAGTGGGGTCATACCTAAGCTGACCTTTTGACCCTGTTTCAGAGAGGCTGTCTGGATATTAGTGGTAACCTGGTAGTGTGTCTTTGAAGACTTTACTTTGCTTGTCCTTTCTTTTATGGCTTTGTGAGATGTCTGGGAATTGGGTGACTATGTGAAGTCCCTCTGAGTTTGGAATGACAGTTTTAGATTCTCCCTTGGCTAAACTAAATTTCCAAGTGAAAATGTTTGTTTCATGTTAGTGTAGCAATATGGGGTTCCTGTTTCATCAAGAGATCTATCATTCACCACCAGCTTTGTGGCTCCTTATCTACAAGCTGTATGTAGCTTGGGCCTGAGGTCATGTGTTGTTTAGGGGTGATTTGAAACTATGTCTACATGTTTTCACTGTAAAGAATATGTACAATATGTGTTTATGTAATTAATTCTTTTTTAAAATAAAACCTAGTCTAAAAATGGCTCCTGATTTACTAAGATCCCAAACAGGGCTTATTTACATGTGCAATCTGATAAATTGTGTGCAGAATTAGAATGAATTTTGTACCTGCCCTCCGGTTATATTAATTTACAAAGAGATTTTCAGTTTGCACGTTTTTAAAATTTTTTTTGTGAAGCTGTTATCAAGTTTGCATGTGTTTTTATACAAGCAATCGTTTAGTAAATTAGGGCTTCAAGTATATTCCTTGACCTAGCATGACTTGTTTTGTTTTATTTTCAGAGACTAGACAAATCCTATAATAATGGCACAGCAGTCCTTCCCCTAGGTATATATTAGGTTTCTCTTTATTTCTTGATCCGTGAGTAATGAATTGTGCTTCTGCTGGGAAACTGCTTAAACCAACATGAATTCCATGCTGGCCTAAGCTGGTTTGCACTGGTTTGTGATGGTCTGGTGCTGATTTAGCCAGTTAACCAGTATAGCCTTCTGACTGTCTAGCAAACTGGTAGAAAAGCTGATCTTGTTGGTTGGTTATGTTAAGGACAGTCCATCTTTTTTGGGGGGTCTGGTTTTGCTGTATTATATGGCCAAAAGTCAGGACACCTGAACATCATACTGTATGTGCTTGTACGTTGAACATCCCATTCTAAAGTTGGTCCCCTTTGCTACTATAACAGCCTCCACTCTTTTAGGAAGGCTTTCCACTAGATTTTGGAGTGTGACTGTGGGAATTTATACCCATTCAGCCACAAGAGCATTAGCAAGGTCAGGCACTGATGTTGTGTGTGAAGACCTGGTGCAAAGTTGGCATCCCAAAGGTGTTCATTGGGGTTGAGGTCAGGGCTCTGTGCAGGTCACCTGAGTTCAACACCATCCTTGGCAAACCATGTCCAATGGACCTCGCTTTAAGCACAGGGGGCATTGTCATGCTGGAACAGGTTTGGGTGCCTTAGTTCCAGTGAAGATCTTAATTCTGCAGCATACAGAGACATTCTAGACAATTGTGTGCTTTCAGCTTTGTGGCAAATTTGGGGAAGGCCCACATATGGGTGTAATGGTCAAGTGTTCATATACTTTTGGCCATATGGTGTAGATGGATGGGTGGATGGATGGATGGATGGATGAATGGATGGCTCGATCCCACAGAGGGGAAATTTGGGACACAAATTGTGGTAGCTGTCATTACAATAGGGAGACAATTGGCTAACAAAGGAATAGGCTATATCAGAATTTGAGGAAAAATCTGTCAATTGCCCTTTGCTATATCATGAGTAGCAAGGCAGTTATAGTAAAGGACACACACACCTTGTTGGCTAATAATGCAGAAAAGAAGGACAGGGGCCCACATGAATCATTGCTCTCTCTGTCTTTACAGTTGATCATTCGTTTGAAGAAGGAGATCCAGGGCTTAAAAGAAGAGCTTGCTATGGTGACTGGAGAGCAAAGAAGTGATGACCTGACTCAAGAAGAGATCCAGAGGTACTGACTGACCTAATTAGATGCTTCACACAGTAAGGCAGTCTTCTGTCCAATGATACTAATAAGTCCAAAATTTGATAGTTCAAATTATAAATATCTCAAAAGAAATATATTATTATGGTCTTTTCTCTCTACATAAAAAAGACTTGTTCTCCACAGTCAAACTGACTTTATGTTTTCCTAAGTGGAAAGGCTGCTGTACTGATATGCCATTATTTTTAATTCAGTTAACGCTTACTATCTTCCAGTAACCCGTTTTGGCATGTGGGTTTAAATTAAAATTAGCAGCCGTGACATGCCGCAAGTCAGATTCAGCAGTTCAGCAGGTTCATGTGGCCAGCGGCCGCTGTGTGTGTATTCTGAGCCTGAGGAAATGTGTGTAATGGTCAGAGCAGCAGCGTGCTTGGATGCAGTCATCTCAGGTCAGCGGGGAATCTTGATCTGCTTAAGGCTGTTTATCACTAAGAGCTAATAGAGGATGGAGATAAAACAGCTCCAGGATATGTGATATGTTTGTTGTTATTTCTAGGCAGTCAGCATTAAATCATGATAATGAGACTGTATCTGTAGTGCATTTTTTCCTAATTTTGTTATTACAGTCTCACTGTTAAATTCATTTTCTCAACCAATTCTCATCTATTTGCAAAAAAGACCCATAATTTTAAAAAGCATAAAAACGGTTTTCGCAAATATTTGTAAATTTATTCCAAATAAAACATTAAAATATCACTTTTGCACAAGTATTCAGTTCCTTTGCTATGATACTGCTATGAAAATAAGCTCAGGTGAATGCCACATTCACACCTAGGGGAAATTTAGAGGCACCAGTCCACCTACGGGCATGTTTTGTGTGATGTGGGAGGAAACCCACACAGACATAGGGATAACATGCAAAACCCCAGGCAGACAGTAACCGAAGCTCGAGATCAAACCAGGGACCCTGGAACTGTGAGATGGCAATGCTAGCTGTTCCACCGCTGTGCCACTCCAAGTGTTATTTTCTATTATTTTTTCAATAAAGTTGGTTAGCTCTATTAAAAATATAAACAAATAAGTAATTTAAACCACAGTAACCATGACCAAGATGAGGTCATTACTGGTGAGTGAGTGAGTGAATGCGTAAAGTACACACCTATGGTCCTGAGATTTGTATCAGTAATTAAAAACGTTTCTATATTAGTTATTCCTTGATATCTGAGCCAGCAACCACTAAAAATGTAGAAGAAATGTCCAATTTACTTTTTATTATGATAGCTTTTTGCACATGTGCCAGATTCATGCTTCTGCGCTGTTACTGGGAAATAACCATAAAACCATAAGCCATAAAAACAACACTATTAAGATGGGCCTTTAAAAATTCCTTCATAATAAAAATAACACCAATACAATGGGCTTTTTTTTTTTTTTTTTAAATTTAAAATTACTACCGAATCAAGGCAAAATTTACAGCTCAGTATTTCTTCCAATTAAAGTAAGTTTAAAGTAAGACTGTTGCTGGAAAAGTGCTTTTTCTCTGTGTCTCACTGTCTCTGTATCTAGCTCCCAGCTCTTATGATGTTTTTGTTGGGTCCTGCAGGATCCCAGTCCCATTACATACCCACAGCTGATGGTACATATTAGTGAAAAAGTGACAAGCTGCAAGGTAAAAGGAAATGTCCATGACCTCAAAGATGAACATAGCAAATGTTCATCTGTAGCAAATGGTCACGAAGTCAGAAGAAAATAAATAAAGGGAGAAATGCATGGCAGATATTTTCCATAGGGTTGTGTCAATGCACAGATCTGGAAAAGGGCATTGAAGAACCAAAATTCTTCCAGAAGTAGACCTAGCTATGTAGTTACATAGCTATGCAGCTATGGAGATGAGTGCACAGGCCAAAAATAGTCTGAGAACAGAGGGTGTATTTGGAGGTGCTTTGAATATATTAAACATAAAGATAAGTATAAATGAGGAACTTACCCACCTTTGCTTTACACAAGACTTTTAGCTTATGTCATAATTTTATAGCTTCTTTTGACACTAATTTTTTGTGTCAGCATTTTAAGTCGGATTAGATTTCTACACATACTGTGTCTAGAATTAACTGTGAAAAACAGTTGCGTGCTTAGGTTGGCCAGGAACCCGCCCTCAAAAGTCTTGATTCCCCATTACATTCTTCCCACTCCTTGGACTGGTAGAAGTGCTGGCATGTGTTAGGGAACATGTGGGCCTCAGAAATGCTTGCCTCACCTCTTTCTAGTGCTCTGATGTCTTTACCTGTGGCTGTATCTCGATTTTAAGGTTTCCTCTCTCCTCACTGATGATGACTCCCATTTTCCCCATCACACCACACATTAACTTGTCCTCCTGACCATGCATGTTGTCCCACTGAATGTGCCAGTAGCAGACAGATTTGATGACGGTCGTGATGGATATTTTCTTTATGAGGTGGCGCTGTCCGGTGGCCAAGCGTACAGGACTGCTGAAGCAGAAAAACGGTGGTCTGGACACAGCACGCTTATACCTGTCATAGTCATACACCATGTACACCATCCGAATATTTAGAATACCTTGAAAAAACACAGCTATAGGCACAGAAGTCAGCGGCTATTCACTCCAACACCCCGCGTGAAGATGTATTGGATTCGGATTCCAGCTGAATGAACTTGATGACTTCCAGGAGACTGAAATCCAAGCACGGGCTTTTGTTTAAAGTTTTCATTTGTGTAAACTTTGTTCCTATTGACACGAGACATGCTGGAGTGGAAATCTGGAGAGAGCTCGTTCATGTCTGTGTTTGGAGCAGTCTGGCCTCTCAGCCGTCTTTGATTCCAGTGGCTCTGTCCAGGCCACAGAACGCTATTGTTTGGAGGGTCTTCATGCAGTAGTTTATCAACAGGTCATCTCTGTGGAAGCCATGATCATGCTAAAGTAAATAGTTTTGCTTTTACACAAAGCAGAATTTAAACATTTTGTAGCATAGAGCTAAACATTCGTGTTGGCTGATTAAACTTATGTGTTAAAGGGTAGGAAGAGGGAGCGTGCAGTCTTTCGTTTTGTGTATTTGTTTTAGAGCCCTTTTCGTGACAGGGGTTTAGGTTTTGAGCTGATACTCGATGGACGTGGTGATAAATCAATCACCGAAACCGCAAGTATTTGTGTTTAGTGCATGGAGTAGAAATGTGTTTGCCTTTGTGTATCTTGTTAGTTTTTATATCTTGGTGTGGACCAAATGTCCCTACTAGGATAGGAATATGTGACAGTTTTTAGAAAAGGTTTTAATAAGTTTGTGTGTGTGTGTTGCTGTAGGATTGAAAACCAGCTTAAGGTGTTTCTCGATGATCCTGACCCTGAAGTGACTCTGGAACTAGGACCAGATATGAGAAAAATCCAGCACTGCTTTTCTTTCTTAAAGGTATGCCTTCTCCAAGTTTGTTCCAAGTGCTTTTTGTATCCTGCTGTTTGGTTATTGTTCTAGCTTTCAATTCCTTAACTGAACGTGAGTGACTTGTTTGAGTCTTATTTTCCAAAACTATAAAAAATGACATTCAGTTAATAGAGGAATGCCAATTATTGTCAGCATTTTCCCTCTTTTTCTCAGTAGAAGGCGAAAACAAAAAGAAACATTTTTCACTAGATTACACTTCAGCTTTGCCAAAACCAGGTTATTGTTCCTTGTTTGCTGTCTTTGTGGGGCATTTTGGAAATAATAAGCATAAACTGAATGTACATATGAAGTGAATAACATTCATCCTCAGCCCATCCACTGACCAGCAACCCCTCCTCTATGACAGATAAACCAGGGTAAGTGCATCTGGCTGACCTTACAGCTGCACTGGATTCCTATCCTGCCATAAAAACCACTGCATGTCCAGTTTGTGGTGGAAAACTGGACTTCGCTGGACCTCACATTCTAGCACTTGTGTATTGTTTACTTGACCAATTAGAAGGGAGGAGTTAAGTATTTGAAACACTTAAACTCAAAAAAGACATCTGCTTAAGCTAAAACTCAAGAATTGCAGTAATGGTCAGCAGATTATTCCCTCTGGTTTCACAATGGTGAAGAATTTGGATAACATGCTTGAGGTCTGGGTTTCAGATGCCTGTAGTTTTTTTGACACTTTGACACTCAGATCTGACTCATAGTTTCTCTTCTATTGGTAGTCTTGTTTTTTGTGATATATATATCACATTCTGTGCTGTCTTCATGTTTCCACTCACCCCATGGCTGCACCTTCCCAGCACCACGTTTTGCTACCTGCTACTTTTCCTCTCATAGCCAAAAACAGGAACTCTTCTCCTGTGAAAGTCCGTATCCATAATGCACTCTCACAAACGCTATTCAGTGTTCTTAATGTTAGTCAAGAATACACAACACTAGCTGGCAGGTTAAGCTGCATGTTTGCACACACACTGAGACTCTAATTAACGCTCTGGTTGGCTATAGTCTGCGTTTCCCTGACCACATCGTCCCTTACACAGTTTAAATTAGACATGTCTGCTTTCACTGCGGACCAAGCACAAGGCATTGGGCCAAGCAGTTTCCATTTTTAATGAACACTAAAAATGGGTCATATAAGTTGAGATTATCTGTGTTTATATATCCTCTGTCACAGCCAAGGCTAGTTATTATCCGAATGTGTTTTATGGTTCTTGTTCCTTCTTTTAAAGAAAAGATTAGGTCTTGTTACAGAAGAACATGTATACAGACGTGAGGGATTTGGCACGTCCAGTAGCCATGATTAGGAGTTCCCTCTGTGTATTCCATTGTTTGTCCAGACTAGCAATGTGTGCTTTGAGTTATTTTGTAGTACTTTTTTGTAGCACAAAAAAAAGAGTAATCAATTACTTGGTATTTAAAATAAACATCCAGATGCATTAATTAAATTAATTCCTTTATTTAACAACAAATTAATAACATAAGCACAACATTTCCCTTTTTTAGGCTGATGAATCTAGAGAGCTAGTTGAAGAAATTAGCATTGGAATATTATTTAGCCTATAAGTTTATACTGCCACAGACAGATTAGCAGGAGTGCTACACTTTGTATTCATGCAAACTATACAAGGTGAAAACTGTGTCACTTTCTTAAGAAAAGAAAATAATGAGGAGGAAATGTCATAATTTTTTCATAAATGTTACTGTTTCATATTTGTTTTTTATTTATTTACGAATGGTAATGTTTACTTGTTGCTAGGTTTTGGCATTTCTTAGGTCACCCAGGATCCACATAACTTCAGGTCATCTTTGTACAGGAGTCTTTTTTTTTTTTTTTTATGCCTCCACCGCACAATTGTGTGAAATCCTGAATGGCCCTCTATTCACACTATGTGTGCTTACTTCATAGGGTATAATATAATTGAGTTGTAGAATCTATGATCTTAGGGGGAAAAAGTGTTCTTTGTATAGTTGAGGGTTCTACTTGGAACCCTTTCTGAAAGAGAAACGTTTGTCTGGCTCTTGATAATAGAACCTTTAATAGTTAGAATTGCATGGAATGACACACGAATAATACACAACGGACCATGCTGTGAAATGAAAATCATAAACACCGGGGAGTACAATGCACAAGCAAAGTGCTGCTAACCCCCAAAGTGCATTATTTTTGTGTATCTGCACGCTCTGGAGTGTGTTATTCTGCTTATACCACAGTGATTTGCGAACAATTACAGTGTTTAATTTATTAACAAATGACACATTGTGCATTTTACTGATGTATGGATTAATTGTTGTGGAACGTCTGAGAGACGTTAAGTTAGTTCCTGTTATCACTTATGTTATAGCTGCAATTAAACAGTCTTTCCCTCACCAGCTCAATCCATCTTTATCTCTCTCTCTCTCTCTTTCTCTCTCTCTCTCTCTCTCATAGCCTCCCATTTTACTGAGAAACCAGATAGCATAAACTCCACTGTCCTGAAGACTTTACTGAGCTGGAAAACTTTGACTATTACAAAGCACTTACAATCAAGCCTCCTTCCATAAATGTTAAATAAATATCTCCTAACAAAACTTCACCACTTCAATGATTATAGGTTTTACTTTGTTAAATAAAACATTTTTAAATCTGTTTATTATTAGTCGTAGATTACGTGAAGCGTCTGCCATACAAGTCCCTGTGTATCAGCTGTTACTATAGAGACAATAATGTACTACAAAGAGCGCATTAATATTATCCTGTCATTCATGTTACATCCGGAACTACTGTCCGAGCCGCGCTATTGTACGAAATAATCCACACCTCCTGACCAATCAGCTTCGAGCATTCAACCTCACTGGTTTAAACTAGTCACTATTTGACATTCATATGGCATGTGATTATACTTAACTATTGCTAAAGATCTTGCATTGTTGTTGTTCTTTACTTCATCTGACACTTACATGCACACATTCTCTATTTTTATTAAGAATAAAGTATTGGCACACTCGGGTTCGAATGGGTCACTTAGTGCTTGTACTGCAGGCCAACACACTTTCTATGCCTAATACTATATCTATTAATTAACTACTTGTGCTCATTACTAGTTCAGACAGTATCACTGATGCATCTTACATATTGAGGTTCAGATGCTTTCAATATTAAACATCACTGTATATTTTGTCAATGAGAAACAAATATAAAGCTATTTTTGTTAACCTTTCTCTCATTGTTTATGCGTTTATATGTTTTTTCATAGTAAAAAAAATGAAGTAACACAAAAGGCTAACAGGTGCTTTGCTGTTTGCAGGCGAGGCTGCGGGAGGAACCGAGTACTCAGAAGGGATCTGATGATATTAGTCCTCTCCCATCATCAAGCATCACAGACAGGCCAGACAGCCAAGCCAACAGAGAGCTTCTCAAACTGAAGGACATGCTAACCCAGCGTGACAATGAGATCAGTATCCTTCATTCAAATTACATATCCCTGTTGAGTGTGGTTTGAGTACAATTCATCCTGTTGTATGTGCTGGATACTTACAGGTGCAAATTAAAAGAATAAACCAACATAAAGTGTCCTAGTAAGGTGTCACCACAAGCCTCCAGAATGGCTTCAATACACTTTGGGATAAATTCCAAAGGTTCTGGAACTATGCTGGAAAGATGAACCCCATTCTTCCAAAAGATATTCCCTCAGTCAGTGCAGAGTGCTGTCTAAGATATTGCTTCATAGGTGTTTAATTAGGTTGCAATCTGGTGAGTGTGAAGGCCACAGCATTTGATTTACAACATTTTCATACGCATGAAACCATTCAGTGATCCCTCAGGCCCTGTGGATGGGGGCGGGGTCATCCTGGAAGAGATGAGTCCCATCAGGATAGAAATGTTTCATCAGTCAGAAGAAGTTTTTATAGATTTGCAGTGACCCTTCATTCTAAAGTAACAGGGGGCCCCAAACCATGCCAGAAAACTAAATGCACAGAATAACAGAGCCACTGATTTTCCTTTAATTTGTCTCCATCTGTGTAGTCTCTACCATTCATCACACAGTAATTACATCTAAGTGTGTAAAAATGCAAGGTACACTCTTAGGAAATCCTCAGGCTTATTTGGATCAATCTAGCTCCATCGAATGTTTAGGAGTTCCCCCAGAGGGACAAATTGAAGAACCCTTTAAGATGTGAGATTCAACCTTTGTTTCTAAGGGTGTATTGAATGGCAGATTAATGGTTCAGTATGTACATTATAAATGACTGGGGTTCTGACATGGTCTAGGTGACGATAGTAAATATTTTGAACAAGATCAACATAAAAATCCCCCCAAAATGACTTTCTTTTTGCTGCTGTAAACTGGCCAAACCATGCTCCTTCTGCAAGACCTCAAAAAGCACCATGGGATGTCTGTATTTCATGAGAGAATAATGAATGGAATATAGGAAGCAGTTTCATGAAGTTAAACCATGAATTATAAAATATAACGTGGTGTGATTTATGTGTAAATAATCAGGGCTACATAAAATTCCAACATTACATCTCCTTCCTGTTGAAAGTTCTTATACCTAGTTAACCATAATTTTGCTTGTTTAAGGGTGAAATTTCACATATTTGGGGTTTTGGGGGAAATTAGCATGTCAACCGCATCGCCCTGTGTCGTTACGTCTGCCTCCGTACGGTGGAAAATTCAGACGGCGACTCGATCGTCTGTTGGTGCAAGTTTATCTCCAAAGTAAACAGCAGGTTATCGTGCTGACATTTCAGATTTGTGTATTTTGGATGGAGAGAGGTAATCTGAAGTTCATCTTCTGCTGCTATAGTGTGGCCTTGTCAAAATGACACACTAGTATTCGAAAACATCTGCATCAGTTTCAGCCGCACTGAACCGAATGATAAAACCATCAGTCTGCTTCTTTGTGATTTTATGATATTATCATGCACGCTTTCTGGAACAACTTAAACAAGCTAAATGAAAGTAGAGACAAGACAAATTTAACCTCTTGTATATGTTGTGAAGTTCTCATCAGGAAGTCCTAATATACCTTTAAAAACATTTTAGAGCTGTTTCCTCTAGCTATTTGACAAGATTTTTAAGGACCTTGGCATCAATTTTCATGTTACTGGTGCAGTCATAGTAATTTGAACATATTGGCAGGGCTCTGAGACTTGCATGTCCCCTGATGCAGACCTTGCTGAGGGATATACTGTACTTGCAAAAACATTTGCCCACTTACTCTATAGTTGGAGTACATCATCACTACCAGTCACTACCAGAACATGTGTCCGAATGTTCTGATTTTTTAAAATTTATTTTTATTATTTTATTTTTTTTTTTTAATTATTCTGGTCCACCAAAATTAAAAAAATATATATACTTTCATAATCTTATATAAATATAAATTGCAATAAATGTGTTGCAGCATGTTTGACTTAATAAAGAAGCAGTCAGATGACCTCACTGTCCCAGGATTTTGTTTCCACAGAAGACATATGAAAATGTTTTCTGCCCTAAAAATACTGAGTCATTTATCTTAATGTTGAGAGGCAAGCTGTCTTACAGACATGGGGAATTATGAGTTTGTGTTTGCTGACCAGCTTCGTTTTTTGGGAGCCTAAACTAGATGCTGTCGTGTCCCACATGATAAAATAAGAAAAGAATGTGGAAGCCATAAAACAAGTGGTTTCTATAAGAGTCGTGATTAAATATCTCCTTCTATGGTATAAAAATGAAAAAGTTGTCCCTTGGCTTATTTTACAGCTTTTTCTGCTGTTTCTGTAGAGACTTTCGTCTCTCAAAATATTCCATGTAAGATTGACCGAGGCAGCGGTGTTCAATCTTATCCACAACAGGCCAGTGTGGCTGCAGCTTTTCATTCCAGCTAAGCACCTGATACAACAGAACAGTTATTTGAAGATGAGGACATTGTATCTGTGTGGATATGACTGAAAATATCTGGTCTATGGCAGGACTTGCGTCCCATCCAGGGTGTATTCCCACTTTGTTTCCTGGGATAAGCTCAGGATTCACCATGACGCTGAGCAGGATAAAACAATTACAATGAAAAAATCTGTTTCCTGTTAACATTTTTCCAGAGTATGATTCTTAACCAAAGCTTTTTAGGTATTCTAGTGAGCATGCTGAAGAAAGAGAAGCGGAAGGTTCAAGAAGCCAACGCTCAATTGGCAAAATTCAGCGGCTCACAAAGCTCACTCCAATCATCATCCTCTAGCATGCACGCTGAGAAAACATTAAAGCGTGAAGCTTCACAGGACTCCATACATGCTGAACATGTAAAGTGCAAGCAAAATGGTGAGCGATCAAACACACTTCTACAAAGTTTCTCTGCATTACATCACTACATTTACATTTAGCTAACCCAAAAGCTCACTAAATGTCATTGTGTTTAATCTGAAGGCCTGATGACACATTTGGTGTGAATTATAAGAGTAGGGTTCATTGCTTGACCTGACTGATCTTCTGTGTATTGTTTGGTAATTGTTCATGCTCGAACAGTCTATTCTCTCTGAGCCACAGTCATGCTCTACATCTTCTTGCAATGATTCTGGCCACCCAGTCGTACTCATAAACAAAAAAGTTCCATGATCATAATGAAAACTTAATGGAATGTTCACAGCTTCATGGATTTCAGTTTAGAGCACAATAGATTAAAAGAAGGGAAGCAAATGGTCCGGAAATATTTCAAAAGGAAGTCCCAGTGCGTCGTCTCAGGATTGTGAATGCCACGGCATTCTTCTGGTGTTAGTTTGCATTTGCTTATTTTCAGTGAACACATGCAGGCCGTCTTTGTGAAAAAAAAAAAAAGCCTTTGTCTTCAAATTTATTATTTTTTGTGTATGATGGACAACGCCACAAAGGCAGCACACTGAACCTCTGCTTCTGCTGTTGATACCAGGGCCTGAAAATTCCTACTACATGACAATGCAAGGGTTCCTTTCATTGTGTTAACTGCTGTGAGAAGCAATAGACTTGAAGAATTTACCCAGAAACCTGACGGTTGCTTAACAGAGCCATTTGCTCAAAGCTAAAGCCTGCCCAGCTAACAATTTTAGGTTAGGAGAACGTTTTCTTGGTGTTATGGTTTTAGAAACTTAGGAAGTTTGTCGTTTATTCCAGGTGTTCTGAGAAGAAGTAAACATTTCCATTTTGTATGAAGTTTATTAACACTAACATTGTGTGAGCAATATTCTAAATATTGTGAAGCAAACCATTAGATATTGTTAGAACTAGTGTTATTTCTGGATTCTGATTGGTCATAAGGTGATTCATTATCTATAACAGCATCTCTGACATTAGTGTCAGCTGTAAATCAAATCGCAGGTTTATATTAATGTGCTCATTCTAATACTCTATCTTTTCTATAGTAACAAGATACAGGGAGACTTGTATGATGGACTTAATCACATAAATGGATTTAAAAAAATGTGTTTATATGCTGAGGTTTTCTCTGAGGAGACATTTATTTAGGATTTTTGGAAGGAGTCTCCAGTGTCAGTGCTTTGTCATAGTCCAAAGTAAACTTGTTACTTTAAGTATTCTGATACAGGGAAGGTCTTCAGGATGGAGGGCTTTGTGGTTTCTTGGCAACATGACAAGATATATTTTGTTGTCTTACTAGCTTCAAGAGGGAGACAAAAGAGGCTGGTGAGGGAATGACGCTTTATAGCTGCGACAACATTAAATATAACTGTAAATAGACTAAAAATAGTGTGAATAAATTTTTAAAAACTGTTAACAAATTGCTGTAGTATAAGGTGAATAAAATACCTCAGGGCATACTTTGATCAACTTTGGGGTGGTGTCAGCGTCACACTGCCCAGTCGTGTTTTATTCCTTACTTATTAGAGGCTAACCTTCTAAGAACCTGTCGACATTTTCCATTAGCTGGGTGGAGTATGAAATTGGAACAGCAGATCTTCCTGCTTTTCAGAACTGCAGTGAAAGGAGCCAGAGGCATAGATCCTCTTCATCAACTGCCATGTGTTTGGCTCTCCTTCTTTCAGTGTGGTTTGGTAGAGCCTTTAAAATAATGATAAACCTCAGCTCTGATAATTACCATGATCATGGCTTTGGGGATTCAGTGCAAGCCAGCAACTCCAGAACCGAGCCGTTGCTCCTGTGTGCTCCACCACAGGCCCTGGATCACCCAGTTTTTCCTGGACATTTTTGGCTAATGATGCCCAGTTCGGTAATAGGACCAGTAATTGCAAGCAGGGCTCAGAAAGAGGAGATTATTAACAAACAAACACATGCTTGGATGCTGTCCAGTTCTAGTTAGGAGAGAATCAGTCACTCATCAAGCTGTGATGCATGGCAGCTAACGGACAACGCTGAAGTGCTGTGTTTATAAAGATATATGTGTGGACATTGTGTGTGTGTGTGTGTGTGTGCATTCTGCTTTCTGCTGCACATTTGTCTCAGATTTCTCTCAAGAAAACTGTGCTTGCGTTATCAGATATCATATCATGTCATTTCATAGTTACCCAAGTTTGCTTTAAACATTCCTCCTCTGACTGCATTCCAGCTGTTGTCCAATGCATCACAGCTAATACAGAGGTGATCTTTACAGTGCAGCTGTTCAGTAATTTGCTTAGGAATTTCTAGGTTTTCTTTGGGTTTTTTTTTTCCCTTTACACAAAGCCCTCTGCTTCTGTACACACAACCTTATGACACATCATGAATTAGCAATGGGTTGCAGTCTAAACGTTTTTGACAACAGTGGTTTATTATTGAACGTACTGACCAGGTTTCCCCTGAAATGTATCAGCCATATTTCTTTCTAGTTTCCGCCAACACGTGCAGTAATAAATCGCAGTGAGGCCAGTGTGGCCAACTATAAACACACTTGTGCCGACAGAGGAAGAGCGAATGGTCGAGACTTGAAAGTATAGCCTTATTTGACATGAATGAAATATGGAGATGTTTAAATGTTGACCATTAAACTGGAACTCTGGGGTTTGTTTAACACTTAAGAAGTGTCAGCCTTAGAGAAAAAAACATGAAGGAATCCGTAATATTGCAAAGTCTGCAGAATGCTGTTGACTTGGAACATTCAGAAACCTACAGGGCTGCTTTTTGGCAAAGGTCCTTGGAGGCAAATATGCTCTCCTTAAATGACATTTTCAGAGACATTTCCCTTCTCTGCAAGTGATGGATATTTACATGGTATGTCCCACTGCCAGAAAATGCTTCACCAGATGGTAAGCATTCTGCTTTTGATTACGATATAACGATGCTGCCGTGTTGTGTTGGAGATCCTGGTCGCGTAGACCTCACCTTGTGGTTTACAGAAGGTTGAATTGCAGAAGAGAGCATGGCTTGCATGTTAAAGAAGAATATATCTCTTTATGCAAACGAGTCATTCGTTGTCCATGACCATGTTCCTTTTGAATTCTAGCAGACTTTGTACACTTCAGACTGTACTCCTTTTTATAGTTGTGTCTTTAACATGCATCCCAATACACCTTCACCGCAGTTCTAATACTGACATTTTTGCCATGACATTTTTGCCATGAGAACGCATACAGTTCCTTATAAAATCCATATGTATACCGTAACATATGGAAGTTTTAAATGAGCTTTAGGTATGTTTTAACCTTGCAGGTTTGTTTCACTGACCCTCTTTTCACCCCTAGAACTGAATATCTAACTTACTTTATTTTACCATGACACTTGCTACAGAACATTCAAAAATCTTTTCATATGTACATGCAACGAGATAACATAATTTGTCATTCCTGACAAATAGTGGATATATCTGCATGAGGCATCATGATAGGCTTTCTAAGACAAATAGCTATTAAGGGTGGGAGATGTGACCAAAAAATTCATATCAAAATACTTGAAGACATTTCTAAGACACAATATTTATCGTGATATATAGGTTTGCTGAGAAATGGCCATGAAAACATTGATCATGTAAGCAGAACGTAGTCATTTTCTTTAACTGCATTTCAATCATTAGAGGGTCTTCATCTGGCATAGAGAACACGTTATCACATAGTGTGTTCATCCAAGATTCTGTTGTGATCATCTCATCATTCTCACACAACAGAAAAAATGTTTGCTCTGTTGGAGGGAGATTGCGAGTTTGAATCCCAGTAGTGCCACAGCCATCTGTGGCCAGGAGACTAAAGAGCAAAATTAGTCATGCTTTCTGGGTGGGAGGGATGATGTTACTCTGTCCCCTGTCAATCACTGCAGTATTAGCCAATCTTGGGCATCTGTGAGCTCCTGTATGTGGAAGTGGATTGGAAAATGGGGAAAACATTTATCCAATTCATGTAACATTTTTTACTTAAGAAAGAAGTACTCAGTTACTAGGGATAACTTTAATGTCTGAAATGCCAAGACATCAGAATGATAGATGAGCAATACTGTGCAGAGGGTTCGCACAAGGTGCTTGATGTACCTGAATGTACCTTTTGGCTTTTTTGACTGTAGCATTTGTTCATTATTCTTCCACCTTTCCTAATGGATGTCACAGTGGCAACAGGCTAAAGATGTCAGCCCAGACGTCTCTATCCCCATCCATAGATTTCAGCTCCTCTTGGTGGATCCCCAGATGTTCCCAAGCCAACTGTGAGACATAACCTCTCCAGCAGGTCCTGGGTCTGTCCTGGGGTTTCCATGCAGTGGGATGTGCCTGATACAGCTCTAGCAAGAGCCAACCAGAGGTGGCTTGTAAGGTGCTTGAACCACCTGTCGATTTGAAAGAGCAGTGGTTCTACTTCTAGGCTGCCCCTGATTAGCAAGCTCCTTTTAGAAACAGAAGCAATGGAAAACCGGACACATTGTGGCAAAGTGCTTAAGAAACACCAGAATTAAATAAATGCATGTAATACAAAGGGTGGCATGGTAGCATAGAAGGTAATGTTGCCTCTTCCCATGTGGATGTGCATTTTCTGTAGGTTCTCTGGCTTCTCCACCTCCCAAGAAAATGCTGGTAGGTGGATTGGCTACACCGACTTGCCCATAGATGTGAATGTATATGTACATGGTCCGGGGTGTATTCCGACCTCACGCCCAGGGTTCCTGGGATTGCCAGGAACCACCGTGACCTTGACTAGGATAAAGATGAATGGATATAATACTAGCATATTATTGAAGATAAATTTGTAATATATTAATCTATTGATTTTGCAGAGAAATGGCTACACAAACTACATAAAAATGCTTGAACTTAATACTCACTGCTCTAGTTTGTAATAGCTAACTGACTGATGAACTAATTCTTGGTGTCTGAAAACTGCAAGTGAATGACATCTTTTGTGTACTGCTTCAAAACAAAATATTAGTGCTTGAGAAGTCCTTGAAAGCCCCAGAATTTGATTTTGAATCATCTTCGTCTGCACTGGTTTTTGTAAAAACGTTTTACATTAAACCATGTTTACAAAGGGATTTAACAACACCATTGCGTACAATATGAATCACATTTGCATACTTGAATGACCAAATTTGGACGAGAACCTCAGTGATGGAAACACAGGCTATGAGCTCATGAGCCACAGCTAGAGAGAGAGGAAAGACTCCTCTCAGACATTGCTTATGGATGCGGTGATACTAAGGAGTCCTTGGCCTGGACCCACTGTTTATCTCATTTGTGACCTGGCATAATTGCTGCCATACTGCAGGATCTGGTAAAGGAGCAGTGAGTCGTTGGATGCCCCTGGGCTTTCTGCCAGCTGCTTCTGCTGTGCTATCATTTCGGAAAATAAGCTCACCCTAAATAGGATCCATACACATTTCTCCTCTTAAATGTTGCTGTGTGCTTTAATGCATTACATGCTTTGCCATAATTGATACCAAGATGTGTATCAAAAGCAAACTTTTCCAACCGTCTGCTAAAATACCATATCCAGGGGTCTGTAAAGATTTTTTTTAAACCAGAATAGGATAAAGATTCAATTTAAAGGTTTAATCATATCCAAGCTAGATGATCTATACTTTTCGTCGAGGTTTTGTCTTACACACTTTGTCTTGTAGGACAGCAGGAGTTCTCCTCTCAGTTGCAGCACTCCTGTGTTGTTTCGTCTGTCTTGCATGCAGCATAAAACAGAACGGATGGACCTGATGTTATCCAGAAGTAATTTGCTTCAATCTAATCAAAGGCCTACATCACGAACGGAGCAGCTGGCGAAGGAATGTGTGTTGCTTTTGATTGTTCCCAAAAGATTTCATTCTAGTTTAATCTCTCATTTTGAGAAATGCTAAAGAAATGTAAATGTTTTGAGTTTAGAGAAAACTCATCATGTGCAAGCTAATGCAATAGTGTGAAAAAAGGAGATGTGGAGATTTTTACTAAAAAAAAATACATATAGGGCATTTTAGTTTATTCTTTTGTGTTTATCACATTTTGTCACATAAAAGCCAGCAGCAGTACATTTGGGTTTATAGTTGCAAAGAACGTGAGCAACCCAAACACAAACAGCCATCTAGCTATGTGAGGATTGTGGATAACCAAGTGCTGTTCCATGTATAAGCTTTACTGATGTAGTGAGTAGGCCTTCATCCTCCACCCTTAACCACAGTCATATATACTGTAGGCCACATGCCTGCTACTTCCTGTGCTCATGCCATAGAAGCTTGTTTATGGTCATATAAAGTCATGACACGGGTTTATCAGTGAGGAGACACGTTCTGTTCGACCACTACAGCAGTTCACATTTCATCTTACGGGGTTATGAAAGTGTTTTGTATGGTACTTATAGTAATTATGGTATTTATTAAAATTTCATAACTACACTTTTTGGTTGAATCCTAATGGTTAGCTGATCAGCATGTGCATGTATTTTTTATGGGTATTAAAGGACTTAAAGGAAAAGTACACATTAATTGAAGAAACACATTAACTGAAGCACATTAATTGTGTTTACTTGGTGCTACATAAGGGATAACAGTCAGGTTTCAGAAGAGCAAAAAAGAGAAGGAGCTTCTTTCCTCACTCACCATTTTCCAGTGACATGCTGTGTTATATTAATGAGAAATAGTGTAGAAATAGTGTAGGCAGCAAACATTGGAGTCAAAGTTCCAGAATACAACGCAGTTGTGCTGAGTTATAGTAGAGACTCGACTAGTTAGCGATCTACGAGATGATGAGCATGGTGGTGGTAGCATTGGAAGCTGATGTGTTTGAGCAGAGTGTACGGATGATTAGATTAGGAGATTAGAGAGCTGGACAGACTATAGGAGGAAAGCACTGCTGCATCGCTCTCTTTAGGTAGAGATGAATCAGGGGCTAAATTCCACTGGCAGGTCTATCAGCAGGTAGTTGAATGGCATTGTGGATAATGTAGAAAACCAAGGTGAAAATAGATCAACATATTGATTAAAGAAGCTTATACAAAAAGTCAGCTCAGACTTTCATGACATAATAACTCTTGGACACCATTGAAGATCACTTGTTAATTAGAATCAGAATCAGAATTATAATATAAATATTCAAATTGTTCAGGGTGGATTTTCCTTTAATGTTGCTGTAAATGATTTTTAACATCCCGGTAGCTATGATAAAAATAGATGCTTGGCAAAAAACTATCTGTAATTGTCCTGTCTCTGTATTCAACAACTAAACATTTCAACTTGGTCTCGTCCTGTATTAGCCAAACAGAAAATATTTGCCAGAAGGTTGTTCTTTCTGTTGGGAATTATTTTGCATGTACACAGATATCGCTTACAAGGGTAAGCTATAAATAAACAGAGAGCAAAGAGCTAGTTTAATGGAGTCACAGATACACTGAGATTATGATGTTATTGATTAAGCGAATGGAAGTAAGAACAAAAAAGGCAAAAGCCTTGGGAATGAAGGGAGGTGTGAGGACTCCTTTGGTGACTTAGTTGGTGGTAGAAGTTTTCACATTTGGACACTTTGGCTATAGGCAACATCATGCCATTCAACTTCAGGTTTCAGACACAGTTATTATCAGCAATCACAACAAAAAAAACAACAACATGGCACCATGGTGGTGCAGCAGGTAACATTGGCGCCTTACAGTCTCAGGGATCCCTGTTGAGTTCTGAGCTTGGGTGGCTATTCACATGTTCTCCCAATTTCTGTGTGGATTTCTTCTGGGTTTTCTGCTTTCCTCCCATCTCCCAATAACATGCCAGTAGGTAGATTGGCTACACTAATTAGCCCCTAGGCATGAAAGAATGTGTGAGTGAGTGTGTGCATGGTGGACTGGCATTCCATTCAGGGTGTATTCCCACCTTGTGCCCAATGTACCCAGGATACACTCCGAATCCACCGTGCCCCTCCGGCTCCAGATTGCCTACTGAAAATGAAAGAATGAATGAATGAATAACAAAAAAATATGGTATAGAAAAAGTAAGAAAAGAAAGTAGAAAAAAAGAATAGCAAACAAATGAATATGACCGTGTGCTACAGGTAAAACTCTTTTGTGATATAATTCGTCCCACATCTGATTGGCCTACTGACCAACTCATTTCTTTGATCTAAAAACGAGAAATGATAAGTATATTATTACGAGATCCTTGATGTTTTCACCAGAAGTAAATGCAACCTCAGAAGGTTAAGAAGTGATGATCAACTGACTATAAATGTGAGCCATTTTAAGGTCTGGAGATGCTTCCTGTAAGCCCTGAGGCCAGTATGGGTTTGGGTGGATAATTGCAGGCCTCTGCTCTTCCCAGATTAACAGTAAGAGTACATAATGAGGGTGACCTTTACGTAGAAGCCATTCCGTCTCTGCAAAAGTCAACTGAAAGAGATATTTTCTCCCCTTCTTCTATGCATGAATTGTTGGCGTTTTGTTATTATATCCATACAAGATGTATTGCACTGCTACGGTAAAGAAGTAAAGAACAACATCTGTATTCCATAACAGGTGTACCTGATTGACGTTGTATAATGATTCTTTTACGCAAACTGCCTTTTCCTTTTTGTAAACACAAAGAAGCATTCCTGGCTGACCATGAACACTAAAACTGAAGAGCTTCAAACATTCTGTGGGCCTCAGTAACTCTATATGCCCTCTAGAAGTGTTACATCCAGGAAACTGTCTGAATCTATTCATGGTTCTCGTCTTTGGTTGTCTCGTGGTTTTGTAAATAACATCTTTATTCACTCTAAACGGTGTGCTCTTGCAGGGCAAGCTTGAAGAGAAACGCAGGTTGGTCCTCTGACACATGGGCCCATGGCGCTCCCTGTCACCCTGATGTGATACAATACATGTTAAACGGCAATGATGACCTTCCTTTACTGTGAACAGAGCTCCAACTGTGTAGTGTAAAGCTAATATGTATAGCAGACCCGGCTGTCTAGACTGTGAATAAGGTTGCTCCTGAGGATATATCTCCTAAAGGGAGAGATTTATGAAATGTAAAACAGGTTCATAAGATGGATGGGTGCTGTGGGATGTATAGGATGTAGGTCATGCCATCCCGTCAACTATCAAATCTATAATTCATGCCTTCATCCTCATCACTTTTCTAGACTCTTAAAACATCGAAGCAGATCCTCTGGGTACTTTCTCCTCTCTCTGGATGTGTTTCCTATTAAACACGGCTCTCTGATTACTCATCCGATTGTCATCTAGGTTTACGCCGATGAAATACCGAGAAATTCAAACCTGACATTTGTGGCAAAAACATGTCCCCCCACCATTCCCCCCAGAGAACATTTATGGTGTGATGTCATGTTGCTTGTGGAAAACTATTTCAGGAATGCTCTGTTTTTTGGAAGAAAGATGAGGCTGTTTTCTGAGCATGACTCTTGTGGAATTTTGTTATGGTTGACTATCGCAAGATCATCTTCAGGGGATGTTCTGCTGGTTTCAATCAAGATTTTCCAAAAAAAAAAAAAGTAAAAAATCCTAAAAAGCCTGACAACTCAGCTCACATGGGCTTGTTTGTGTAATTGAAATTGTGTGATAAAGGTAGGAGTTTAGGCTAAAAAAGGCACAATCTGTAAATGTGGTAAAGGAATTCACATTGCAGTTGGATTTCCATGCCGAAGGCAAAAGCAGCACGAATGAGTAAACAGCGTTAGATGTCCAACATTTAGGCCAGTTTGACGTGTTTCTGTTTGGCATCCATGGGAGGTTAAATGTTTTCTTAATAAGTCAAAGCATACCACATAGCCAGCAGTGTGGAGTGTTTCAGCATGCTGTCTACTGGGATTGAATGATCGCCTAACTGCAAATAATTATCTCTGTTTACAAGACGCTGATTCATAGTTCCAATCTAATAGCATGTTTGTCGTAAAATGTTCCTATAGGCACTTGTGTCTGTAGGAAGTAATAAAGCAGTTTATGCCACAGCGCTGTTTCTATAACAGCAGCTCTGATAGTAGTTCTGGCTGTAATTCAAATCACAGGTTATATTAATGCACTCGTTCTAATACGTTACCATTTCTATAGTAACAGCTCATTTAAAGAGACTCGTATGGTGGAAGCGCTACATAATCTGAGGCTAATGATTAAAAAAAACATAATTATTGATATGTGAAGTTTTCTGTTAGGAGACATTTTTATAATATTTATAGAAGGAGTCTCCAGTGTCAGTCCACTTCAAGTTAGAGAAAAAAAGAAAAGCTGATGTTTATAGCTGCTATAATGTAAGTGGTAGCACGTATCAGACTTTCTATAACATTAAATGTGACTATAAATGTTTAAAATCTGTGATATGTTGATCTTTAATAAATAAAAAAATTGTAATCATTGGCAATTCATTGTGGTATAAGAAGAATAACACACATCAAGAATACAAAAGAGCCTCTCTTAAAGGAACTCCTGTTAATAGCTGCTATAATATAAGTGATAACAACAAGTGATCTAACTCCTTAGAGTTAAGTTGAATGAAAGTCAATATTTATATCACATTATAGCGCAGCACTGTTGAATTCACGAATCTGATTGGTCAGAAGGTGTTGATTAATTTTCAATAACAGCAGCTGACAGTAGTTCTAGCTGCAACATAAAATGTTTCTGTAGCACCTTACGCAGGGACTTGTATGGCTGATGCAATAATGGCTTGTATGGTTGACGCATGTAATTCTTGACATTATGACGTTTTCTTTGAAGAAACGTTTATTTGTTACTTACGTAAGGAGTCTCCAGTGTCAGGGCTTTGTAACAATTAGAGGTAAAGCTATAACTTTCAGTTTTCTGACACCAGAAAGTCTTTAGGATGGAGAGCTGTAGGTCATACCAGGAACTTGTTTTGTAGAAGTTCCACATTAGGCACAACTATAAATGGATAAAACGTACATGTCATTTTGTTTTTGATCATGAAAAAAATTGTCAGTATTGGCAAATTGCTGTGGTATTAAGAGAAATAAAACCGTTTGGGATATTTTGTTATTGGAAAATAATCATCACACCACCCTATCATTGATTATTTTCCTATAACAGCACACCTTGCCATGTTTTATTCCTTACTTCAGAAATGTAATATCGTAACATACACTTCTTCACCAGTTCTGTTACTTACACTTATACTATAATGAACAAACATCTTTAAAACTTAATTCCCAATAAACTCCTGGCTTGTTTCAGCAGGAAAGGGAATGAAAACGTTTGCAGTGAACTGTACATAAGGCTACATACTGACCAATAATTTTTCAAGACCAGACAAATGTAAGCAAGTGTAGTGTATTTGGCTGTGCTGTTTAAGATCTTCTTATTTCACCATATTTTGTGGATGTGAGACGTAAGGTCTGTATTAGTTTTGCTTTGTGCATTAATCATCTGGCTGAAAGAGTGCTTTACCATCCCATATGACGTACATTTGGGCTACTGCGGCTAACTGTGTTAAAGACGTTGAACTTTTGGAGTATGTTTCCTGTCAGCGTTTAGAGCATGGGTTTCAAATCCAGCCAGGTCACGCAACTCAAATAAAAAGAGATGTCTCATGTTAATGATCTCAGATTGCGAACTGCTGAAAGGCTCTGTAGATTCATCACTGAGCAAGTTGAAGGTTTGATTAATACTTATTGTCATATTAATGGCCATATAATTCTGGAAAGCATTAGATGCTATTAGCCATTTTGAAAGTTTGTGTTATTGGTTTCTTCTGCACTTTTCATCAGAGCACTGTGACTTCACTGCTCCAAATGGCTGCCTAGATAACGGACAGAGTTTTCCACACTGAGTTAGACACTGACTCAGTCGAATTGCAAAAAGATTCTTCTATGCACTCTTCAGTTGTTTTGTGCATGGCATGTTTTCAGGTCTTACACTGAGGTTTGTTGAACTATTCCAGAAATACACTAGCTTAATGTGGTGTGATTCAGAGGAGAGCCCTGTGGTTTTTCTTGTGTTTCAGTGATTACATGAATTTACACTTCACAGTGTGTAAAGTTGCTCCCATCCTTTCACGTCACAATGTCAAAATTAGAATATGAGCAGGTGCCCTATTTATTTATTTATTTATTTATTTATTTATTTAATTGTAATAAGTTATTGATTTAGGTCAAATCTAGCGGTACATACAAGTATGCATACCACAATAATTTGCCAACAATTTTTATTAATTAAAGAAGGATACCTTTTTTTTTTTTTTTTTTTTTTAGTTCATGGTTACGTTTAATATTGTAGGAACATCCGTGAAACAGGTTAATTCCAGTTATCGCCTGAAATAACAGCTATAAACATTCCCTCACTTTCTCTTGAAAGTATTAAGTCATGCAGCTTGCAAAAAAATAAAAATAAAATAAACACCAAACACAATGTCCTATGATCAGAAGACTTTCCAATGTTGGAAAACCTAAACTCAGAACTTTACCTCTGACTGTTACAAAGTACTGACACTGGAGACTCCTTCCAAAAATACTAAATGAATGTGTCCTTACAAAAAACTTAGAAAAAATTAGAACAAGCTCATTAATATGAACCTGTGATTTGTCTTGGAACTAGTCTCAGAGCTGCTATTATAGTAAATTAATCAACACCTTCTAACCAATCAGAATTGAGAATTCCTGTGGTATAATATGTATAATGTAGAGGGTGTTGTTTTGTTAGCTGTCTTCTGTCTTCATTTGACAGACTCACACTCCACAACAGGCCAGTGACACGGAGAAGGTTATCTTGCCAAAAGTGGCAGCTTTTAGTATATTGTAGTGAAATCTTACAGGAAATAAAGTGTGAAATGAAAACATTCTTTGGACTCCATGATTCTTCCCACATCACAGAACAATGTGGGAAAGAGGAAACAGTGTTAATTTTGTGTTTAAATACCATGGAAAAAGGAAGCAGGATGATTGTGTATGCCTAGGGGTTTACAAACATCAGCTCATACAGAAAATCGAGTTTTAAAAATTTGGTAAAAGTTTGGAATGGATGTAGATTTTCTCACGCCTCTATTAGATCGATTAAAATTGCTCTTTCCTCTTGGGATTGTAGTTGAATTCTCATAAACTACTTCTCTAGAGATCTCAATCTTCCAGTTTTTAAAGAGATTGGTTTTGCCTCTTGTATAAAAAAACCTGATTAATGTTTTATTTCTTGTGAACAGAGGTTAAGCTAGAGGTTAAATTTTCAAATGGTGACACGAAACACACAGCTGCTCAAAGACCATGGGTTGTTTGTGTCATTAACATGATTTTGCAATCTATCCAATCCTCAGCTGGCGTTGTGAGCGTCAGTGTAAATTAGCTTTAACACAGTCTTTCCATGCTTTCTTTGCTGGTCACTCTCTCTTTAGTGTGTATATACTGCTACATACCTGGTATTACATGCCCTAGTGCCCTAGGACATTAATGGAGTCCAATTGTAGTGAGTGCCTGTCAAATATTATCCAGTAATTCTTTTACTGTATCTCCTGAGAGTCCTAAAACAGGATTTCTGCATCTCTTTACCGTTTATAATGCTTACCTGCCAGAGTTTGTTTTGCACCTGGATTCGTTCATCACTGACAGCTGTTTTAGCCTGGCCTTTCCAGGGTTTAGGGGGGGTTGCAGGCACCACCTCTTTCTTCTCTGAAGGATTGTGAAAGCTCTATGCTGACAGCATCCAGCACTCCTCAGGAGAATAAAATCCCTCAAACAAACATGACAGCAAACAAGGAATGTCTAGAGTTTGGGGATCGAGCCAAATAGTGCTTTTAATGTCAGATCACCATAAAATAGATTAATTTTAGTCCCCTATTGACCAGGACCATCCCTGAACCCAGCTGAACCCTCTCTGAACTGTTTATTCATTGTTTATATATCTGTAATACGAGTGGTTGGGTGACAGCAGAAATGTAATGAAACACTGAGAAAAAAAATTGGACAATATGGACTATAGATTGTTACCATGTGTACTGCTTTGGTTGCTGTATGTGTATGTTTGGTCTCAGGTCTCAGGTCTGGTCAACCTCAGTGCCTGACCTCAGGGTTTTGCCTGTTCTGTCATGTCACATACACCGATCAGCCATAACATTATGACCACCTGCCTAATATTGTGTTGGTGCCAAAATAGCCCTGACCCGTGGAGGCATGGACTCCACTAGATCCCTGAAGGTGTGCTGTGGTATCTGGCACAAAGACGTTAACAGCAGATCCTTTAAGTCCTGTAAGTTGCGAGGTGGGGCCTCCATGGATCAGACTTGATGGCCAGCACACCCCACAGATGTTCGATTGGATTGAGATTTGGGGAATTTGGAGGCCAGGTCAATACTTTGAACACTTTGTCATGTTCCTTGAACCATTTCTGAACAATTTTTACAGTGTGGCAGGGTGCATTATCCTGCCGAAAGAGGTCACTTCCGTTAGGGAATACCGTTGCCATGAAGGGGTGTACCTGGTCTGCAGCAATGTTTAGGTAGGTGGTATGTGTCAAAATAGCATCCACATGAATGCCAGGACCCAAAGTTTCCCAGCAGAACATTGCCCAGAGCATCACACTGCCTCTGCCAGCTTGCGTTCTTCCCATAGTGCATGCTGGTGCCATCTCTTCCGCAGGTAAACGATGCACACGTACCCGGCCTTCCACATGATGTAAAAGAAAATGCAATTTATCGGACCAGGCCACCTTCTTCCATTGCTCCGCGGTCCAGTTCTGATGCTCACCTGTCCATTGTAGGCACTTTTGGCAGTGGACAGAGATCAGCATGGGCACTCTGACAGGTCTGTGGCTACACAGCCCCATACGCAGCAAGCTGCGATGCACTGTGTGTTCTGACACCTTTCTATTATAGCCAGCTTTAACTTTTCAGCAATTTGTACTACAATAGCTCTTCTGTGGGATCGGACCAGACAGACTAGCCTTCACTCCCCACGTGCATCAGTGAGCCTTGGGCACCCATGACCCTGTCCCTAGTTCACTGGTTGTCCTTCCTTGGACCACTTTTGGTAGGCACTAACCACTGCATACCGGGAACACCCCACAAGGCCTGCCGTTTTAAAGATGCTCTGACCCAGTCATCTAGCCATCACAATTTGGCCGTTGTCAAAGTCTCTCTAATCCTTATGCTTGCCCATTTTTCCTGTTTCCAACACATCAAATTCGAGAACTGACTGGTCACTTGCTGCCTAATATATCTCAACCCTTGACAGGTGCTATTGTAACGAGATAATCAATATTATTCACTTCACCTGTCAGTGGTCATAATGTTATGGCTGATCGGTGTAAATGACCTCACTTTTATTCTAATTTACCACATCCAACAACACAAACCTTATTTAGGAATGATTATAGGTTTTATGTAAGGAATAAAACATTTTGGGTGTGCTGTAATAGGAAAATAATTAAAAACGGTCTGGTGATGAGGCCTGATACGAAGCAGAGGGCCATTACCACTGTGAAATTGATTATTTTCCTATAACAGCATGTCCTGAAGTGTTTTATTCTTCTTATACCTCAGCAAAGTGCCAAAGATTACAATATTTTATTTAGTAAAGAATGACATGTCTTACCTTATAACTATTTATAGTTACGTTTAAAGCTGCAGAACAAGTTAGTTCCTGTTATTACATTATAGCAGCTGTAAATAGTCCTTCCCTTTCCATTCTCGCAATTTTCCCTCTTTTGAGTCAGAAACCAGAAAGCTCTTTGTCCTGAAGACCTTCCTGTATCTGCAAACTTAAATTTACAGCTTTACCTCTGATTGTTACAAAGCACTAGAGACTCCTTCCAAAAATGCTATATAAGCTTCTCCTCACAGAAAACTTCACCATATCAACAATTACACACATTTTAAAAATATGTTCATGTCTGCCATCCAAGTCCCTGTGTGACTTGTTACTATACAAATGATAACATTAGAATCTCACCGTGGATCATTTTATTATAACAGCACACCTGGTTATGTTTTAGTCCCTACTTAATCAACACCTCCTGACCAATCAGAACTGCGAATTTATCAGTGCTGTGGTATACAATCAGATAACAATAAATGGAATGTGATGAGGTTGACTGAACAACTGTATTTATCCTTCATGTAGCAGACTGTCCTCTTATTCAGAACGGTTTCTGACATGCTTTATCACTCTCCTCAGAAGCAGAGTTGTCTATGGGACGACAGGAGGCATTTGAAATATTTAGGAGTGAGCATGAGGATAATATAACTATTGAAGACAACAAGGTCATACTGAAACAGAGGTCAGTATCTTTTTACAGTATCAGTGGGCTCTATTTTTGTGCAGGTGAAAGAGTAACTGAATGGTATAATGTCAGTTTTCTTCCCTTTTTGTCCAGTTGGTCACAGAGATTACAGTGATGACAGTGAAAGTGATGATTGTGATAAAGTTACCACCTATTAACACTTTCAAGTGTCATATCAGACACATTTGAAGTGTCATATCTTACAACCTGGTTTCATGGATATACACTAATTATGTCACACATCTTCATCATTAATAAGTTACTCTTAACTAAATTCAACTGACTGTATTATTTTATTTGTATCAAATGAAACCAAACATTTCAACTGTTAGTACTAAATGTGAATCGGTTGATGTGTCTTTATGCTCATGAAATCATACAAATAATAGAACAGAATGTCCAAAAAAAACTAGGTCAGTTGCAGAGTGGTAAAATTTTTGGCCATCACAGAGATGAGGCATTAGCCTATAACAGCAGTCTTCTATCTTATCCACTGCAGGTTTTCATTCCAGCCAATCAGGAGCCAAACATGACTCCACCTGTTTAATCAGTTGATCTTGGTCTTCAAACAACTATTATTTGTTGCTCTCATTTGGAAGAATGAAAACCTGCAGCTATACCACAGGATTGTGGATAAGACTAAAGACCCTTGGCCTATATAAATAGGGGTGTATTGATACATTCCAGTCATGAATCGTTTCGATTCATGACACTGGCATCACGATTTTGATTTGATTCAATTCTCAGTATATTTGGAACAAAATTTGAATGAAGAAAATTATGACCGAAAAGACTCCTTTTTATTTCTGAATTGTAAACAATGCAAAACACTGTGCATTTTTATCTATATAAAACTAAATAGATCATAAATTGCTACGAACAAAGGTTTTCTATCATAAACAAAATGTACTACGGGTTCACCATATCTTAAAAATAAATTTAAAACTTTATAAATTTTGATTGAATAAACAAAGTATCTGACCTGGGGATCGACTGAAACATAATGGCAGAAATAGAGCTCCAAAGTCAGTTAAAATGCCCGTTTTAGGCAGCCTTTGGTGTTGTTTGAAAACAACTAAAATGCTCTTTTTAACCATTATAACATGGTTGTGTAACCGTATAACGTATGATACGTGTTGGTTATTGTAATCCAGAGATATCAGGCTATCGGACTCCACAACTTCAGAAAAAATGCGTTCACATGACTAGCGAATAAATTACAGCTATGCCAAGATGTGGCAACACTGTGGTCCTATTTCATATTTTTGTGTTATTATCAAGAAACTAGGACTTGGTAAGGTAAATCCATAAAACATCCCTTATATGAGCTACTTTAAAATGCAGGCTGCTGTTTGTATACAGACCAGGGCAGATAATGCTCTCCTCCAAGTGTGTTCAGCTGCCTTATGATGGTACATGAGCAGCAGTTTAAAAAGATATAGTGGCTTCATGTCTTGGAGGAAGTCTGTGTTAGCCTTCATTTTCCTGGATTAGTAGCTGTTAGACAAGGAGTTGTTTTTGACTACAGTGCCTGAGAGAATTTGAAAAATTTTTTAAAAATGATACGATTTTACTATATAGGTTTCATATTCTTCACAGGTTTGCAGAAGCTAAGGAACTGGGTGAGCAGGTTAACCAGGCCAGGAGCAGAGTCAGTAAGTCGTTCACACATCTAACATTTTCCCTTAGCCACCCAGCCATTCACAGGCTGCTAAAACAGCATACAGTCCAGAGTTGTGAAAATGTAAACCTCTAACTTCCGCAAACGTTACTCTTATTATCACCATTACCTTGATCAAGAACAGTCCTAAGATGGCCTCATGCTGGTTCTGCTCTGCTTCTAATGCACCATGATTCAAAACCACACTCTTCTCTAATGACCCTTTTCCCTTACACAATTGGCTTCTCACTGGGACTCTGTTGTCCCTCCTGGGTAAATCCGTGTCACTCAGCATATTCCAGACCTGTTCCTGAACACAGGAGATCCTGGGAGCTCCACTCTCATCTGAGCTCTTCCGCCATGACGCTGTTTTACAGGTCAGGAGCTGCTGCTTTATGAGGGTGCTGAACACACACCTCAATGCACTTCTACTACTCCTGTGGAATCTTTCTGGCAACGTTCTCACAGTCGGAAGACGCCAGTAACAAGAGCATGCTGACACTCAGTTACTGCTGTGTTCTACATCCTGTTGTGAATCATTTCAAAAGCACGCTAGTGCATATACCTTTAAACTTATAGTTGTCACACAAGCCAGACATCGAGCTTTCCTTAAAGAGCTTTCACCATGGCCAAGAACATTTGTAAAGGAAGATGCCATTAGACATTGCTGCCACTGACCAAGGACTGTGTTGTCCCTTATGTATAGGAGACACATATACATAAATGTATGTTATAAATCCCCTCCCCCACACACAAAAAAGTCCAAAATACATAAATAATGAAAACGATAAATCCAAAAATAATAACAATTAAACAAAAACAATGACTAGAGAATGAAAACCCTGGATTAAGTAAGGAATATAATAAGGAATATAATATGATAAGTAATCAACACTGGGTGACATACTGTACTGATACCACCCCAGAGTTGAATATTTTCCAGTAACAGCTCACAAGTGTTCTTTTTTTTTTTTTTTTAATACCACAGCATTTGATTATGATTACAATTTTTAATTTATTAGGGAATTGCAAGTACCTTTTATCCATTTATAGCTACATTCAATGTTGTGGACCATGCATGAGACAAGTTAGTTCCTATTAGAACTTATATTATAGCAGCTACAAACAGTAGTTTGAAGCTTGCCATCTTACCAAGAAACCACAAAGTGCAACTTCCTCTCTCCTGGAAGAAAAATTAAAGGATCTGCTTTACCTATGATTGTTACAAAAGGCTGATACTGGAGACTCCTTCCAAAAATACTAAATGACTCCTTCCAAAAATGTTAAATAAAGATCTTACAGTTCTTCTGGAGACTTTGGCTGTCACACTTGCTTCTGGATTACAGTAATCCCTGACAGCCTTCATTGTTTTTTTGTCTGAAAAGTGGTCTATTATGTAATGTTACTTCCTTTACTGATGTCTTTACATAATTTTTTCTGTACTTAAAAAAATATAGATCTCTTTTTTTTTTTTTTTTTACAGATGCAATAATGCAGAAGACATCAAATAAATATCTAAGACAACATTTATTTTAAAAAATAATAGGGTGTCTAAGACTTTTGCACAGAACTGTGTATCAAAGAGTCTGTAGGCAGAGTGCCTGGTGTTGAAATTAACATGATAGAATCTTTGTTTCTTAATGTCTTCGAATGAAGTCCTGTGAAATACAGTACTGTCAGCATAGGGATCACCCTTGTCCAGTCTGATGAAACTTTAAATCACACGAAAAAAATAAGTAAACTTTGTGACATTCCCAGGCTGAGGAGAGTTTCAACAGCCTACCAAAGTACAATGAGTGAGCTGTACAGTAACATTAGCAAGCTTTCTCCTGCCTTTTTAATGCAATGATATGTGAGCTTCTCTGTTAACACCTAACAGCACGACATAGATTTTTCCAGCAACAGTGATGACAAGAGAGAGGGGAAAGCCAAAACAGTGTGGCTCGAGTTACTGTGTACATCACATTTTTTCTCTCACAGACTGTAACATTTCACCAGGCCTGTGTAGAGAGATAGTTTTTTTTGTTTTTTTTTTTTGCCAGAGTTCCTAGTTTACTTCATATTTTCTTTTTGAAGTGTTGCCAGTTGCTTCTTCAAGCAATCAGTCACTAACAATCAGTAGCTCTTTTACTACAGTTACACAAAAGTACAGTTTTCACAATCAAGCAGCCACAAAACAAACCAAGACTTGCTTCTGTTCCATCTGTTTAAAAAAAATGTCTCAACCGCAAGTCTCTCCCAGCAGCATAATTACTCATCGTACTTCTCCAGCACCCAGTTCATATTGTTTAAGTGTGCTGAATCTCCCACACTGTTCAACTGGTGTTTGCGGTTTCGGCTCAAATTCGGATGAAATGGGGCACCTCACCTCGCAGCAGACTCAACTTCCCTAAAGTCACGCATGTGGGTTTGAGTGGCATTCAACCGGCGCCCAGAGCGCAGTGCCAACAAAGACATCATGCGCTGACGTTTTACTTCTGTGTTATGCTTCAGTGAGGATACAGCTAAAGCCCGGTGTTATTATTGTGCCTGTAATCTTGAGTGTCTGAATTAATGCCTCTGCAGACACTGAGAATGATGAAGGCATGAAGGAATTTATGCCTCAACATCAGCATGTCTACATCAACCAGCTGTAATTTTTTCATTTTCTTCTGACTGGCACTCAACAATGTGAAAATCTAATTGAGAATTAGCGGAAAATTGGCATGGTATTTAATTGAGGAGAACTTGAAGTACCTTGGGATCATAGTCACAATGATGGAAAAAGAGACCGCGGGATTGACAAATAGATCAGTTCAGTGGCAGCAATGTTACAGTAGCTGTACCAGCCTGTGGTGGTGCATCAGGAGCTCGGTTTACAGATGAAGCTCTTTGTTTACTGGTCAGTTTACATCCCTTTCCTCACCTATGGTCACAATCTATGGTAATGACCAAAAGAATAAAATCATGAGTACAGATGGCGCAAATGAGTTTCCTTCAAAAGGTTGCAGTGCTTACGCTGCATGATAGGGTGAGGAGCTTGACAGTCTGGGAGATCCTCAGAGTAGAGCTGCTACTCCTCTGAACTGAGAGGAGCCATTTGCAGTGGTTACAAGGATATCCCCTGGTTGGCTCCTGGGAAGATCAGGCACCTCATTGGATGGAGGCCCCGGGGAAGACATTTGGAGAGATTATATCTTATAGTTGGCTTGGGAACCTGGGGAATCTGGTGATCCCCCAGGAAGAGCTGGAATCTGTGGCAGGGGATAGAGAAGTATGGACTGGACCTGTCAGGAGGAAGGAAATGAATGAATGAATGAATGAATGAATGATTTGTATAGGATGACTGCTGATCTGAACAACCTATATACGGCTGAGTGCAAAAAATTTGCATACTCAAAATGAAGGAGAATATTTGTTTTTAAAGATGATATGATGAAATATTGTTTAAAAGTTTAAAAAGCATCTGTCATTCTGAATAATATAAATATTTTCTAGTAACTTGCCCACTATTTGACCTCATAACTGCCTCCAACTTCTTTCTGAGAAAGTTTTGGACCTCCTTTGCCTGATATTCATCTTGAGACATCTGTTCAAACTTGTACAGATTATTAGGGTAATCTTGGCCCATTCTTATCGATATATCTATTGTAACTCTGCCAGATGCCATACGCTATCTTCTTCAAATCAGGTCTGGAGCCTGGCAAGACTGTGACTTCTTTCTTTTGGTTCCTCTAAAATGTTTTTATTTTGATTTTGTCATATGTTTTTGGAATTTATTTTTAAGACAATCTTGAAAATCATGGTAAGCTTTCCTTTTTTTCCAGCAATAAACAATGGGGTGAAATCTTTTGCACTCAACCATACATAAGTAGTGGTAGAATCCGAAACATAGTACTTAATGTTCAGTTTAAGGACAGTGACCTCAAGGAGTACAGAATGTCTTGCCAAGTGCATGTCCAGCATCCAGCTTCACTGGCTATATGAATAAGAGAATTGGATTTTTGCTCTGTTAGTCAGCAGGCATGGCTACTATAATTTGGATTGTGATTGGCTGGTATGTGGGTAAGCTTTGTCAATATAAGACAATATTTTGAGTTAATCCAGCCCTTTGGCTTTGTTAGAATATTTTCCAGGCAGTTTTGGTACTCGAAAACTTCCCACATGCTGAAGTGCTGGCCATCATGTACTGATGGCCAAAATGAGGTTCCAAAATGAGGTTCCAAGCAAAAGCTTGGGCCCAGATGTGGTCTGTGTGTGATAGCACCCTGTGATATTTTTCATCATTGTGGGCCTTCAGTTTCAAAATTTGGTGGGCATATGGGTCTTCACATTTACATCCATTATCTCTACCCAACAGAAAGTCAGCCATTTTTGGATTTTGACTTTTAAATACTTCTAGAGGACTCACCAGAATCAAAACAAATTGCATAATCATATAAGCATAATGTCAGGATAGCCGAGATGCTAAAGGAAATGTTAATACTGTATCTCAAATGATGTTGCCATACTGAGACAATAAATTAATGTGATGATGCTCAGAAAGGATGTGTGGCATAATTCCACTATATATCATGCAGTGTTGCACATACTTCTCATGTGTGCTCAGTGATGAGGCATAATAACATCCACATGCCAAAAGTGGCTCATGAAAAAGACATTGCTGCACCCTTGGTGCTTGGGCCCGCCAGTTGCTGCCTGCAGCTGTCTTAGGTTCTTGTTCCTGTTTTTTAAATTATTTGCAATTGTTAATACGTTTAACTTTACCCCATTTGATGAGTGCAACGCCAGCACGTGCCTGCCCACATTGAGTGTCCACATGTCCATGTGATATCTGTTCAATAAACTGCTAATGAGCACCCTGTGTAGATTCTACACAACAGAGTTACAAGTTCAACCTGTGAGGTATGTCCTCGGTTGGATGAGAAGCAAAATGCAATTGAGGTCCCCAATAGACTTTCCAGATGTGTGGGGATTTAGGGAGTCCTCTTGCTCCTGCTCCATGTACAGCATCTGCTATCCTCTTTGCCCACCCTCCCACCCCTTCCCAAGAGCCCATCTGTCCTGTCTGTATCTGTGGCCCACGCTCCTGGAGCCATGGCTCACAAAGCAGGATCCAGATGAGCATAAATATCATCAGCATGTTTGGGGCATTAGATCTGCATGTATTTATTCCCTGAACTCAGCAGTTTCCTTTGTTTGGTACGATTGCTCATAGATGTGCAGATTCTCGGTAATGTTACTGAAGCATGAGGGACTGCTGTAAACACCTCTATGGGATGCGGATGTACTTTGTAGAGTCAGTGTGTTCATGCCCAGCCATCACAGCTTCACGTGTTTACTGCTGGTGGATGTCAGTTCAAAGTCCCAAACTTTGAACTGACATCCAAACGCACACATGGCTTGTGACTGTGGTTTTGTATTGGAATTTGTCTACGGCAGAAAGGTTGTCAACAACATGTAAGAATAGAATGTTAAATATAATATTCTATCACGCCCGCTCACACTCGCATGTGAGTCCTTCAGACTGCTTTGTGACGAGTACTGTATTATTTTGCGATCTCAATGACAGGCATTCACTCAGTCTGTCAGGCAAAGAAAACATGAAGGGGATGATATTGGTCTCTGTCCCACTTGGTTTAGTCAGCAGTGGTTTCTGTTGCGATTTCATGAAATTGGGTGACTGCGGCGCAAAGAGTCCAAGGAGAAGAGCATATTTGTGGGTAAGGTGGCGCCTCTCTGCTCACGTGTACAATTATTAGAATGAATCATGCACATTTCAAGTTTTGATGTACCACCATATAAGTAGCTTATAGAAAATATGTCAAAGGATAATACTTGCCAAGATTCTCTTTACCCTTTCTACTTGGCCATAAAGAGACATATCACATGGTCTGGCTAAGCATGAAATCGTTTTCATGGAATATCCATTGACTAAAAACATAGTGGAAAGCATCATCCATGAAGGATTTAAGTATAGTTTTTATTGTGTTCACTGAAATGAAAATAGTTCAACTCCTGGCAGAGTTAGGGCACATGGGAGTCTTGTCTGGTAAAGAAAGTGCAGCAACAGCAAAAGTCTTAAATATATATATTGAAAGTAAATGAGTGATTTGCGTTTCTCATCACCAGTTCATACACCATTTCGATGCTAAATGGAGCCTATATCATAACACTTACTTGATCATTGAAATTTGTGGTCAACATGGCATGAACATAAAAGATGGACCAATGGGTGGAGGATATTATTCACATTTCGAGTATACAATTTACCAAGCTCTATTTATGGTGTCAAATTATCTACTTAAAGAAGTACTGCAGCCAAAAAAAAGAGATGGATTTCATACATTATTAGCAGTATTTGAAATTTTAAGGCATGTCTGAGCTGAGATTTAAACAAATAATGAATGGATAACCATCCTCATGTGATCCTTGGTGAATCTGAAAAAAAAAAAAAAAAAAACACTAGTAATATGGAAAAAAAAGTTTTTTACCAATAAGGAGTTTGCTTATTGAGCCTTTTTTCAGCTATGGAATACAAGCATGGTGGACTCAAAAGCTGTTTTTGCTCCAACCATGAAGTTATGCTGCTGATTGAATATAAGCTCGAGCCCACAGGAATCTCAGAATAACTGTCAAAGCCGTTTAGTGGAAACCAGACATTTACAGATTCTGAAACATCTTGTGTCGCATACACGGGTTTGGAAATAATCTGAGCAGCAGCGGCTAGTGACTATGGATTTTGGTGGGGCAGGATGACATTAATAACAACATAGTCTCAAACAAAATTAAGTTGAGATGCTATCACACTTGACTTTTGCTATAGGCTAATATTTATGGAATTTTTAGAGCAAACCTTAATAAGCAGTTGAGAGTCGACAGCATACAGTCATCCAGCATACAGTCATCCAGCATACAGTCTAGCAGCTCGATTTCAGGTGTTTTCGATGTACCTTTGTTCAACTGTATTTGGGAACACGTTTCCCGAAGAGCACATGTTTCCATAAGAACTATTATTATTAAACCAGGGTTACAAGGTTTCAGCAAAATTTACAGCCCAACTATATCTCAAAAACCAGAAAAAGGACCTGAAAGAACTGAAAAATAGGAGATATTCGGTAGTTTTCTTCTTTCTTAGCATTTGCATGGGAAATAAGGTCACCATGGTGCACATGCATTTCTGATGTACAGACATTATCCACCTCATAATCTCCAATAGAAATGGTTCTGTACATCATAGACATACTTTATGCACTTAAACTTTGCTTTTGTTTGTGGAAATTTATTAGATTTAATACAGATTTGCTATAAAGCAATACCTTGACGGCCTCTGAGGATTTTTAAACTAGCCCAATTTGGCTTAAAAAGGCAATCCTGGCAATCATTAACTGTCCTATCTCTGCTCCTCCTCCACTGAAAATGTTTTTAGAGCTAGCATGGGCCAGCATGATTCCTGCCCCAATGAACCTCTATTAGCGCCTCTAACAGCGCTTTATTAGGGCAGACCCATGTCCCGCTGGAGATGTTATATCTCACAGTGGGCTTGGGAACATCTGGGGACCCACCAGGAGGAGCTGAAATCTGTAGCTGGGGATAGAGCATTGAGATTAAGAGCATTAAGCACTAAGTCTTGGCTGACCCAGTCTTTTATGACCTATACCAAGAAAAGCAGGCAGAATGAAATGAATGAAGATTATCTTAAAGGCATAATGTTTACTGGAGAAGGAACGACATGGAACTTGTCTTGCCAGATGTGTTTAGGAGGTACAGAGGAATGCAGCTGTCAGCAATGAGTCTAATTAGAAAAAGCACCACACTATATTACAGTTCAGTTTACAACAAAGATAAGCCATAGTGCCACCATCATTGTCTTAAATCATTGTTGCTTTTTTTTTTTTTTTTTTAGGGAAATTTAGTGACAAGTTAGTATTATTTTAACAGTATCTTCAGAGAATATACATCTTTATTTTGGCAAACTATTTCATCTGCTCAGGAAACTATTTATAATGTTTCTAGTGGAATTTGCCCATATAGTTACTGCCAACAATACAAGCTAGCTAAATCATCATATACTGTCATTATCTGTAGTGTTATCTGATGTTGTGTTACAGAGCTATGTAGATGTTCTCCAGTGTTTTTATTTTGGCTGATTTTGCTGCCGTGTATCTACTCAGAATTAGTGCACTTTGGAGAGTTTAGTGCTCTAACACACTAAGTATGCCAAGTGATTAAGCCTGTGGGGTGAATCATGTGACTTTAAAGGAAATAACCAAATTGTTCTGCACTCTGGCCTTCTAGGACTGCAATTCATGATCCCTGTTCTATACAGTAGGCCACACTTGTAGCTGTCCCATTCTGGTTCCTCTCCAGATCTGCAGCTTTCTCATTCTGTCAGCATAGGCAGGTCAGACAAGGTTCAGACCACTCAGCGCTACTGCTAAGTGTTTCTTAATCCCGTAGCTTTATGAGTTAGTTATGACCAGGCTGCAGATCAAGCAACTGGAACCACTCTGTTACCCCTTGAGAGTATATTTTCTCCATAGTTTTGTGTTAACAAGGGCACATGGCTGAGTGTGTCAGGCAGGGTCCTAAGGTGAGTTATGAGTAATAAAAAAAATCCTAAAATTGAATGGGCATGAGTGTACTCTTATGTGTAATGTAAACAGTTTTTACAGAGCGTTATCCTATTTCTAGCCACTCAGCTTGTCAGCACTGTCTACTTAGCGGACTCATGGCCATGTGGGTTCCTCATCAACACCATCTAAACAGGACCAGATGAACGAGTGATATACAGTTCAGTAACAAAGACTGAATGTCAAGTTGGCTCACATTTTAATTCCTAAGAAAGTCTAATAGCATCACTTTTGAAAGAGAAATGGCAGGTTTTCATTTGGCGTCTTTCTGTTCAGATGTTCTCAACACGGTATGTGCTTCTGTAGAACCTTATCCAGCAGACCTTGCCATGGATATTACTTTACCATGGACAGAAATGGGTCAGCAGAAGTACGACCTGATATCAGAATCCCACATGTCCTGTCATATTTTATCCCTGTACATCCTCTGGGATGAGTAGAAGAGGTCTGCAGACAGCAAGGCGACTAGCTGTGTCAGACATTTGCCCCACAAGTCAGCTGGGACTTGTCCATCATTCTTTTTTTTTTTTTATTTTCCACCATCTTTTCATTAATGGCATACTCTTTCCCTTAGGCAGTTTCAAACTGCCAGCAAATCTATTTGCTACCGTTTGAAGCCCAGGCACTGCTACACCTCCTTTATTTCTCTTTCCAGAGTTAAGGCTGTTACACATGGGCTGGATATTTGAGGGATAAATAATTTCTACTACAATTAAAAAAAAAAAATAGAGATCACTATCTGGAGCACCTTTTGTGCTGAGATAAAAAATGCACCTCACACAACATGCACAATGAAACTGTAATAACACTCTTATAGGTTCTAGCTAGTATTGGCTAACTACCTACCCTACTTTGTTATATTGATTAGATGTATTATTATCAGTAATAAGGATTAAATAGAGACTGGTTTAACTCTTCTGATGAAGATTGTTTGCCTTTGCTGTAGCTTTGGAGGCAGCAAATAAAGAGAAAAAGAACTGCTTATACAATTTGACTGTTAGTGGGACGTCACATCACATACTGGTGAATGTCCCAAAAATAGCCATGTTGTTATTTGTAGATATATCACAACTTTGTAATATTAACAATGGAATATTTTTTGAGCATTTTCAGTATCTCTATATATTCACTCCTTATATTCGCTCACCACCCACAACTTGCAATCTGTTGGTTCAAGAGGTTAAAAAAGTGCTTGACTTCACTCTGCACGTTTCTGGACTTTCTTTGGAAGTGCTCCAGGTTTGTTGTAAAAAAAATTTTTAAAAAAGCTGGCAGCAGAATTTGGTAAAAGCCATGTAAAATGTGTACCTTAACTGGTCAGTCAGTTTTTAACACTCCATTTTTTCCATTAATCTGGAAAAAGCAACAACCTATGGCCTTGCACACCAAGTCAGAAAACCTTGTTAATTTTTAAAATGTATGTTTTTTCAGAAGCATTAAAAATGGACTGATTGGATAGAAAACAGGTCAGAATCACATGATCTCTAGTTACATATGAGGTTTAGTTAGCTTCTAGTCTGTATTTTCCTTTCCAGTGTCTTTTCCAATGTCAGTCAGTCAAGTTTAAACTCAAATGAGCCAGTGCAATTCGCTCATTGTTGTACTCCAAAGTCAGGCCAGTCCAGTAACAAAACTACTGCTTTTTAAGTGATTTTGTACTTCTGAAAAAGCATGAATAAATTTTTGGGTGCAGAGCCTTTCAGAATTAGCAATTTTAGTAATTACAGCAATAATTTCGCATATGCTACTGTTATGTAGAAGTACAGTCTAAATAATGTATAAATAATGTGGTCTGTCATAAATGTATTACAGCATAAATAATAGTATACTGTAAATATAATCCAAAACTCAAAATATTTGCCTAAAAGCTGAATGCAAAATGAATGATCATCACACTACCTGTGCAATTTAAATACCTTTCTGGTCATATAGGAAACTGAGAGCACTTCAGTAGATCTCAGCGACCCCCCAAACTCTCAACCACGTTTTATTAGCGATGTCAGTGTTTAATCTGGCATATCAACACCACCAGCACCCTACACTAAGTCCGCATTTTTCCATTGTAAATGCTCTCGTATAGTCACGCACCAGATATGTATGTTTTTCTATGGCTGCTATAAATTGTTAGGTCTTTGCTGTGTGTCAGGCATAACAGATCTGTCTGGGGCCCAGTGTTGTGTCTGTGTTTATGTGAAACACACACAGCCTTTTAGTGTCTTCCAGCTATACTAGTAAACTGTCACTGGTTTATAGCAAATCCTTGCCAGGCTCCAGTCATCTGCCTCTACAATGTAAGATGAAAACTACTCCGCTCTGGTTAAATAATGTTGTTAAAGTTGTGTCTGTTATTCTTTCTTTACCTGTCTGCTATCTATCAGATGAGCTGAAGAAACAGTTGGAGACAAGAAGGATGCAGATGGCAGCACAGGGTAGGTGATTAAACTGCACTTCTTCTTCTCTCTAATGGCTGTACATTATATCAGCATTTCAGTCATGAAAGGGATTGAATTTTGAATTAAAAGCCTCTAGGGGTTTCCTCTGTTTTTTTTTTAAACATTGGGTGGGTGGCCTGGCCTTTACACAAATGTCTTCCTCCTTCTGATAAACATGCTAAAGGGTTTCTACAAGTTTACAAACCTAACCTACACTGCCAGTGGGCTGTCTTTTAACTGCATCAAAGAGGAACTTCAGAGGAGCCTGCTTTTTATTACGCGGCAGCATGCACTCGAAACACACCCAGAAGCCCTGAATATAGCCATTCTATATTCACGGGCTTCTGAAAATCATGGTGAAATGGGTGTGCGACTCTGAGACGAATGCCCTGTCCACAACGACATGTGTGCAGTGTTTATGAAAGACTGCAATGTTTTGGTCCTGTTGTGCCTAAAATGGCCTGAATTCTAGAGTCGTGTGTGTGGCCTTAGCCATTCGGCGTTAGATGTGGAGTTTGTTAGTGGCGACGAGTGCACTGATTCTGTGTCTTGGCTCAGAGCGCTCTCAAAAAACACACATAGAGGGAAATGTCCTGCTGAGTAGAGCAGGAACTGGAGAACAAATCTATGAAAGGAGAGCTGGATGCACAAAACAAGAACATTATTCAGGCCAAAAAGAACATAGGATATCTGTGAAGATATTAAGATATTTGATTCTTCGCACAAAACAAAAATTTGATGTGATTCTGAGAACTCCTGTTATGGCACTACCAGAAGTTTATGGTTTAGCCGTAGCATTTACAAACGGTGATATGGGAGATGCCGAAGAACTATGTCTTTTGTTTTGTTTTTTCAGATAAACAGCAGTGAGACCAAACGCAAATCAAATTTTGGCTGGTGGAAAATCCAATTTACTGAATGGGAAATGACATGCATTTAATTCTGGTAGTAAACTTTGACCTGTGGATTCACAAGGTTCTGTCTTGTGAGCCAATTGAAACCAAGTGGGTGGGACTGTGGTCTCTTTGGCCAGTAAAATATGAAGGCGCTGCTTATCATTAAGCAGCAGTCATACCAGACTTTTGCCTCACTGTTTTCTTACTGTTGCTTGGCACACATCTGCAAAAACAAACAAAAAAAAGTTTAGCCATCTTGTCCACCAATAAATGCTAGTTCTTTTTTTTCTCTGTCTGCTACAATTTTCTTGTTATCAGTGTTGGGACCTCTGCACTACTATTAGTGTCACTGAAAAGAGAGAAAATTGTTTTGTTCTGTTTCAGGTGTAATAGGGAACCAGCCAAATACAGAATCAGATCCTGTAGAAGAGAGACTCCGTAACCAGATCGAAGACGAGAAGAAACAGTATGTATTTATTTTTCAAATGCTTTTTACCAAACTTTGAATGCCCTTCGAATGCCTGTTATAAAAAACAATTTTCAGAAATATGTCTGTGGTATCAGTGCATATAACATTAACATTCTTTTTTAATTATAGTTATAAGAGCACTTTTGAACGTTTAAAAGGCTTGAAGACTGAGATTGAACATCTACAGCACCTGCTTCAGAAGTCAAAGATCAAATTGCAGAAGGACTTCCAGGACTGGTGGAATCAGGAGGCAGCAAGGCTGCAGGTACGCTATTAAATTGCATTTAAAGTAAAATTGTAACCCAAACCCATGAACGCGACAGTCTCCAGATGGCTGATTCTGCACAGACATTTCTCGGATCCAGTGCGGTCCACATTTTAATATTATGCAACAACAACATCTGACCAGCAGACTGGGCTGGCGACACTGTTTTGATCTTGTCAATAGGAAATATGAATAGTCCATCCGGATGCATGAGCAGCTGTGCAGCATTGCTTGGTCCTTGAATCTTTCCAGAGGAAATGACTTGTCTTTCACACTAACTTAGGATGTTCTGGTTTGAGTTTTCTCATTAACATTGAGGTTGAGTGAGCTGTATTTAGGTCTGGCTGTAGTGAACAAACAAGCTTTTAATATTCAGTGGAAACATCAGCGTTGGTGTAGTGTATAATTTGGAGAATGCTTTCTTCTAAGGAACAGGAAACTACAACTTTAATACTAAAACACATAATTGTTTTATTTTTCCAAAATGCTGACATGGTTCCAAGGTCTGCTTTGAAGTAACAGCAGCCTGGCTGAAAAAAAAAAAGCTAGGCTGATTTTAATGTTCTCTCTGATTTTCATGTTCCCACTTATGTCATCAGGTACAAAAGGTACTCATATGTTTAGCCTGAACAATGAGGCAAATGCATTTATGGTATTTGTGTGTGATTTTCCAGCAGAGTCAATGCTCAGAGAACACAAGAGCAGGGCGGAGCCAGGACAACTCTCCCTGCCCTCCCTCATCCAGGTGAGACATGGATACAATTATATATGGTTATCAATATGGACAGAATGAATAAAAAGAATAGTGTTTTTATCAATTAACACTATTGACAAATTCATCTGCTTGGAATATTTTTTTCAATTTAAAAGTCTGGGGCTGTTAGCGGAAATGCCTCTATTTTTCTTTCCTAGTTTAATATTAAATATAATTTACAAATTATATTCTAAGCAATAAGGGGCATGGTGGCTTAGTGGTTAGCACGTTTTGCCTTGCACCTCTGGGGTTGGGGGTTTGATTCCCACTTCTTTGGGGGTGCCTCAGTCCAAAGATATGCACTGTAGGCTGATTGGCTTCTCTAAATTGTCTATAGTGTGTGAATTGGTGTGTGTGCGATTGTATCATGTGATGGGTTGGCACCCCGTCCCCGAGTCCCCTGGGATAGGCTCCAGGCTCTCTCCGACCCTGTATAGGATAAGTGGTACAGAAAATGGATGGATCGATTATCAGCAATAACTAGTGTAAAATGTAGAATTTAGAAATAAGTACATGAATTTTATGACTCCAAAAGTTAGTAAAACCTGAAGATCCATGTTCGATCAAATCCATGGAAGTGTCATCTGAACACATGCTTCAGTGCAACAGATTGACTCAAGGAAAATCTGACCTTTTGTACAAAGATACATCATTGTCTATATCAAAAAATCTTAATTCCTCACGCTCAATGTCGGGTCCATAAATATTTGGACATCAAATTATGAATATGATTTTTAGCTTTAATTACAGCATTTTTATATGTGCCCCCACCCCCTTCTAAGGGACCAAAAGTATTTGGACAAACTAACATAATCATGAATTAAATTGTCATTTTTAATTCATTTTGGCTTCAGTTTTGGGGCATTTTGGCTTCAGTTTTGGGGCATTTTGGCTTCAGTTTTGCCTTTCAAAGAAGCTTTCAAAGTATGCTTCGTGTCATTGTCCATCTACACTGTGAAGCACCGTCCAATGAGTTTTGAAGCAGATAATATAATACAGATAATATAGCCCTATGCACTTCACAATTCCTCCAGCTGCTTTTGTCAGCAGTCACATCATCAATAAATAAGAGAATCAATTCCACTGGGAGCCATACATGCCCACACCATAAGATGAGGTGATATGCATCAGATCATGAGCAGTTCCGTCCTTTCTCCATATTCTTCTCTTCAAATCATTCTGGTACAAGTTGATCTTTGTCTCATCTGTACATAGGATGTTGTTCAAGAACTGTACTGGTTTTTTATTTTAGATGTTTTTGGAAAACTCTAATCTGGTCTTCCTGTTTTTGAGGCTTATCAGTGGTTTGCATCTTCTTGTAATTCCTCTCTGTATTTACTCTGGTGAAGGCTTCTCTTGATTGTTGACTTTGACACAGATGCACCTACTTCTTGGAGGGTGTTCTTGATCTTTAAGAGAAGAGAATATACCAAATAGTTGATTTGTCCACACCAAATGTTTTTGCTGTCTCTCCAATGGGTTTATTTTGATTTTTCTGCCTAAAGATGGCTTGCTTCACTAGGAGTGACAGCTCTTTGTACTTCATATTGAGAGTTAACAGCAACAGACTCCAAATGTAAATTCAACATTTGAAATCAACACTAGACCTTTTATTTGCTTACTTGTAAGTGAAATAGTAAGGGAATAACCTCACTATTGTGTGAGACCACATATATAAAGCACTGTAATTTGTACACTGTTCTCCCGATTTGGATATAAATACCATCAAATTAAAGCTGAAAGTATGCACTTTCAGTATTTAATTCTGACTCTAATATACTGTGGTAAGACAGCTAAAATAACAACTTTGTCAATGTCCAAATATTTATAGACTTGACTGTATCTACTACTTTGCGTCAGTAAGCTCATACAGAATCTGAGATTGTGTTCTCCTTTGATCTCTATTAAACCGTTAATAACCATTAATGGCTGTGCTCCAGTATAAATGGTAGGGAAAAACTTTCTGATAAGGCTTATTGTACAGTTTTGTTTCAAAATTCCAGTTCAAGGCACGATCACCACATCAATAACCAAGACAGAGCACGCCAGCCTACTCCACCTACAAGAGAGCTCAGGTAAACAAACACGAGACTGCACACAAGCCGGTATGGACATTTTAGAACCTTTCCAAATACCATTCCTTGACAAAAGGACACTTCTTTTTTTTTTTTTTTTTTTTTAAACTACTGTCAGTCTGTTCCTGAGCAGCAAGAGATTATTTTGCTGCCAAGATCGCAGTTAAGAATGTGGAATATTGCTTTGGTAAGAATGAGAATGTCCAAGTCATACAAATGGCTTTAATTCTAGAGGGAAAAGTAATACCTGATCAAACGAAATCACCAGTAATGCCCTCTGAATGCTCTCTGTGGTAACTGCTAACATTTAGAAGGTTCAGATACAATTAGTAATGCAACTCTAATCTCTATGCCAGTTTTAGGAATGATTTAAAAAAAAAAAACAAACAAACAAAAAAACCTTTTGATAAACTTGTGCAATTCCTCCTGCAGAAAAAAAATTATTAAACAGTTCACCCAAAGGTGACAGAGAGTGCCAAAATACTTTTCTTCCATGTATTTCTTCCATACATGCACCACCTACTGTCACTACCTACAGATTTTGTAAGAAAGTGAGAGGATTGGCGAGATCAAGTGGTTGTGCATCTCTGTGACCATGTTATTATTTACAGTAAGTTCATGTGTATCCTTTTCAGAGCCTTGTCCTCTGCTGGCCTTGCCTCAACATCTATCCCACTGACTGGAGACCAACAGACTGATGCAGATATATTGGCCTTCATCAAAGCCAGACACAATCTGCTCAGCAGAACAGGTAATCTCATTCACACACTGACCAAACTGGAACTGAAATGGAAAGACTGTTTAATATTTACAGCAAGTTTTATTATACAGTTTAGTAACAGCCCCATGAACTGCCATATGATACATAAAGGGCAAGATATCTTCCCTGAATCTTCAATTTAGATAAACAATAACCACTGTATAGGAATACTAATACAAAGCGCAAAGTACGTAAAGGTTTTAATACACTTGATCTGGCTGAGTTGTTTTTGAAGGAAGTGATGTGAGTAAAGTGGCGAGTTGCTCTTTGAGAATGTAAAACTCTATAGTTGGTTGTTTTTGCTGCTTGTGGGGTTAGTATGCTGGACTTAATTGGACCTGCCCCTTGAGTGAATGGTACACTTGCACATAGTAGGCTTTCTGCCTAAGCCTAGAACCTGTGTTATTCTGGGAGTGGCTGAGTTATGTTTGTGCTGATGGTATGTTTGTGTTGATGGTATGTAGCTGCTGATAATTGGTTTAGCTATCTAGCTGTTGAGCCAGAAATGCTTGGGTTTGGGTAGTAGTACACTAGAGTTGGTTGCATATGCTGTTTGAGGTGATGGAAGTTGTTGTTTGAGAAGGTAAAATGCTAGCGCTGGATAACTTTTCCCGCTTGTGGTTAGTATTCCGTGTATGTCAGGACCTGCCCCTTGAGTACATGGTACACTTTCAGATATTAGGTTTTTTGTGTGAGGAAGGAATCCATTAGAGCTGATGAGACAAGCTGCTCACTGCGGTAGTTCATTAGAAGTGGCTGAATTTGCTGGATTGAACGGATAGAACATTTGCAAAGTTGTGCGTGTGTTATATTGTTTTTTTAGCTATCGAAGGTTGGATTTACTGGTTGATGTAGTACTACTCTTGCAGATATTAGCTATCTGGGAAATTATCCTTGAACATATGGGGATTGGTGGCTTTGGTATGCTGGAGTTAATCAAGTGAGCTACTTTAAATACTTGAGTTTGCTGCTTATTGTGGTAGTACATTAGAATTGTTTAAGAGTGTTCTTAGGGGTGGGATGATAGAGTTGCTGTTTGAGAAGTTAAAGTGCTGGACAGATTTGCTGCTTGTGCTGGAGGTATCGACTTGTCTGCTTCTGCACCTTGGGGGGATGGTACACTTGCACATTTTAGAACTGCTATTTGCGGAGGTACCACAGTAGAACTTGCTGGTTCTGCTGCTGGTAGAGTTAGTACATTATAAGTGGTTGGGTTTGCTGCTTGAGGAACTAATACACCTGCACATATTAAGGGTGCTGCCTGATGAGGTAGTACACTAGAACCTGTGTGGTTTGATACTTGTGGAATTAGGATGCTAGAGTTGGTTAAGTCAGCTACTTGAGGTATTGTTAGTATATCAGTGCTTGAGATGCTTGGGTTTGCTGTTTGAGGCAGTACTACACTTGCAGGTATTATGCTTGGATTTGCTGCATGAGATAGAAGTGGTAGGCTAGCAGTGGTCTGGTTTGCTGAGTGATGGGCTTGTACTTTAATGTATATGAGTTTTGTGGTTTGAGGATGTGCTACATTAGAGGCTGAGGTGGTTGCTTGAGGGAGTAGTGTTGTTGTAGTAGTGGCATTTGCTGTTTGAGAAAAATATATAATAGGCTTGATGAAGTCAGTTGCTGGAGATTGTATTACACTGGAGCTGGTAGAGTTTGCTGTTTGAGATGATAGTTCACTAGATGGTGAGGTGTTTGTTGACTGAGGGGATTGAACACTTGTGTTGTTTGGGTTTGCTGGTTGGGGAGGTAAGACAACTTTCTTCCAACCATTTTTAGCTGCCATTTTCTTCTTGAAAGAAATCCCAGCATTTCTTACAAAGTCTCTGATTTTCTGTATAGTTCTACCATTCAGCACAGGTTGCTCCAGCATTTGGCAGCGTCGAGATTCCTTTACTGTAGCCAGTCTTCCATAGTAAATGTGTTTTTTGAAATGCTTCATGATTGCAATCTTCTCTTCTCTTGTCCAGAGTACTTTTTTCTTGAATACCTTGAGTTTTTTTTTCTCAGTCTGCTCCTGAGCAGGTTTCCCTGGGTTAAAAAAGTTAAAACAAAAGCTCTTTATGTAACATTAAATGTGACACACCCAAGGATTGTTAAAGATCAAATCACACAAATCTGTATAAACATACAAAATATTTACAAATCACTGGGTAGCAGTCAGCTTAAAACTAATTAATGACATTTCTAGAAGTCTCCTATGGTAGACTCAGTAGATATTAGTTTTGTCTTACTGTTTCCTTACCCTTATTGTTTTGTATTATTATGTTATTTTATGTACTTTTTTTTTGACTTGGGTTGTCATACAACCTTGTCTGTATATCCTTGTATAAATTTGGGGGGAAAAAAATTTAGACATCAAAACTGAGTTTTTTTTTTTTTTGGTTTTTTTTTTTAAACACTCACCAGTGGTTATAGCAGTGCAGCACCTTCTAAAGACATACCTTTAGGCTCTTCAGTTGTAGATTTTTTATCCTGCTCCTTAGATGTAGATTCATTTTCCTGTTCCTTAGATGTAGATTCATTATGCTGTTTCTTGGGTGTCAGATCAGGTACACTACAATTTTTGTTAGAGGTTTTAGGTTTGGTCATCTTCTTCTTAGATAGAAGATGTAATGCAAGTTCATGTCTTGCCTCCCGATCTTTGAGAAATGCTTTTTAACAGGAAGCAAAAACGTAAGAACAATATAATGCATACTGGAATGGGTTAAAAATGGATTCTCTATCATTCCCTTAAATTACACAAGATACGATTGTAAACATTTATGAGGAAAGCATGAACATAGATGTCAAAGTCTTAACCTCAGCTTACTAATTTACAACATTTTTTTGGCTGCTTTCAGTTGTTTTTTTAATATGATGGCACATGAGACAAAAACATCGCTCTTGGTTAATAAAAAACATATTCCCCATGTGCAGCTATGTTTTCTGTACTGGTAGAGATAGTGGTAGGGGAAAAAAAAAAAACCTACCGTCGTCTTCCTCGAAATATTCATCTTCACTGTCACTCTCCCTGATCTCATCTGAAAAGGTATTTTAATTGCCTTTATTTACAGTTGTTTCGTGGAATGGCAAATAGAAATTTTCATAGAAGTAAAAAAAAAAACAATCAAAACAAACCAATAAAATAAATATGTATCTTGATTATTTTGCATTATTACAGGCAAACATTAATTAATAAAAACAGGTACATACCTGGTAATACAATGTCATCTAGAGACTGTCCAAGCATCTCAGTTGCACTTCCTTTCTCTATGGCCAAAATAAGTTTGCAGATTTTGGCCAAGCGAGGCGTGGCCTCAGTTTGCCTGTAGTATTCTTTACGCAGGCTTATATCATGGCCAATGAACTTGGCCAGCTTCTTTAGCTCATGGTTCTTCAAGGTGAGAACTTGGCTGAGTGTAGAAATGTGTCTGCTGAATCTGGTGGATGTCAGCCTATCAGGATTCATCGCACCACACTCGTTGGCACAGATTCGCAGGGCATTTTCTCCTCTGTAGCACCTGTTACTTCTGGGTTGGCCGAACACATATATGTTGCTTTTGGAGACGCTGCATTGGTCTCTCTTTTCAGTCAGGAGCATAAGTGCATTGATCATGTCTGGAGTTAAAATGATCGGTACTAGCGCTCCTATTTTCTGTCTAACCAGGATTTTACAGTACTCTTCACAAAACACCTTTTCCAATTCTGTTAGTGCCTCAGAGATTTCAGAAGCTTGCGCTTGGTCTCTCTCCTGCAAGCTTTTGATGGTCATCTGTGAGACTTCTCCATGTCTGCGATTAAACATCAGGATTTGTGCCAGGGTCACTTTGCAAAGGTCAGCGTAACTCTGAGCAGATGGTGTTTCCCTCAGTTCCTTCATTGCACACTGTGCAGCCTTTTCCAGATAGCAGTGAAATATTCTTACATCGTTGACAAACGGCAGTAAAAAAGACTTGGAATGTATGCCTAAGCATCTTTTTTCACATAATGCAAACTGAGATTGTGCATTATTAAAAAGGTCCATAAATGTGCCAGTTGCCTGTATTAGTTTTTTATCTCCAACTGCAAATGCTTTCCGTGCGCTCAAGATGCAATATTTCCTCAAAGCCAATCCAATTCTGCGTGCAAGGCTTGGTATTGCAAAGCATTTTTTTTCCTCATTAAATTCAGCAATTTCTTTGACTGCTTCAGTAACCAGTGAAAAGCTGGATGGTTTTATAGCCTCTGCTAGGTTCCTCATCGCAAATTTATTGCGCAAAAGGACCAAAAACTTTCCAATGCACCTAACGGTTTGTCTAACAAATGCATGTCTTTCTTTGCTATTGCCCTTTTTGTCAAAGAAATCTTGTGCCAGTTTCAAGACGTACTCATCATCTCTGATGGTCTGTGCAACTTCATCCTGATGCATATCACACAGCATTTTCTTTACGTCGTCTGAAATATGTTTTAAATGCGGGCATTGTGATAAAGCTGCCAAACCCAAAACAGATCTTGAAGTCTTCTGCATGTCTCTTTCAGGGTTTGATGTGCAGCGTTTCACATGCTTCCAAAGTTCTTTACGCATATAGAGCCCTTTACAGTACATGCAGTATTCAAACTTGTGTGTGTCAATATCATCTTTTGGCATTCGTCTCGCTTTTATCAGGCCAGTGCCATTAATGAGAACCAATTTGTTATGTTGGTAATTCCCTCTGTTCCTTAGTACTTCAAGGATGTGTGACCTCTGTTTTGATTTCTTCGGTAACTTAAAAGCAGTCTCGATCTCAATGTTGTCTTTTCTGTGTAATTTTAAATGCCTTGCTATTTTTATGCAAGCCTTTCCACAAACAAAACAGAAGTTAAGCTTTGTAGCCTGTGTGACTAAATGGTTCTGAACTGGTGCCTGTTCCTCTATTTCCTTTGAGGTGACTGAAGTTTTAGCCTTTTTAGGCTTCTCTATGTCAGAATCCTCGTCTGAGTCTGTGTCAGAGTCAGGTAGGAATTCTTCATCTGATGAGACCGTTTCATCATTACTGTCCTCGCTGCTAAGGTATGACTCTTGATCAGCTTCAGATGACTGAATAAATAAAAGGAATGCTGTTAAATTATGTGTCATGTCAAGCAAATATCACAAGATAATATAAAAACTCTGTATTTATCTTATACTACAAAACTGTTGAATTCTCAAATCTGATTGGTCAGAAAGTGTTGACTAGTCATCTATACTAGCACGGCTCTGACAATAGTAATTCAGATGATGTGTAACCATTTCTACAGTAACAGTTCATTCTTAGGTTATGGCAAATATTTAATATTTATGAAAGGAGTCTCCAGTGTCAGCACTTTGTAACAATCAGTAAGTTTTCCACTATGGGAAAGTCTTCAGGACAGAGGACTTTCCGCTGTTCAGTCTCATGGTAACAAACTGCATTTTTTTTGTCTTATTAACTTAAAGAAAGAGGAAAAGAGATGCTGGTGAGGGAATGACTGTTTACCTCCTATAGCATAAGTGATAACAGGAACTAGCTTCCTCTCATCCACATTCCATGACATTAAATAATAAACTGTAAACAGTTAAAATCATAACTGGAAAATAATCAACTTTGGGTGGTAACAGTAACTCATGTTGCACCACATCACACCACGTCAGTGTTGATTATTTTCCTAAAACAGAATGCCCCCAAGTGTTTTATTCCTTACATATTACAGTCAGAAAGGAGCTCAGTGTGTGCTGAAAGTCACTGCTAATCATAAAATAAGTGATTCTTGTGCTAAAGGTATTAATAATATTGAGTATTAACATATTTAACAACCAGTCCTGTGAGTCACACAGTACACTGAGACAAAAAAAAAAAAAAAAAAAAAAAAAAAAAAAATTCAGTTAGGCATCAACAGTCATACCTGTGTAGCATTCTGAGTCTGAGATGAATCATTATTGCTCGGCTGCGTCTCTTCACCAGCCTGTGTCTGCATGGGAAAGACCTTCTTGAGTTACCCTGTTCATGTGCACCCCCTTGTGGCTGCTCTGGGTTTTGTTGGGCTTGACTGCCCACACAGATTATTCTTAATTTAGACTTAATCTCTATCAAGAGATCTGCACTATAGGAAAACATATATATATATTTTTTTTAAATTCAGGTCCAGTACTTTATAGATAATCACTAATTAATACCTGTTCTGCTAGCTGCATTTGACATGGTTCATCCTGACACTTGGGCTGCTCTTCTTCACTCATGCTCTGTAGGAGAAAAAGAAAATAAGACATTAGACTTTTGCTGTCTGTCACTTCTTACACAACTGTTTTAGGCATACAAAAAAACTTCCAAAATGATTATATTCAGATCTCTACCTGTGCAGCTGACACTGGACAAGACTGTCCTTCCACACTTGGTGCAACTTCCATACTAGTCTGTTGCTGTTCCAAGATCTGCTGTAAAATTAAAAGTTTGGAAAATGCAGGAAAACCAGCACAAAATAATGGCTGAATTTCAGTTTGTAAATTAAATCATGAGAGATTGTGGCACGACACTGTAAGCAGATGATTCAAGTGAATAGTAACCTGTTCTGCCTCTTCATTACACTCCATATTTCCCACCTCATCAGTCAACTGCAACACAATACAACATGACTTCTTTCATAAAACATGCTTCATAGGTCGTTCATTGGTTCTGAAGCAATTAAAAAAGTGATTCCTTTTTTGTTGAACAGTTTCTTCTAAATAAAGGACAAGAACAGCTTTAGATCAAACCTGATTTGGTAGCTGAGATTCAGATGCTTCTTCATTATTAGATGTCAGCTCTACATCAGGCACATGCTACAGTAAAAATAAAACAAGAGGAATGATTTGGAAAAGTGGCATGACACTTCAAAGTGCTACAGACGTACTTAGTGTGTTCGAGAATTCATTTTGATGTGCTCTCAATGTCACTTCTCACACAGTTAGGGCTACAACTAGCAGCTGTTTGGATAAAGCTGTCTAAGTTCCTGTTGGACTTTTTAAGAGCACTCTCCCTCAGCAAAAGTTGAATCTCACCCGTTCATTCACAGCAGGGGAGTCCTCATTATGCAGAGCTTGATTTTTCTCCTCATTCTCACAAGGTAGCTGAAAAATAATGTGAGAATCATGAGGTTATCATACTGGTGCACATTTCATACACTGAATTATTCTACCTACAGTTAAAAGTTCATTAGGCTTGCACTTCCGAATCTTTCCGTTTCCCTACACTGCACATTAAATCAACTCATCAGCAAGCTCTTCAGGAAGTTAAAACGGGTTTGATAGAAGGAAAGTGGTAAAATGTGTGATGTAAAGAGTGGGACTGTGAAGCACTGCCCTCTGTAGCATGGCGATGAACACAATATGCAAAAAAAAAAAAAAAGTGTGGAGTGGAGATGAAATGACAGTTATGTTTCAGTGCTATGTATTAATGTAAACTGTTCACACCTCGTGCAAAAAATTTATATTGTACAGCAACATATACATAAACTGGTTTATAGTTCTGGCTGCAAGGCAAAGCTTTATATTAATGCGCTCATTGTAATACATAATTGATTCTATAGTAACAGGTTACACAGGGATTCGTATGGTAGAAGTGCCACAAAACCAGACTAAAAACAGGTATAATCATTGATATGGGGAAGTTTTCTGTCAGAAGACATTTATTTAGCATTTTTGGAAGGAGTCTCCAGTGTCAATGGTTTGTAACACAGGTCAAGATTTTACTTTATGTTTTCTAACACAGGAAACTCTTCAGGATGGAGTGCTTCTGTTTCTATGCAACCAGCTGCATTTTTTTTTTTTTTTGTCTTAATAACAAAACAAAACAAAAAAATACTGTTTATAGCTGCTATAATGTACGTGATAACAGGAACTAACTTGGATCATGGACATTCCACTCCCTTAAACCTAACTAAACAGATAAAAATATGATAAAAATATAATCAGATTGTAATCATCAGCATATTGCATATAGTTGTAAGAGGAATAAAATGTCAGGTAGGCAAAGTAACTCCACTTTGCTCCAGAATGCATCATACTACACTGTCACTAATTATTTTCCCATAACAGCATGCCCAAGTGTTTTATTCTTTACTTAACCCATTTCGTAGTCAATCTCAGGGCACATGGGAACACTCATGCAAAAAGCGCATGCAAATACAACTAAATGACCTAAGGCCTGTTTTAGGGATACAAAAATCTTTCAGAATGATTATATTCAGATCTCTACCTGTGCAGCTAACACTGGACAAGCCTGTTCTTCCACACATGGTTCAACTTCCATACAAGTCTGCTGCTGTTCCAAGATCTGCTGTAAAATAATAATTTTTAAAAAATTACATTACACTGCAGTTCAGAAAATGCAGGAAAACCAGCACAAAATAGTGGCTGAATTTCAGTTTGTAAATTAATTCATATGAGAGATTGTGGCACGACACTGTAAGCAGATGATTCAAGTGAATAGTAACCTGTTCTGCCTCTTCATTACACTCCATATTTCCCACCTCATCAGTCAACTGCAACACAATACAACATGACGTCTTTTATAAAAGAATATGTTCATATTAATATACTGATCAGTTCTGAAGCAATCAAAATAATCTATTCTTTTCTTCTACATTACGGACAAGAACAGCTTTAGATCAAACCTGATTTGGTAGCTGAGATTCAGATGCTTCTTCATTATTAGATGTCAGCTCTACATCAGGCACATGCTACAATGAAAATAAAACAAGAGGAATGATTTTGAAAAGTGGCATGACACTTCAAAGTGCTACAAATGTACTTAGTGTGTTCGAGAATTCTTCATTTAGGTATGCACTCAGTGAAGTGCCGTGGACTTAAATTAGCGTGTTTCGTGTGCTTCCAGCTGACAGAAAGCGAAAAGCAGAATGGGATTGCTAGGAAATCTAAATAGAGGACAAAAAAGGATGCAAGGAGACCTAGATGAAAGCCTAACTAAGTGCCAGTTCATCTACTTCACAGAATAAGTAGGACTTACAATGTAGTAATAATGTAACCATTTAGTTTCCAGTTGGTTTGCAAGCTTATACATACACATTGACTAGGCATGAAGTCAGTGAACTGGTGTTAAACTGGCAAGGGTTTAAACCATACTTTGATGCCAATGGTATAAGTATAAACAAACTAGGATGCACCAGAGAACCTCTCTAGAATTATACTAATAAGATCAAATTGAAATTAAGTGAAGATATATAAATGTTTTAAACAAGAAGCAATACCTGTCCAGATGTAGCACGGTCTTCATTTATCCTCTTGTCCTCCTTAAACAGTTTCTGTAACAAAATAACGTATATACAAATTTCTGTTTTTTTGTTTGTTGTTGTTTTGCTTTTGTTTTTTTTACTAAGATGAAAGATGTAGTTGGAAATGAACTGAATTTCAATGTGAGGTTTAATATATGCAGAATTCTGTGGTATACGAGTAAAACCATGTTCATTCATCTTCAGTAACCGCTTTATCCTGGAGGATCCGGAGCAAATCCTGGGAATGCCATGCACACTGCACATTCAAACTTAGGGGCAATTTATCATCACTAATCCACCTACTGATTTTGTGTTTTTGGGAGGTGGGAGAAAATTGAAACCCAGAGGAAACGTGGGGGGTAAGAACATGCAAAACTTCAGACAGACAGGAACCTGAGGTCAGGATTGAATCAGGGACCCTGGAGCAATGAGGCAGAAACACTACCCACTGCAACACACTGTGTTAATTCATCAATATACTGTAAATAGTTTTGATAGCTAAGAGACTTAAGAACTACCTGCTGAGTTGCCGGAGTTAACTGGATCTGGAGCAGTTGATTTTCACAGATTCTCTGCAATAAATTGACAAGTTTAATGAAATATAATTAAATACCAAGACAAGTCCATTTTTATAGACTTTTATAGCTATATAGCTATACAGAGCTTTCTTCTGCCATGACTGTATTAATGTAAAGACAGGAAATCAAACCTGATGTTCTGATGTCAGACACTGATATGGAATATATTTCCAGATCATCTGTTCCACAGATGTATTCTGCACACAAGTGACAAGTAAATACTAACGCATTACATCCATTAATTAGTGTAAAAATGATTATCAAATGACCAGAAATTAAACGTCTTACTTGTTCTGTTGTCTGAGTAGCTTTATCAGCTCTCACTGGCACTTCTTCTTCACACTCCTATAAATCATTAACAATTAGAATATATCTGCTTAACACTATGAACATATTAAAGAGATGTCTTGTAATTTTAGTGCCCACTGCTGCCTGTGAGGTGAATTATGATTGCAGTAGAAACAATGACAAACACCTTTCCCCCATTCAGTTCCGTAAATATAGACAGCATTATGAATAAATATAGAATAAAAGAAACATTACAGAAATACAAAAATCAAGAATTTTTGAGCAATTTCACAGAACTGAAATGTAACCTGCTTGTTACATTTGTACTTATTACAGTTGTTACTTATTTGTATGGCTGAAATTCCCTTAAAATATACTTTCAACAGAACGGAAGCTATTGAAGAAAAACTATTTCAGATGCTTGACCAGGCTGTAACCTTGACCCTGGATCAGTTCAATAATCTAATCAGTTCATCTGCTGTTTACAATGATAAATCCATAGAAATCCTACAAAAAAAAAAAAAAAAATCACCTACTCATTCTTGAGATGTCTCGCTAACAACTATAATACACTATTCATTCTGAATCCTAACTCCTGCTGCATTGCACATTACTGAGCAGCAATGCACAGGTGACAGATGATCTTTTCAGAATCAAGAACACACAGGTACGCATTTGCACTGTTGAAACCGAGCAAAATAAAGTCCAACACAAAACTGTCATAACTCTCCTGTTCAACATGCCAGTTGAAAATAAAGCCGCTAGCCAGAATCGAATAATATCTTTATAAAGGAATGCAAGGACGGAACACCACATCTCATAGCCAAAACCCAGGCCACCGGCTTGCAGACTTTTTGTGGAGGGGGCAATATGAGCCACATAAATACACAGTATAGTTATTTGTTTCCTTTAGTTTGTTGCACTTAACTCCTCACCAAATATTATTACATTAGGATTAGCTAAAATACAAAGTTACATTTGTAAATAATGAGCATTCTTTTTTATTATTAAAAAATTATCATGCACTTTGAAGAAAGCAGATGAAAAGTTGGAAATGGATTCAAGTATTTATGGTTCTGGTTTCCTTTTTTATTACCAATGTTATGCCATAGCTCCAAAACTAAAGAAGTAAAACTAAGGAAGCAAACTTCAGACAACTGTCTACATTCGGGGTGTGTGGAAATTTTGGGGAAGGTAAAATTCCCTTACCTCGTTTACTGTCTGTGACGGCGTTGTTCCCTCTGTACATTCTTCCTGATCTTGCTGACCTATTGTCTGACAGAATCAACATTTGATCAGCATTTTTCAGCACCTAGAACAGAAGAGCTTTTATACCATGTACAGCCGACAAATTGTCCAGCAACCCCACTGCTTCCTCTGCAATCCCTTTAGTGTCTTGTTTATTACCACAGCTCAAGGCTAGAATGGTGACAACCCCCCCTTTCCACACAGTGACTTCTTAGTTAAGAAATCAAACAAAACGTTTCAGATTCTTACTTGTTCTGTAGTGTCCGATTCTGATGGCGGCTCCTCACACTCCTGCTTAAGATAATCAAGTTATCACAACGTATGATCATGTTCTCAACGACAAATTCACACGATGAGAAAAAATATTACCTCTTTGTTATTATCAAGGTGAGAAGGGTTCCCCATACACAGCCACTGTAAACAAATAATGTGGGTATATTAAACATATAATCAACTTTTTCTGAAACAGATCTATGGCAAATATTAGTATCACAAACAAGTTTTTGGTACATGCTTCATAGATCATTTTGACAGAATCTTGAATTCTACCTAGGAATACAAACTCAAACAGACTTGAAAGAGAATAAATCATTAAAGTCACTATATTGTTTAAAAGAAATTACTGAGAAAAAGTGAAATCGGTGCAGTTTCATCAGTTCAGTGGCAGCAAAACACCACTGTTCATTAGTCACGTAAGAGATTAACATACAGAACACATTAAAAAAATCCTCAGTACCACCAATCTAAAGAGTAGTCTACTATAATATATGAAGTGATGATGTAAAGTTTTGACACGAACTGTAAAATCAACGACCTCACAGGACAGATTTATTTATGAGTATTATTATTTAAATGTGTACAATAATATTCAGGCTATTTATTAGAGCCATAGAGCTTTTTTATTTATGAACTTTCCACTGACAGAACACATTAACACATTTGTTTTTGAGTTATTGAGGTTTGGATTAAAGACATTCAGTTCAATAGAAACTCAATAAATATTGTATAACAACTTTTAAATTAGTGGGATATAATTTCCACAACTGTAACAAAATAAAAAAATCACAGACCTTCACAGTATGATTCATGGACCCCTTGGGACCACTTTGAGAACCACTACACTTTCATGTGCCAGTATGTGAGTTGGGACACACAGGGCATACCCAGTAGCCTGGTGTCTCATTTGTGCTAAATGTTTATTGCGCTAACCCAAAATGATGAGTGAAAAGAGCCTGGAAACATATACACTTCCTGCTGTAAAGTGGCAACTAAATCCCTTCATTTGTTCCCCAGAGACAAAACTCTTCCTAACCAGTGTCAAGTTTGTTTCCAGCAATCCTCCAACTGCTCTCCCAACTCGTACTGACAGACTAGCTCATTTCTCTCAGGACAGTATTAAGAAAACAAGTCAGCAGCAGTGCAAGCAACTGACTTATCTTGTGCTTCCATGAAATTAAGTAATGAATCAGGATACTCCTGATCAGGTTTTGAAAAGCAACAGGCCACAAAATACAGATTTCAGAAAACCTGTTTGCTTGTACCGATGTCCAAGATGCTCCTCCCTTTGTTAACATTGCTATTAGCTATAAAATTCATCAGGTTAAATTCACTTAGCTGACTTGCATGTCCTGCAGATAAACTGTAGTAACTCATTGTTGAAAAACTTTCTGCTACCTTCTTTCTCTCATTCTGATCCATTTAGGCTAGCTGAGACGTTAACAGCACTGTGGTTTAAATATAAGTAAAATATAATATTATACGAGCTGATAAAATTATGCCTTTTTAGTTATCTATGCATTTCACTCACAAAATAAGCAAAGGTTGTAGGTCTTGGCCTTGTTGTTCCCTGTGGTGTTCATTCTCCAGTGGTTTGATCATAATATTTGTCCAGGTTTCTCCCTGTTTATCCTGATGCTGGCCCTGTCCTGTGGTTTCTTTGTAGTGAAATATACCATCCTGTATACGTATTGTAAACTTCTGCACTTGTTTGCACTTTATCTAGTCGTGCGTAAATTAGCCCCTGTATTGTCTTGGATCACTACAGTCTCACTGTATCTACAATACAGTATATACAATATATACAACACTGTATATACAATAACACCTGATTAGACTACACTCACCGTGCCCCTGCGCCAGGGCAGGTCATAACCCCCATAGTCGTAAGTGATCTCCTCCCCTGGCTGAATGTTCCGCAGTGCAAACAAACATAAATGTGGGATGCGGCTGATAGAGATGACCTTCACCTTCGCATTGGGATTACTATCATCATTAACGAGCCGTCCGAGAGATCCATCATCCACTGAAGCGTCGATACTGCAAATACAGAAAATATCCACACTTGTGATTAACATAGGCATCATGCGTACGTACACACACACACACACACATATATATACAATCGCAGGCAAGTGTGGCCCAATCAGATAAAGCAAGGTTTCCTGACTATTCCTGCACAATTTCAAGTTTTATTACTCCTAACACACATGATCCAGCTCATAAAGAGCTTGAGGATGAGCCAACAGTGTCTGGCCATAAATCTAACCCCTTGGTTCACTTCCCCTCTGAGACCTGCCTCTGTTTACAAAAGACATGCAATTAAAAATTCTATATACCTGTGTGCATTGTACAAATATTAGGCTCTCTATTGCAAGTGAAATGAAGTAAGTACATTGCTGTCTGTACATTTTCACATTAATTTGTAGAACACCACCATTGCTAGGTAGTGATCTAGTTCTCTAGCTATATTACCAAGGCATATGCTACTGATATATATATATATATATATATATATATATAGTTATATATATATATTGACCACTCTTTAAATTTTAGCAAATCTTGACTGGAGTGTATAAAGCACATTGTATGTTACAAAGTAAACAATTTGGTGATTAGTATAATAGTTGTAACTAAATGTGCCATACTGAAAAGTATATAAGACTAAAGACATATTTTTTCCAAAATGATTAACTTATTTAAAAAGTTTGGCATTAAAAACAGAAAATAATCTAGTATAGACACGTATACCATAGCCTTAGCTCTTAAAAAATTCTCTGGAACATTTAACAATCTTCAGTTCTGCCAGTAATCTAGCAATAAAGCCCCAATACAGGAGATAGCAAAGATGTTACTGCAACAGTAACATCTTCCCTGGCTTCTCATATAGGTACCACAGGAGACGTACACCTCACATATTGGATCTATGGTTTGGATACTTTTGAACTGCTGCAAGTTGTTTTAGGTGACACCTCCAGTTTATTACATTTTTACTGAAACACATTCAACTCCACATTCAAGTGAAATATCAACCCAACCCCAAATCCTGACAAACACACACTGCCACTGAAAAAACCCTTTTCAATTTTGGATGTCAAGGTTTCTCATTGTTCACAATGTTGTCTCAGAGAGATTCCCTTCACTCCCGTCACCTCTAGCTTTCTCATTAGGGATTTATATCTACCTCTGGATTTCTGTACAGATGTAGATATGGCTGCTTTGTGAGAAGGTCTTTTGAGCTACACAAATATGATTTATTACAACTGGCAATCCTAACTGTTGGCCTCCTTTCTTAATTGAGCTTCTTGATCCTATTCTAAGTTAAGGAACCTGCAGGTTCAGTAAAACTCTACTGTACTGAAGTTACTTTTAAATGTTTATGGAAACAGAAAAAGAGACCAAATGTTTTAATGGTAAAAGTCGTTGCATTCTTTTTAATACCATAAACATGGCTGAAGTCATAGCATTGAAATATAGTTGAAAACTGAATTATTCACAAATCTACATTTGTGAACACTGAAACAAAACTATTTGAGTATAGTTTTGATTATTTTTGAAAATGTGAATTTTGAAAAAATAAAACTACTATAAACTTCAATACAAAAAAAATACAGATTTTTCTTTCAAAGCAATATTTCATTGCTATGAATTCAAATTAAAATATTCAGCACTTTTCTGAGTTCATAAATGTTACAATATAAATGGCAATGAGATACATAATGCTTGACTTTAAAAAAAAAAAAAAAAAGTGTATGGTGTATTAAGTTTTTGTATTTGGCTCTTTTTTTGGGCTGGTTTAGAATTACCTTTGGCAACCCTGCTTACAGCTCGGTCTTGCTACATGTCCAGACCCTCTACAAATAATCTGGACGAGGTGCCTGTTAGAGTACTTAAACTGTTCAGAACACTGGGACATCTGGACTTGAGTTGAGAAGTTCTGACATAAAGCAGCCTACGACTCGTAGTTCATAGCCTAGTGCACTACATGCGGAGTATACCTACCAGTAGCGTGTGTTGTTATATATAAAGTAGTATGAATAAGCATCAGGGATGCATTGGCCTGCCTCTCACAGAACACCTCTGTACTCCACTATAAATCTTCCCTCCTCGATCCAGGTGGTAGCAAACACTCCGTATCCTACAAAGACAACATCTCGCTTGAAAACAGCTCATGCACTAATGATTAGCTGTGTTCAGTAAAGTTTCAGTAACATTAGGAAGGCACTCTCTCTACCTTTAATGACATTTATAAATCTGCTTTCCAGATTGCTTTTGTCTCTTCTTGCACACACATGCTGTTTAGCATCCAGAATTGGATTTATCCCTTTGCCCACTGAAAAGAAGAGTCCAAAGTATGCTTATTAGGGTCATATTAGATATTTGCCTATAAAATGTTTGCTTAAAAGACATGAAATTTAACTTAGCAGCTAAAACCTTTCCAAAAGTCAAACAAACAGCCACTGCTAAACAGTTTAGCCGAGCCTGAAACCTAACAAATCCTCATATAATTATAATTATAAATATAACAACATGTTTACTAAAAGACAACTTTGGTTGCTATCATTTTATAACGTTTCTGTGAGACTTACTTGCGGAAACATTCAGCACGAAAACACCAACCTCTTTCAAACAGTAACCAAGAGTTGTAGCGAGCCTCGGGAGTTTGATACGGATTAGCCAATCAGCGGCGTCTATGTAGGCGCGTACCAAAATCGCGGCTTCTCATTGGTCGTCTGTGTGTTTCCGTTTTGCTGAAAGGCTCACGGTTAGAAATGCAGCGATGTAACCGAATCGCCGTATTGACGCTTTTTGTGTGTATGTTCACATCGCTCGCAGAACCAATCACCTCAGTATTTATTCTCGTAAATGCAGACAACTCTCGCTCACACACATACCGGGCGGTGAAGTGTGTGTGTGTTTGTGTGTGTGTTTGTGTCTGTGTGTGTGCGCGCGTGCGTTTCTCTCCTCGGCCTGTAGGTGCTGTAAAGTACAGAGTGTGTAAGATAAAGCACAGCTCACTCCCACTCACGCGCTCCCACACTTCCGGGTTTCCATTTCAGAAACTCAGAACCGGCTAGAATAATAATAGAAAGTAATAGACTTATAAGATTCATTATTAGATTATTAATACTAATTACAAATAAGATTCTGTTTGTGAAGATTTTAACATTTACCTGCAATCATGTCTTTTTAACACATTTATTTATAGTGCTTTTTCATAACTCAAAGACTATTTTGACATATATCATATAATTTACTTTATGCAGGATGAATTCAGGTATTATGGGAAGAATTTCCGAGTTTTGTTCCTTAGCAATATCGTATATTTGCAATCCATTAGCTCTAAACCTTTTCATTCTTAACCAATATAGTATAACTTAGAGTTATTGACGTCACCAGAGGGGCGGGGCAGTCCATTGAACGGCACCATACACACACATGCACACACTCATTCACAGCTAAGGGCAGGTTAGAGAAGCCAGTCCACCCACGGGCATGTCACTGGGAGGTGGGAGGAACCCGGAGTCACAGGGAGAACATGCAAATCTCCACACAGACAGTAACCTGAGCACAGGATTGAACTGGTGACCCTGGAGCTGTGAGGCAGCAGCACTAATCTACTGTACCGCCAAGTAGAAATAAAGAAATATCTAAAGGGTACACACCCTCAAAATATCACGCTGATAAGCAAAAAGTGCATCCTTACAACTAAATTCATGCAGATGTTGTCCACTGATGTTCCAGTATTTATTATCCACCAATTTTCCACTTGTCCCATTTTACAATTGCAAGAAAATTACGTTATCAACTTACTATATATTAAATTCAAGAGTAAAGAGAGGAATAACAAAATATGTTACTGCCAGTCCAAAACAGTTTATCACTAAACCAGTATCACCTGCTTACCAACACATCTTACATAACATATCTGGCAGAGATCGTTACATACATTTCATTTTATTTTATTCTGTCTTAATCTTAAACTAATTTGACTGTACTGTGTAGCACTTTGGTTGACACTTGCTGTCTTTTAAATGTGCTATAAGAATAAAGTGACTTGATTTCCATAGTCAAGGACACAGTGTATGGTATAAGGATACAGTGTGTACTGCACACAAAGTCTTTCTGCTTTGTGTGTGTGAATTAGGTGTGCTGTGTTCTGTGCAGTCTTTAGGTGACACTTGCTGTCTTTTAATTAAATCTGCTATAGAAATAAAGTGACTTGATTTCCACAGTCAAGGACATAGTGTATGGTATAAGAATACAGTGTGTATCGCACTCAACCTCTTTCTGCTTTGTGTGTGTGTGGATTATTAGGTGCGCCATGCCAGTGATCAGGGGGAACTGTAGTAAAACACTGGATTGACATTTGTGATTTCCTATGATTGGCTTAAAACAGTATATGTGAACCAAATGGGTCATTATGTTTTTTGCATTGAAAAAAAAAATAGAAAAAAAAACAAAAAAAACGATGACTATCAACTCCTATATAAGGATATTTCTAAAAGCAACTCTGGGATTACCTCATTGGAATGGAAAGTTACATTTGTCTGAATATCGCCCTCTAGGGCCTAAGACTTAAGGCCTAACCTCTCATTTATATTAATATTATTATTATAATAATATGTGAATTATTATTAGAAATAATTTGACATTATTTCACTCTTCACTTTCACACACTCGAACACTCAGGTTTGGTATTTCACATTACCTCATTATTTTGTCTTTCAAATGTTATATAGATTGTCCTGTATGTGTGTATGCATTTGTGAGTCTGTGTGTGTGTGTGTGTGTGTGTGTAATTTAGCCAGTGGCCACTGAAGTCATGAGGCTGAGGTTTGCTGATTGTACCTGCCATGTGCCATATACTTTATTATCTATTATTGAATTCATCATGATCACTAGGGGACAGTGTGGTGCTTTAGGTATCATCTTTGTGGAACATCTTTGAGATATTATTTATTTATTTATTTATTTTCAAAATAGGTTCCTGCCAGTCCAAAACTGTTTACAACATTCATAAATACCATGAACACAAATGAATATTACCTGCTTACCAATATGTGTTTGGCACAGATCATTACATAAATGGTAGATATTATTTGGATTTCCATTAAGAGTGTCCTGATAATTCATGATTCATCTTTTTCCAACTATTCTTTTATCAATACACTATTTATTTGATAAAATAAAGTCCTTACCTCCAGTCTTTACAGTCAGGAATTACCTTATTGGAGTGGAAGGTTACAATTGTGTGGATATCGCCCTCTGTTGCCCATGAGCTAAGGTTCAGCGTCTCATTTATCCCAATAAGTGAATTATTATTAGAAATAATTTCATCATTTCTTTCACTCTTCACTCTCACACTCTCACTTCAACACTCAGGTTTGGCATTTTGCATTACCTCATTATTTTTGTCTTTCTTCAAATGTTATATAGATTGGTCTGTGTGTGTGTGTGTATACATTTGTGTGACCAGATGGAGTTTAAACCACTGAAGTGCTGACAGTGTCTCCAGTGCACAGTGAACTCTTTACACTTTCAGAGTGTTTAATGGCCTCTCTAATGCACATGTGCACACACACACACACACACACACACACACACACACACTCGGTGCCCCCTACTATTACTGGCTATCATATCCAATTCACACAGCTTCTCTGGATAAACATTAATAGTTTAAACAGGGACCATCAGAGTCAGGAGGCTGAGGTGTGCTGATGAACTTGTCATGTGCCATATCATTTATTATATGTTATTATATGTTATGTAATTCAACATGATCCTCGAACACCAGGGGGCATCGGGTTGCTTGTATTTCAGTTAGTTGTTCGTTAGTTGCCCCCCGTAAGGTTTAGCCTCTCATTTATCCCAATATGTTAATTATTTGAAGAAATAATGTGATCAGCTATTTCACTCTTCACTCCAAAACTCAGGTTTGGCATTTCACATTACCTCATTATTTTGTCTTTCTTCAAATGTCATATAGACTGTCCTGTATATATTTGTACATTTGAGAGTCTGTGTGTGTGTGTGTGTGTGTGTGTGTATGTATGTATGTATGTATGTATGTGCTTTTGTGTGTGTCTCTGTGTGTGAGTGCATTCATGCGTGCGTGTGTGCACTAGAGAAGACATTAAACACTGAGTGGAAAGTACTATAAAGAGTTCGCTGTGCAGTGGAGACATTATATCAGCACTTCAGCATTTTACACGCCATCTACTCACACACACTCTACTCACACACACTCAGTGCCCAGTCCCAGAGATTCAGCCCTACATTCACTATTACTGGCCATCATATCCAACTCACACAGCTTCTCTGGATAAACATTAATAATTTAAACATTGTGCCATATAATTTATTACACATTATTTAATTCATCATGATCACCAGGGGACAGCGGGTCCCTTGTATTTTAGTTAGTTGCTCGTATTTTTCAGATCATATCTTTCATCACTACTTTATTTATTTTATGATAAATAACAAAACTGATGTTTTTTTTTTAAATGTACGAAAATTGACCTATTTGAAATTTTTACCTGTGGTAATCACACAAGGGGTAGGTGGAGGTTAGGTTGAAAAACTCTAGAGTTCTGTTAAAAGTGGCAGGTGGCAGGTGTTCCTATAATACTGCTAGGCCACAGCTTAATTTTGTGAGGTAAAGTATTTATAATTTCATGGACGATTGTTTATCATTTCCATTTTGTTCAAAACATTTACATGGTTATTACATAGTCAGGTATAAAGTATAGTGTATGGTATACAAATACAGTGTGTCTGAGTCTGTGGATAGAAAGCCTTTCTGCTTTGTGTGTGTGTGAATTAGGTGTGCCATGGCGATGGTCAGTGGAGACTGTAGTAAAACATTGGACTGACGTTAAGGATTTCCTAAGATTGGCCTAAAACAGTAAAATAGTACAAATGAAGCAAATGAGTCATTATGATTTTCCCACATCAAAAATAAATGAATATTAATTTGAAAAAGACTGTGTCCTCCTATATAAGGATGTTTCTGAAAGCAACTCTGGGATTACGTTATTGGATGGAAAGTTACTATTGTGTGAATATCGCCCTCTAGTGCCTATGACTTAAGGTTTAACCTCTTATTTATTCCAGTATGTGAATTATTAGAAATAATGTGATAATTTATTTCACTCTTCACTCACACACACTCCAACACTCAGGTTTGGCATTTCACATTACCTCATTATTTTGTCTTTCTTCAAATGTCATATAGACTGTCCTGTATGTATGTATACATTTGTGAGTATGTGTGTGGGTGTGTGTGTGAACAGATGGTGTTTAAAACACTGAAGTGCTAATGTGTCTCCACTGCACGATGAACTCTTTAAACTTTCCACAATGTGTCTAATGGCCTCTCTATCACACACACACACACACACATGTGCACAAACACACAGTATTAATTATTATTATTATTATTATTATTATTATTATTATTATTAATATTATTAGTCCTAGTTACCATTGTGTCTCTGTTCCTTTCTTTTCAGGAGTGGCACCGAAATAAGGTTCAATCGAATAGATCAAGATAAGCACAATGCACAAGGGTTTGTCTAACAAATGTGCTACAGTGCATTACATCAGCAAAGGTCACAGCTATCCATTGAGTTTCCAACGCTGTTTTGACTTGGACTGAATTGAAGTCAGAATATACATGGAGACAGTTATTTAATAATATATATATTATTTTTTAGCTTCTTGGTCTAAATGATTTTCCTTTAAAGTTCTTGCCACTAATGGACAGGGACATTCTGCAAATAAGCTTGAATGTCTCAGCAATAGACAGGTGCCTAGCAGCACCATATATCACTGCTGAAGGCACTTATCCGAACTGAGCAAATGTTTTCACAAGCTATCACACAGCACTAACTGGATCGGATGTCTGTCACCCTGCCAAGCTCTGTGACCTGTTTACTCGAGTCATCAAATCATGGATTTTATTTGTGTTTTCTTTTCTCAGCATGTTCTTTAATCGATTTTTTTTTCCATCTGCTCGGTATAAAAGTAATTCCTGTAAAATATGATTAGCACTTTCCTTTACACGACCTGTTCCACTATAAACTGCCTGTCAGGTGAATTTATACCCACTAACAGATGTGCCATTTTACAGTGTCCTCTTGCGCCTTATTACCAGCTTTACATTAGGGCCCAACTTTGATAAGGCTATACTGAGAAACACCAAAGCTGCTTTATTTAATAGTCAACAAAAATAACTTGTTATTATATCAGTTGTTATTATTATATCAGTATTGTTGAAATAACTGATGTTGTAGCATTATACAGGGAAATTCAACAAACCTCCTTTTTGTAGTATAGTACAGTTTCGGGGAAGCTTAAGAATTTCCAGGCGTTTTGCATTTCTGTGAACATATTTGTTTGAAATCTAGACAGCTGAAAAGAAATTTGCATTGTAAGGCACTTTCCTCGGGCTCATGCTTTCAGGGTTTATCGAGGCCATATTAAGTCAGGTCCTGCTTTTTACTTTATTTTACCTGCACATCTTTGGTATGCTCCAGTGGCACTCTCTGTTTTCCATGTAAATAGAAAGTAAAACAGTAACATCTTGCTCTTTGTGGGATATTTTATTTGCCAATTTTTGGAATTTTTACCTCTAATCTATCTAATAAACGTGAATTCACTACTCTTTATTTTCAGTGAAACCAATCCTCAAACCAGTTAACATGTTTATATAATTTTGAAAACTGCATTTTACAGACTGTAGAGTTATTAGATCTCTAGTTACCGTTTTTACATTAAATTATGCCATGTTGGTGAAAAATAAAGGTGTGTTCTACATGAAACCTCCATTACTTATAGCCTTGGGTTAAGTAAGAGTGTAACAACTTCCCCGGAGGTGGCTGCAAATGCAGACAAATATTCTTTAAGTGAAACATTAACCAAACAAATAATGACAGTGAAAGTACCAAAAATTAGTACTAGAAATGTAAGCTAGTCACAATAACAACCTAACAACAAGCCTCAGCAACAAGGGGAAGAAATGCAGAGCTTATACAGGGGACCAATTGTGGGGAACATAACAGGTGTGCAACAGAACAGGAAGTGTGTCAGAACACAGAAGAAGAAATTCAAATGAACTCTAAACTCCCTCCAGCCCACAAGGCGCGGCTTCTGGCGGGTACATGGACACAAGGAGATCCTGAACCCCTGGGCCACGCCGGAGCTTGAAAGGGGAGCAACGTCCATGGCGAGGCCAAAGGGGGGGAGCGATGAGTGACATCCTCGGCGAGGCCAGTAGGGGGAGCGACGACCATGACGAGGCATAGGTGGGGTGGGGGTGGGGGGGTAAGCTGACAGGGGTCTGGGTTTGGGGGCGACGTCCTCAGCCGAACAAGGGGGCGGAGCGACATCCTCAGCTGAGCAAGGGGGTCCTGCTTCAATTCTTTTGTCTCTGTAAGTAAAATCCTTGCTTTTTTAACAGTCAATAATTTTCTCACATGGAAGAGCTGTTTGCACTTTCCGGTTTTTTTTCTGTAACATAAAAATGTGCATTTTTTGCCTTATTGACTTCAAGGGAGAGAAAAAAAGAGAGGCAATGACTGTTTATAGCTGATGTAATGTAAGTGATAACAGGAACTACCTTGTCTTGTTGATATTCCACAACATTAAATGTAACTATAAACTGTTAAAAAAGTGTGACTCGCTGTCCATTAATACATTTAAATTATCGAATTATCATTCTGGTATAAAAGGAATAACACACATCAGGCTGTGCTGTTCTAGGAAAACAATCCACTTTGGGGTTTTAACAGATAGATCATGCTGTTCTAGGAAAATAATCCACCCTGGTGTCACATGACCTGGCCTGTCATGTGTTATTCCTTACCTATGTTCTATTACTTAACAAAATGCAACAGTCTCTGTAACTTTTTTTTTTTTGGAACTGAGAGTATCATGAATTTATACCTTGTTCATAAGGTCATGACTTGTTGTTAAGCTTTATGCTCCATGAAATGCTCTGTGTGATGTCCATCCAGAAGGAATAACACCAGCTGAGAGTGATTAATCTCTCTTCTACTACATTTAGTGCGCTTGACCAAGCTGCAGCTATCAGATGAAACATTAACCAATGTTCTGCTGACATGGTGGTACTCCTGCGTTTTTAGCAGTGATAAATGAGCTTGTGGGAGACAGCTCCAGGTCCATATTACGGGGATCATGCTCAGTCGTTGTCACAGGAACCACTGACTTACACGCAGCCCTGTCAAACATCCGTTTAAACCTTCAGTGACCAATGAGGATGACGAAAACCACCTCACATAGGGATCCTATTCTTTCGTCTTACTTTGGACCTTTTCCTTTGAGAGACTGACTTCTCAATTTATGAATCCATATCAGGCCACTTTAGAGCCTGACCAGGGTCTCAATTCATTTTTTAATCCAACTTTTGAATATTATTTTTGGATTTTTCAGCAAAGATGGACAATTATTTTGCATTTTTAGTGCAGAATACTGACTGATCATAAGATTGATTTCAACCAAGGAGGTTTTACGACTATACTCGACAAAATCCCACATTAGATTGGGTGTTATCTGATCCACAGCGGGATCTCTGGGCCTTGTGTCTCTCATGCTTGTGGGCATACATGGCTCAGCTCCAGGTCACAGGTACGAGGTTTAGCTGGACCACTCTTCTGGCCCTGTCTCAATTTACCTACCTGCTGTTGGGGGCCACCGTTTTCCAACTGCTTGAGAAAGAGGCTGAGAGCCAAAATCGTAACCACTTTCAGATGGAGAAACTCTACTTTCTAGCTAATTACACCTGCCTGGACGGACAAGCCTTGGAGAAGTTTGTACAGGTCATTATTACCACTCTAATTGGATGCATGTCCTAGTGTTCACGTGTTTTGATTTGTCCTGATAACTCTATGAATCTCTTTGGATTACTGTATTGTTTTCCTGCAGGTGATTTTAGATGCAAGGGAAAGTGGGGTGAACCCTTCAGGAAACTCCACTAACCCGAGTAACTGGGATTTTGGCAGTTCTTTCTTCTTTGCAGGGACAGTTGTCACCACTATAGGCAAGTTAATATAATAATATTTGACCATGTTATGCTAACGTACCATACCATGTCAGTTGGTCTTTATCTAATCAGAAAAGCATGCTTATGATTGTGAGAATTAATGTGGATATTGTGCTCCCTCCAAAGGCTATGGAAATCTCTCACCTACCACATACCCAGGGCAGGTTTTCTGTGTGTTTTACGCCCTGTGTGGGATCCCCCTTAACCTTGCCTTCCTCAACCAGCTCAGCAAGTGTCTCAGCGTTCATCTGGGACGCCTGGAGCACAGGATGATGTCAATGGTGCCTCACAAGGTATCACTGGAAGCCTTTCTCTAAAATGTGTCATCCTAATCACTGTTGAAATATCACTTTACTCACTATTCTAGTCTCAACAGGGGAAAAGATGTCATCTAGCATCCTACAGCGTTATTTGATTGTGTCCCACTAGAGGAATCTTTGAAAGTTCAAACTTCTTTGTAGAAGCCTAAAATAGAGGGTTTGTGTTGTACATTCCCATCCAAATAACCATTGAGGAACCAGTAGGGACTGTTTTGGAAATCCTGTTTTTAGTAGAAATGCTAGAGTAAGAGTACGGCAGCAATAACTCAGTGCTCAAGGCTCTGGGCTATAGCTGAAAAGATTCAGAGGGACTTAACCCTCAACTGCTCCAGGGCACCATATGATGGCTGATCCTCTACCCTCTATATTCCTTCCTGTATATGTACACTTGACATGTACTAAAGCATACCTTTCCTTGTCTCTAGGGTGATACCCTCAAGGGTGCATCTTTCGTACCTTTAGTATGTACCTTTTACCTGGTATGGTGTATCTATTGCATCTTTAAAGCTTTACTCTAAATGCTAATTAAAGGTGCTACAGTGGTTGTTAAGGTCATTTTATAGGCACTACAACTGGGGTATCATTTAGCTCGTAAAAGTGTTATTACGTTTAAAAATCATTTTTTTGACATTGAATCTAATAAAACATGTATTTAACCATTTAGAAAATGTGTTAATCTCAGGCAACAATGTCATTTTTTTCTTACTGAAAATGGCATTTTGCTCTTAAAAGATAATGACCAGTGTTGAAAGTAACAGGGTTAAGGGTTATTTTTGGCACAGAATTAGCAAATATACAAAATGTGGTTAATTAGCATCCATGATAATTGTATAAGGACATTAGGGACAATCTAATGATTTACTTAATTATTTTTTTAAATTAATAACTGACTTTCAGTCTATAATTAAGCAGTGTTGTACTTTCAAATTGAGCTCAATCAATCCATATCGCAATATGATGGAAAATAAATTTAAAAAAAAGAATGACAGAACTTAATTTTAATATTTGCATGATTGTTTGGGGAATTTTGGATGACTTCCCAGTGAAAATGCGAATTTTGGAATATTCCAAACGTTTCACAGGAATGAATGTGTTCAGGTAACAGGGTTGAGTGAATGATGTGGGACTAAAATGTACATTATTCATAATTGGTAGTGAAAGATTCATGGAAAAGGACATTTCAAGCATGAGATTTTACATGGATTCACAAATCAAGTAAGGAATAACACACTGTAGACGGTGCTGTTATACAAAAATAATGCACACCTTCTGACCAATCAGATTCAAGCATTCAAACAAACTGCGGTATAAAGCAAAAGGAATTTTTGTAGTATTTTAATGATTTCATATTCAAGGTAAAGTTTAGTTAGGCCTGTAATTGGTCTGGACAGGCAAAAATGCTGTTTTCTAAGTGCTGTAAAGAGGTTTTCAATAATGTTTTACGTACTTTTTTTAAAATAAAAAAAAAATCAGAAACATGCACATAGGGTCCTGTGAAGGAAACTTATCTAAAGGTATATTCATGTTTCCATGTGATATATATATATATATATATATATATATATATATATATATATATATATATATATATATATATATATATATATATATATATATACATATGTAGATAGATAGATAGATAGATATAGATATAAATATATACATATATATTTTAAAGGTGTAAATGATGCATCCCATCTCAGCAATGATGAAAGGTACAGTTTAGAGAGTGTATATATAACGGCTGTCTTCGTCATCAAGACACACGTAAATTGTTTTTAGAGCACAACTGTCTGATACACACTCGTGTACAGCTTAGTTATGTACAATGAAGACTTCAATATAGCTCCTTCTCAGAAGATGTGGATGTTTTGAGCGCAGCAGTGTATGGAGGTGCTGGCGGTGGCCTTATTCCTGCTCATGGGCAGTATGCTCTTCCTGATCTTCCCGCCGGTGATCTTCAGCTACGTGGAGGGCTGGTCATATGGAGAGGGCTTCTACTACGCCTTCATAACACTCAGCACCATCGGCTTTGGAGACTACGTGGTCGGTGAGTACCACTTGATTAGTGCTCCAAATATCCATATCTGTATTCGTCTTTAAACCTGATGTCTAAACTGGAAGGGTCTTTTAATGAACCAGTCTGCCTCTGGCAGTTCATAATTGTTTTTTTTTTTTTATTCTGCTTGTGCTGTGTGTTTTTTTGTATGTGCAAGTGCTATTTTCTAAGACCTCTATTCTTAATCAGATTCCGTGTGAACCCTTCTGGCAAGCTGTCAGAAAAAAATCTGTTTAGAACACATAATGTTCAATCCGCATTTGGTTCTATCCCTACACTGGATGTGTGAAAGGACAATTAATTTGCTCTTATGTGTACTGTACTTAGTAGTCTTTAGGTACGTCTAACTGTGTACAAGGGTCTGATGTCGAGTATTATTTTTGGCAGGAAATGGGCAGGACAAGCAAAACGTCTCTGTGTACCGCTGCCTAGCAGCAGTGTGGATCATCTTTGCCCTGGCATGGCTCGCCCTTCTTCTCAACATAGGCGCCAGGATCATGGAGCATTTTCTCTGCCTCAAACAGCCCCCCATCACTGTGAGAGACGAGCGAAAGTCTTCAGTAAAGAAGCAGGAGGAGGGTCTGAGTACACCAGAGAACCAACCCCAAGAGAGGGAGAAGAGGGAGAAGAAAAAATGCTTCTTCAAAATCAGAATGGTTTAAGCTTTGTGGTTTAAGACTCTCAAGAAATGAGCTGTTATTGGCTGTAAAGTGTACATGTCAACCATTTTGTTTTTTCAACATCTTTGTACATATAATGTGTACATTATATTCTAGATGTCATACATCACTTGTTGAAATTTGTGCCATGTTAATGTCTTGTAACAACAACTTCTATTAATTTCATGCCATACAATGTTTCCATTTAAAAAGTTAAATTACATGGGATAAATCAGCAGAGCCCAAATATTTTGGCCCAATAGATTGTGATTATGGGTGCTATATGAAACCAATATCACAACTAAGGGGTCACCCCCAAAGGTTGTTGTTTTCACACTTGTGTTTTTTCCCCCTGATAGTTTGGTGCATTTGTTGAAGTGTGAATAGTTTTCAAGCCCAGGAGTGGTCCAGAGAACCAACCCATGGCCCTCTTAAAAATGGTGGTCTGGGGCTCGGTTCAACCAAACCATGGTGTGGTCTGCATCAGGTGTGGAAGCTAACTGCTCTCTGCGCTGCATGCCCAGTTAAGGGACTTGTTCAAGTTGTCATGTTGCTTCCTGTTTTATGATGGTAAGGAAGAGTTGTTATGGTCAGCAGAGGAGATGGAACACCTTACTGTTAGCGTTGCAGTGAGAGCATCATAAAAATGCACAGCTCATGCTAGTCTGCGTGGCTAAAACTCTTCTTATGCATCCAAAATGTGCTTTTCTTCACTTCTTTAGTGTTGGGAAGAGAAACGGATGATCCTAGTACTTACAAGTTTTGCAACAAAATTAACATACTGAATTGCACAATCAATCCATGGATCAGAAGGTATTCTTCCATGTGAAACCAAAACTGCAATGAGCCCCTCCTCCAAGAAAGCCCAGAAGCAGTTCTGGGAGTGGACTCAAGTGTTTGGGCCAAGTGTGAAAACGCCCTTAAAGTAATTTGTGAGTCAAACACACCCAAATTAAAGTGTGGATGACAGCTCAAAGTTTTGCTGATAGTCATATGACTTCTAAGCACTTGTATCTACACAGTCTGCTTGTCAGTAGTGCATTATGCATTTGCATTTATCCTTTGAGTATTCTTGTTGTGCCTTGGTATTTGCATCCACTTTTTGTTTTTTACATAGCTCAGGTTACATCCAGGATGAGCATGCATTCAGTCAACTATCAAAATACGTTAGACATTTTACTGAACTGCTTTTCATATTTGAAGACCACTGGTATGACAATTATTCCTATATATTCCCCTTTGCAGATTTTCAATGACTTGTCAATTAACATGTGCTTGTATGTGTGCGTGTGTGTGTGTGTGTGTGTGTGTGTGTGTGTATATATATATATATATATATATATATATATATATATATATATATATATACTATTTTTCTAATATATATATTGTGGAAGAATAGTAAATTAGGTATCGAGTTATAAAACAACACATCAGAATGATTTGATGATCTGGTGATGTGGTGTTTCCTTTCCAACAGCAGTCACTACAGAATGAAGACGAGAGACAATTTAATCAAGACACTTGAAATGGATCATCATAATACTGCCTATTTGCTGTGTCATTGAATTGAGTTGAAAATCTCTGCTATCATGTTTATTATGTATTTACACTGGTACCCACTGTGTTATAAGTAAATTTGCAATTAGATTGTTTGATTACACTTTAATAACATTTTTGGAGTGCGTTGAAAAGCCAGTCTTTACCACTCTCCCTCATTCCCTCTCTATGTGGCTTGCTAAATCACAGTCAGCCATTATTTGCATAGTATGCCTTAAAGGACGTAGCTTGATTTGCCTGTCACACAAACGTGGGTAAATCCACACCCAACACCTCTGCACTGTAGAATATCCACAAATTGGTAAACCTAGGAAGTAAGCCTCAGGAGCCACTATGGCCTCCATACGGTCAGGAAAGCTTTTCAAAAGGTTCAGTTTTGTCAAGTTTTTTTCTCTGCTGTTGCTCGGAGCGGGGTACTTGACATATGTCCTCATTGGAGGGATCGTTTTCTGGAAGCTGGAAGGAGACCAGGTAACGAGTGACATTGCTCAGCTAGAGGTGAAGAAAAGAAAGCTTCTCCAGGTTTATCCATGTCTTGGACAAAGTGGTCTTGAGGAACTGGGAGAGGTGAGTCAGGAAAAAAAGCATTTTTATAAAGATATTATAAAGATAGTAAAACAGCGTTAGCTCATTCAGTCATGCCATGGGCTCGCTCTGTGAGTATTTTTATCCTTTATAACATATAACAGAAGCAATCACAAGTGATCAGATATTGGCCTAGATTTTCAAAAGGTCTGGTCTGGTCTAGATGGGTTATTTTATAGATAGTTAATTGATATCAAAATGGTGAATTTGATCAATTGCTTTTAAGTACCTCATGAATTGGCTGAAAACCTAAAGGTCTGTATTTATATGATGATGTATATATGAAAGCATGTCTTACACAATATACGTGCACTTTGAATCACTCAGACCTGTGATATTCACTAGTGGAAAACATAAACACAGAAACCATCATAGACTCTACCACTCCCTGTGCTCAAGTCAGTACTCAAACTTCCATGCAAATGACCAATAGATGGAGTTAGGGTAAAGTTCATATGCTCCTCATACACTGACACAACAGAGAGTCTAGATAATAAACCAAGGATTTAACAGACAAACTAGTGTCTATGACGTCTCATGCTCAAGGTTAGCTTACGCTGCATATTTCATGAGCAACTATAGGGTTCCTTGATGCTCAAGAACCCATTCAAAGTCATTTGCTTCAAATAGCTTGTGGCCATAGACTAAAAACCTGGATATAGATTAAATTGAAGTGTTTTAGAGTTAAAAAAATCCCAAAGGCTGGACAAAAGTGAAAGACACAAATGTGTGTTTAGTTCAATAAAGGGGAAAGTATAGTATACACTACAATAGGTAAAGAATAGAAGAAAACACTGCACTAAAACCAGTCTGAGGAAAACAATTTTCTTATTGTTTATGTTTATTACATGAAACATAATTGTACATGCTTAGAAAATATAGAACCCTACAAAATAATGTTTATTATTTTTAATATATAATAATATACACACTTTAACATTTTAATATATAATAATAACATACTATCATGGTTTCTGCGGCCACAGTTATTCAAGCTGTATCATATTTACATGCTGAATTATATTCAAGCATGCGATTTTATATTTACATACAGCAGCACAGTTGTACATATGAGCTGACATCAAGCTACTTTGAATGTTGTGGAGTCATTGCCATCATGACGTATTTTGCTTTGCATAAAAATACTCTTGCATTAATATAAAAGGAGTATACATCATATCATTCTATTTCAGCAAACTGACATGCAAGCACTAACAAATCAAATGTTCTGACAAAATTATCTAGTTAATTTTTAATACTGTCTTTTATTCTTACCATGTTGTCATGTAGAGTTCTGGCATGCCTTATTAACAATTCAACTCAATTGTGAATCAGGGCTATATAATATTTTTAGATGCTACTCTGAGTCTAATAAATCAAAACTGAAGGAAACTCATACTGGCCATCACTATATTTCAAAACACACCTGCACTCAGTTTTCTTTAATTATCTTCCCTGTAAATAATTTCTTAGCACTTCCACAAAAAACACTATGGAATGCTAAGGATAAGCTCAGTTTGTCACTATATTATCACTTACTTATCACCGTCAAAACTGCACATATATCATGGTTCAATATGTATCATGGTGCAAAATACAAAGTATTAGAGAATAACGTTGTAATGTTATATACCAATAGCTACAGAGCCTGCATTCCATGCCAGATAGCTAACTGTTATGGTGCTTTGATTGGTTAAACTACTGTTAATCACTGAGAATATGATAATGTAAAACCCAGACTCAAATACTGAAATCTTGCTTGTGTTTACCTGTGACATCCTGCTCATGTTTACCTGAAAGCTAATTTACTAGTAGTTACCTAACTGGCTAGCTTCTGTATTAGCACATAAAGTAAACTAAACTAAGAGCTTAGCATCACCAGGGTAAAGAGGGAAGGGTGTGGTAGGGGTGTAGACCGATATAGGGGTATAGAATATGCATGAAGTTAAACATTCATGCATATTCATAAATCATTGCATACCTTATAAAGGGAAAATGTGTAGAGATGTGCCTAATTAATTCAATTAAATTTTATTTGTATAACACTTTTAGCAATATACACTATCAGATTTACTGAGATGAGGAAGAATCCTTCAAAGGATTAGAAGGCCATAGATAGTGGGCTTATAAATCATTACAATAATCAATTGTAGAAGAGTAAACGTAGAAGAGCAATGTGTGTTGAAAGGATTTTCACAGTGAGTAGCTATGAATAGGAGTCCTGGGAGTGTTTATGATTACAGCAGCAGTTCTTAGAACAGGAGTGTCAAGCTCAGATTCTACCTGGTCCACATTGGCATTTTGGTGAGACCCTGAAGAGATGTATTTTTTAAAACTTATTTTTAAAAATTGAGTTTATTTTAACTTAATTTATTCTATTGATCAACACCAATAACCTAGGCTCTGAAATTAAAATAGAATGTTTCTAGGAAAAAGATGAGCTAACAGAAACTATTCAAGTGTATGCACTATTAGGTGATAACGCATATTATACAGATTAAAGTTTGTTTTATGAATGCTTTACTTTCTTTAATTAAACAGGATCAACCAACTGGGATCATGCAATTTTCCCATTTCTAAGCTACTAGCCAGATAGCTACACTATAAGCAGAGAAATATGGAGATGCAATTTTCCCCTATTACTAACATGTTACCTTGATCATTTGATTGTGGAACTGTCATAAAGGCGTTTTATGGAAATGTTATTAATATAGCAAGATTGGATGATGGTGGATTGTACCTCAAGTTATTAAATAACAAATTTGTGCCATCACCACTACTACCATCCATTCAAAAAATGAGCACATTGCACTCATCAATATAATTGTTCAGATCACGAAAACAAAAATGAAAACCAAAAATTAAAAACCAAAATTAATTCCTAGATACACCAATACCAACACCTGACGGGTTTCAGAATTGGTTAGACAAGAGTGTGACGTTGGCTTTAATAAGTGTGTCAGCTATGTGAGATGTGAGCCCACGAATTCTAGATAGTGTGAATGTTAAGTAGTAGTTTTCACAAATTCATTAATATTTTTGAGTCCAACATATGTCTTAGAAGGTAGCAGGGGAGATTATCCACTGAAGCAAGAGTGAGTTTTGGGCATAAACTATTTTTGGAAAGTGCAAATCTTTAGGGAATCCATGTGGAACCATCCACATCAGCAGAAGGTAAATCACAAATACAGGAAGCTTTAAGCAGAAGTAAAGCATCAGGATGAATCAGGTAGGTCCAGAGGGTGAGAGGAGCCACAGCAGCAGATGCATGTCAGGATCTGGCACAACAGATTATTAGCTATGCTCTTATCATACAGTGGTGTAGGCTCTAAAGTGCGATCAGAGCGCAAGCAGGAACTCCAGCACATCTAGCTTTTACAACATAAAGAAAAGGGAGAGCCAGAAGGTAACACAAGAATGACGGCACTCTGTGACATTACTAAAAAAATGACATCTTAGCAAATGAAAATATCTTGAATATAGTCATATTTATCTAGTATCTCCTATTATAATATTACAATAAACCAAATATATGATTATTTAAATATATAGATTATTAAACCTATTTCTAGACACTTTTACTACTTACAAGCTTGAAATAGTCTTGTAATATTGGCAGATACAGTAATTTCACCAATTTTAAGCATTTATTTCTAGAAAGAAGCAAAATTATCTGCCAATACAATATGAGTAAAAAAGTAAACTAGAAAAGGTTTAATACACTACATGTATATGTGGTTTATTGGAATCTTACTATAATAGGAAATACTAAATAAATTTAACTTTTTTCCAAATATTTTCACTTGCTAAGATATTTGAGAAGTTGGGGAGTCAAAGTAGTGTCAAAGTAGTGTGGATAAAATATCTGGTTTGCACAAGGGCTGCTTCATTCTGGACTAACTTGGACTGGCTTTACAATAGTCCAACCTAGAGGTAGCAAAATCATGAACTAGTTTTTCTGCATCATGTAGTGACATTATATTTCTTAGCTTCAAACGCTTCTGAGATTAAAAAAAAAAACCTATTATAATAATATTATCTACATGGGCTTCAAATGAGAGACTGGAGTCTATAATCACACCAAGGTCTTTCACTGCTGCACATGATGTAACTGAAAGGCCATCTAGAGTTACTACATAATCAGAAAGCCTACTTCTAGCTGCCTGTGGTCTTAGAAGAAGACTTCTGTCCAGGGTGTGATTTTCTTTACATATTCCTCAACTTTATTAAGCTGCTGTCTGCCAACTAGCTATGCTGAGTGTCATCAGCTAATACCATGTTTATGAATAACTGTACCTAGTGGTAGTATATATAAGACAAAAGCAGTGGCCCTAGAACAGAGCCAGGTGCAATTCCAAACTTTATTTTGTATGCAAAAAAGTCGCCATTAACATTTAAAAACTGATAACCATCAGTCAGATAAGACATGAGCCAGAAAAGAGTCATTATCTTAACTGTGAAAAAAATCTAATAGTCTGTGTAGAAAGGTGTGAGCCATAACAAAAGCTGCACTGACATCAAGCAATTTACATTTACCTTATTTGGCTGACATTTTAATCCAAAGTGACTTACAACTAAGACAGGTTACTGCACAAGGTTAAAGGTTACCACTTACCACTGAGCTGCCACTAGTCTTGTAAGTGATGCAAAAAAGGATAGAGAATCCTGATTAATGGCTAGAAATAGGGCATTTACTACTTTAACCAACACTGTTTCTGTATTGTAGAGAGGCCTAAATCCTGACCCTATGCACATA